>NW_027104435.1:136296-498911 GCF_902728285.1 Clytia hemisphaerica | reverse complement strand
TTTTTCGAGAATCAATTATTATTTTGGAGACATTATTTTCGATTTTGCAATAAGTTTTTGAAAAATGAAAACAACCATTAAAAAAAAAAAAAAAAAAAAAATTGAATTCACGGGCGTTAGAACGAATAAAGCGGAAAGCGAATATGAACCAGATGGTATTTACACCAGGTTTTGAGAATCAATTATTATTATTTTGGAGACATTATTTTCGATTTTGCAATAAGTTTTTTGAAAAATGAAAACAACCATTCAAAAAAAAAAAAAATGAATTTACGGGCGTTAGAACGAATAAAGCGGAAAGCGAATATGAACCAGATAGTATTTACACCAGGTTTTGAGAATCAATTATTATTATTTTGGAGACATTATTTTCGATTTTGCAATAAGTTTTTTGAAAAATGAAAACAACCATTCAAAAAATGAATTTACGGGCGTTAGAGCGAATAAAACGGATAGCGTAGATGAACCAGATGGTATTTACACCAGGTTTCGAGAATCAATTATATTTTGGAGACATTATTTTCGATTTTGCAATAAGTTTTTGAAAAATTAAAACAACCATTCAAAAAATGAATTTACGGGCGTTAGAGCGAATAAAGCGGATAGCGTAGATGAACCAGATGGTATTTACACCAGGTTTCGAGAATCAATTATTATTTTGGAGACATTATTTTCGATTTTGCGATAAATTTTTTGAAAAATGAAAACAACCATTCAAAAATTGAATTCACGGGCGTTAGAACGAATAAAGCGGAAAGCGAATATGAACCAGATAGTATTTACACCAGGTTTCGAGAATCAATTATTATTATTTTGGAGACATTATTTTCGATTTTGCAATAAGTTTTTGAAAAATTAAAACAACCATTCAAAAAATGAATTTACGGGCGTTAGAGCGAATAAAGCGGATAACGTAGATGAACCAGATGGTATTTACACCAGGTTTCGAGAATCAATTATATATTGGAGACATTATTTTCGATTTTGCAATAAGTTTTTTGAAAAATTAAAACAACCATTCAAAAATTGAATTTACGGGCGTTAGAACGAATAAAGCGGAAAGCGAATATGAACCAGATAGTATTTACACCAGGTTTTGAGAATCAATTATTATTATTTTGGAGACATTATTTTCGATTTTGCAATAAGTTTTTGAAAAATGAAAACAACCATTCAAAAAAAAAAAAAATGAATTTACGGGCGTTAGAGCGAATAAAGCGGATAGCGTAGATGAACCAGATGGTATTTACACCAGGTTTCGAGAATCAATTATATATTGGAGACATTATTTTCGATTTTGCAATAAGTTTTTGAAAAATTAAAACAACCATTCAAAAATTGAATTTACGGGCATTAGAACAAGTAAAGCGGATAGCGTAGATGAACCAGATGGTATTTACACCAGGTTTCGAGAATCAATTATATTTCGGAGACATTATTTTCGATTTTGCAATAAGTTTTTGAAAAATTAAAACAACCATTCAAAAATTGAATTTACGGGCGTTAGAACAAGTAAAGCGGCATTAGAATTCATGATTATTGAAGTCAGCGGAGGAAAGACGGCGTTTAATAGTTTCGTGTCAGACATTTTTAAATAGATCGGTTCCTTTTCGAATTATTCAAGTACATATAAATTTTGAATAGTTTCAAAAATGAATAAATAAACAATTGTCCATTGGCTTCATGTCGATTTTAGGATGATGTTAAGATTTTCAACGGCCTAACGAGGGACTAAGGCATTAAGGCGAACATGCTTGCAAAACAATCGTTAATTTCCCATTTTGAGTCAGAGTATTGCGTCTCTTCTATTTCTTCTTTTTCATGCTCAAAACGAACTGGTGACGTGACGTTAGAACAGGTGGAGGAGATATTAATGAGTTGACAAAATTATTGATCGGTCAGTGGACCGGATCGTATTATGTTTACCAGTCGATTGATTGGTAGAGGCATTTTCCAGCCTGTGGGTGTCAGAAGAGGCATTAGAATTTAATGATTATTGATGAATTCGTTTGAACTTCGACGGACAACAGGTATGAGAGACTTACTTATTTAACTTCGTCCCCTAATTCCCAAATCACTTATCAATTTGCGCTTTTATCGGTTAACCAAGGTTGAAGAAAAGGAAAGAAGAGATGATATTATTAAAAAAAGGCAGAAAAATGCAAAACAGCTACGAGGAGAGAAAGCAATATTTAATATCTCTAGTGGGGAATTAAAAGCAGCCAACAACGATTCAGATTGAGCTCAGGTCGATGGGAGTAATAAGTTAGGTAGACACGGAGCATACCATATAAAAAAAAATATCATTGGAATTAAGCCTTACATAGCCATTACAAATCAATATATCACCTTTGAAAATGAGTTACCAATCCCTTTAAGAATTGACTTTAACTTTCTTCGAACTGCTACTTTTTTGTTTCTCGCGTTACAAAGATAATCCAATTGTCTCCAAGAGAGAGTAGTCATGTTTAATGTTTGGATATTGTGTACTGATAAGGAGGAAAAGTTAAGATGTGTGATTTCCGATATATTTTGAAAAAATAATCCGGAAATCGAATATCTTATACGGTTCCGGACGAAAGTACCGGCATGCGAATTCTTGAGCATGCGCTATAAAAGGGAGAGATTAGTAGACGTGTATCTCATTGCAACGCAAAGGTCGTGTACTTAAACCGTATTTATATTTGACGTATTTCTTTTTTCATTTACGCGTTCTTACCATGTAAAATGACGGACGACAGCTGACCGACTGAGAAGACACAGAAGCAGAACCGAGAAAATCGATACGGGTACGAGGAAGAGATTCACCGAGAGATTTATTTATTTATTTAACGACCCAAGGTTTTTGTCCTGCCAAAAGATCGGTCAATTGGCGAACGAAGGCCGACCCCTATAGCTCGAGGGAGGTAGGTTTTCGTCAAGGGAGGAGCTCGTTAGTTCAGGGAGTTCCTTAGGTTTATTTATAATTATACAAGGATAAGGAAGATCAAGATACATAGACAACGGTCACCATAAAACGAAGAAAATTTAGATATATTGAGAAATGATTTAAGACGGACTTAATTTAGAGACTTAGCATATACATACTTGATCGGAGAGATGAGACAAATGTTTGTTCGTCATACAATTGATCTTGTTTATAGATAATATATAATAAATTTCCTGTGATTATGTAATTCGTTTAACTTTATTCATATTATCTATTTATATTATGTATAATTATATATTACAGGCCTTGCGTTACAAAGATAATCCAATTGTCTCCAAGAGAGAGTAGTCATGTTTAATGTTTGGATATTGTGTACTGATAAGGAGGAAAAGTTAAGATTGTCATTTTCAGTCGTTTTGAGCAGTTTGGAGTCTTCTTGTACAGTAGAGTAAACAAGGATGAAGCAACATTGGCTTACTGTCAGGTACCTACCGGGGGTTGGAAAAGATGTCAAAACTTAATATACGAGGGGGGGGGTGGAATAAAAATATCCTGGATGGAAAATTTTCGAAAAATTAATTATAGCGCCCCGGCTTTTAGGTATCCGAGAGTAGATTAAACGACATAGTAATGATGTTTCTATGTCACGAATAGGTAACTGCTTTGACGTTAAAATCTACTCTCATACGCAGATCTTTCTTCACCCCTGTCTACGCTACTGTTCTAAAAAATTGAAAAAGCTGTTCATTCTGAAACCTTTTGAAAAAGTTTTTTTCTGGAATTTTTTTTTTTGAAAACCTAAAACTTCAAAATAGCCAAAAAGCTCATGAGTTTACGGTTACCGTTTTTGCCTTAAATCAAGTGGTCAGGAGATGTAGCCAAAAATAAGGAGCTTAGTTAAATAGTTGTCCAAGGGCTAAAGTAATTTTTCTTGACTTTTTCTTTTTCTTACTCCGCTCACTTGCCGTACCTTAACCCGTGTAAGAGACCGTAGTAAGTGTATACTTCAAAATATCGCCTAACAATTAATGTTTCATGGAAAATAAAGACTCTGAAAATTTGAAAAAGTACGCAAAATTTGGATGGCACGCCAAAATTTGGATGGCACGCCAAAATTTGGATGGCACGCCAAAATTTGGATGGCACGCCAAAATTTGGATGGCACGCCAAAATTTGGATGGCACGCCAAAATTTGGATGGCACGCCAAAATTTGGATGGCACGCCGGAATTTGGATGGCACGTAGGCACGCTGGCACGCCAAAACAGTTGGCACGTTGGCACGCTGGCACGCCAAGACAGTTGGCACGCTGGCACGTTGGCACGCCAAGACATTTGGCACGAAGGCACGCATGGCACGCATGGCACGCTGGCACGCCTAAAAACCGATGGCACGCTGGCACGCGTGGCACGCGATTTAGCAGACTCGTAAAAGTCAAATGTGTTAAAATGTCTATTAAGTGATGATCTGAATGGACTGTAGGAATAACATCATAATCAAATATCATTTCATGATTGTTTGTCAATAGAAAGTCTAAAATATTTCCATCTGAATGAGTTTCTTTGTGAATGGATTGATTCAGGTTTAGGTGTATCATGAAATCTTGTAAAGCATTTAAAAGTTGTTTATTGCAATTTTCAGTTGGGGTGTATCTGTCATTGATTAAGGTATGAGGGATGTTGAAATCACCGCAGATTACAATGTCTGGGGTGTAATCTTGAAGTGATTCAATTTTTGATATTGTAGAAGAAATCAATTGGATAAATTCTGGGGCGTCCGATTTATGGAGTTTGTTTGTTGGTTGCCTGTAAACAATGCCAAGAACAATATTGAATTGTTTAGAGTAGAGTAAAAGGGCTTCGTTGACTCCATTTGAGAATTCCAGTAGTGTAGTGAAAAAAGGGGCAACATCTTCACGAATGTATAATGCAACACCGCCACTGTATCTACCATGTTTGGCTTTTGGTCGATTTCGATCCTTTCTAAAAATTCTATATCCTTGTATCTCAAGCTCAGCTTTATTGTGATGTTTTGACAACCAAGTTTCAGTTATACCTAAAAATATTTGATTGTCAGTGTGTAGAATGTCACGTAGGTATGGAACTGATGACGGTTTTGTTTGTGGGCACAAGCCTTGGATATTAAGAAATGAATATTTTGTTATTGGTGTAACGTTGGATATTGATGGTTCGGTAGATGGTTTGTTCGGTTGAAATTCAGGTTTTTGGATTGCATCAATGGTTGTGGAAGGATTGGAGGATGGAATCTTAGTTGATTGTTCTGATGATTTGGAAGTTGAGGTGGCTGTTTCATTTCGTCTCGTATCAGTGACAGCATTTCTGTTCTGAAATTGTCCAATAGTTTAGATAGGCGTACTTTTACTGAAAAGTGTGCCGTGGTAAGGTAGGGAATCCCAGGGGGGGGGGGGTACTTAGGCAAAATGGGTGCCGGGTATGTGCGAGCCATAAGGGTACCTTTTCTCATTCCTCAAAAGTCTCTCAAAGGGGTACAAATTCAAAAGTTAGTCTCTGAAAGGGTCCCAAAATCACGAAAATCAAAAATTTCTCTCTCAAAGGGTCACGATTTCCAAAAATTTTGACCAAAATTTGGTGAAAATCAAACCAAAATTTGGAAAAAATGAACCAAAATTTAGGAAAAAGTCTCTCAAAGGGTCCCAAAATCACCAAAATTTTGTCTCTCAAAAGGTCGATTTTCGATTTTCGGCTCGGACATACCCGTGACGGGTAACCTCGCAAACCTAGTACCCCCCCCCCCGGGAAGGAATCCTACCTAGAACACGTGACATTACTATAGAATTTCAGCGCTTGACCAATGAAAAGAGTCGAGGGTTTTCGAAAACAATTAGCAAAAATATTTTTTCGGATATTCACTTTTTTTGCCTACTGTGATGGCCTTTAAAGCACAACATCTAGCCCTTCGAGCTTTATAAATCTATAGTAAATAGACAGCAAGTAACATCCGCGTCAATGTAACTTTGTAACTTTTTATTTGGACAAGGAAAAGCTTCTTGAAATAAAAATCTATCCATCACCTAGCTAAGCCATATTTCCACGGAAGAACAAATCACTGTTTAATTCTACTGCACCTCGGGTTTAAAGATCTAGCGATTTCACGTGTTACCAAATTTCCCGAAATTTTTTTCGCAGGAACGTGTATTAAATTTTGCGATTCACTAAATTGGGCATTCGGGATCTAAAAGTGGGAATAAAGAAAGAAAATGACTGATTTTGCTTGAAACACAAGGTATTGGGTGTAAACATACCAAAAATAGTAACGAAACTAGTGACAAAAATAATAACTACTCTAACAAATAAGTATCAAAATAATTGTCTTTCATTTTTGAAAATTTTGCGATTTTCAGCCTATTTTTAAAAAGTTTAAACGGTATTAAATTTCGCGAAATTTGACCTAAAAAATCGCAAAATTGAGTACCCGAAAAATTTTGTAACATGCGAAATTTAATACCATTAAGGCAAGTTCATTGTATATAGAAGCAACGGGAAAATAAAAACTTTGCTATCTTTTGAACATGTCCAAAGCTTATGTTCAAATCTAACAAGCATCTTTTGCATTTATAAAACCTGCATTTTACCAGATTTTACCAAAAATTCACTACTTCGATCTTCTTTTTCTCGTATCCTACGTCCTCTGTCATAAATTTTAGCCTAATTTGGATATCTTATCCAAGTTAGACCATAATCGGCTAACACAGTCTATTTTGCAGATGAACCCTACATGTTTTTTCTTTTATAAGCATAACGTTTATAAGCATATGCAGGCTCAGTTTTTGGTACCTAAACAATAGCTCTATTGTTTGAGAGCAATAGAATGCTAAGCATAATGCGAGCCTGATATAGGGACAGACACTTGCTTATAAAAAAAACAAATATGTATTGTATAATAAGAAAATTGTTTTTTTCCTTTTTTAAAGGTTCTCATTTCGTGGTGATCAATCAATAATAACTAAAGAAACCTGAAATTTGTGATGCTTAAGCCATCTTGAAATAATAGAAATTTGAAATCTGAAAATTTTATACCTCCCCTCTACTCTGACCAGAGTTGACGGATTAGAAGGTACTACGTTTACAAACTTTTCTATTTTAGTTCGACCCTTCGACCCTTCCGCCAAATCCCAGTTTCGTACCAGCAAGTGGATTTGACGCTCGCATCGATGCAAACACGATGTATTCTCAAATCGCCGAACAAGAAGAAGAAAGACTGCGCATTTTGAAACTTCGCGAAGAATTCTCCACCACAAACATTCAAATGATGGCTGACAAACGAGAAATGATGAACCGTCAAGAACACATTTGGGCATTGTTCAGTTTCAATAATGTTGAAAATAAAAATGGCTGCAACGGAGGAGTGTATGAGATTCTGGAGAGTCATGACATCATTTACATCAGTGGTCTCCCCCGTGGTGTTCATATACGAGACGCCCTTAACGCCCACTTCAGTGGTAACGATGGTCTTGTACTCGGAAAATATTTGTCAACTCAAGGAGGTGATTTGAGAAAGTTTAGCGTTCGATTTATGTTGAGCGATCAACCGAGAGAGGATGCCAGGCAACTTTTAAGGTATTATCAACTGAGCAGTAAAGGAGCAGTTCCAAAGTTTAACTGATGAATATTCGGAATCTTTCTAAATGTTTTACCCAATGTATTATGATTATAACAATTTTAGAACAGGTTCTAAATCGAAGAAATTAGAGTTTAGTTTATTGTTTCTGCCATTTAATTATACCAAGTTTGAATTTCCACTGCAATAAACTTTATAAAGCTGAACCACTACTTAACCCTTTAAGTGCCACGGTCATTTTTTAAAGAAAATCGCTAGTTCAAACTTTAAAGGCTTATATCTCCAGATCTAAAAGGAGTTAGAAGCTCGTTTATAGTCCGTTGGATAGCTGAGAGTCTCCTCTTTCTTTAAGGCGCCTTCAGCGCCGCCCGATTTAGAAAGGGCGGGGTGGGCGGCGGTTAAAGAGGGGGGTAGGCACGGGAAATTTTAGCAGACATAGGAGGGCTTCGCCTTCCTACATGGCCGATGATATATACGACATTGGCACTTAAGGGCTCTGACCATAGTGAATTTTTCACAATTGCCGTCTTTAAAATGTGTTTTCTGACTGATGTAACCAACAAAACTATGGCATGTTATACATTTTCTGTTAGGCAAACTATTCCTGAATCGGAAAATTCAAAAATTGCATTGAAAAAATTTGACGAAGAAGAAAATGAAGACTTTTGCGATGAAGAGTATTTCAACTTTGAAGAGCTTAGTTTCGGCGAAGAAAAAACATTTTGAAAAATTTTTCGCAGTAGATGGTGTATCTTTTACTGAACAATAAAAATTTTTGCGGAAAATTTTTGTAAATGCTTCTTTGTCTCAAAATCTTCCAAATAGTGGTTTTTCATCAATTTTTCATTTGGATTTTGCTTAAAAAACAGTGATAACTTTTGACACATCGTTTTAGAAAAATTTTCCGCAAAATTTAAAATAGTTCAATTCTTTGCGGACAGTGTAAAGAAATTTTGAAACAAAAAAGTTAATTACCCATTAAAACTAAGCACTTTTTGTAAAAGAGGGTGATGCAACATATTATTAACATCTTTTCAAAGTTCATAACGTCATTTTTGCAATTAAATTCTTAATTACTCTTAAGGGATTCGATTAAAAAGCAATTTATAAAGGCAATTCTTTGTTAAAAGTGTTAAGGAACCTGAAATATAACTTCTATGTTCAAATACCAAAATCAATTTTTGGACTATGGTCAGAGCCCTTAAAGGGTTAAAGGGAAGAAATTTTGGCGGATTTGGTAGGTTCAAATTAAGTTTAATTTTTCAAATTAACCGCCGAATTAAATTCCCGCCAAAATTTCTTCCTTTAAGGTATATTAAAGTCAGTTTAAATTTTTTTTTGGGCGGGGGCCGGTTTTAATAAGGAGAATAATTAAAACTATGAATTAAATAGTCTTGACGATAAGCTGAGTAACTCGACTCAAGGACCTAAGGAAAGAGGGAAAACTTCATGTTTGTAGGAGGTTCGTTTTAAGATCGTTTTGGAAGGGAGTGAATAATATGTACATAGTAATATTACAGTATTTAAAGAATTGTAAAAATCATGTAAAAATCATTTATTTAAATAGTTATTATTTTCTTTAAAGTATCAGTTTTCAAAAAAATATTGCGTTTATAAAGTTAAAAATATTTCTCACTTAGTAATTTACAATGTATATTTACAAAACATCAAGACTAAATAAAAATAAATCTTGCAAATCAACATAAATTGACAATGCGATCAGTTTAAAAGTTCTTTTCACATAAAAAGTTTTCTTTTCATCTCGAGAGCAGGATCTAGAAACCTACAAGAATTTTCTTTTTTTTTTCAAATTTATTGGAGTTGCAGCATCAGTTTTCATAAGTATATAAATACCATTCGAGTGTCAAGGTTGTCGATTAAACCAGGGACTTGACCGGAAAAATTTCGGCGTTAATAGACTTTCGCACACTTAAGAAACTATTCATACAGCTTGATAAACGAACGGTATATCCTCCCTTTTCACCACCTCGTTGATTTTCGAATTCAATTTCGTTTCATTCGAAGAAAGAGATTCAGAAAGGTCGTAGTCTGAAGCATCGAAGCTTAGCCTCGGTCTTTGTCTTTTAAGCACACTTTCGTTCAAATCGCCTTTCTTCGTTGACTGAAAATTAAGTTGAAAGATTAATAAAATCTTTTGTAAATTGAAGGAAGTTGAATGAAGCACAGGAATCTCGTAAGACCTCTGCCACAGTAACACGGTGTAGGTAAAAGTCAACTCCACGTGTCAAAGAAATACTGAGGTCTAGAAATTTCACTATTAATCACAAGAATTCTTTTAAACACGGATTCGCGAATCCTTAAGGGCATTAATTTCCGCGAGGATTATACTTCGCGAGTTTCGTGAGTTTTTCGAAATCCAAGAAAAGTTTTAGGGTTGCCTTTTAAACTTCGCGTTTGTGAACAAAACTGACGAACACATGAACCGCACTTGCTCAACTTGTGTAAATCTTTTCGTCGTTTTTGAACGGAAGGGTCGAATGTGAATAATCTCAGTTAAATCAAATCATCAGCTACTACAATCAGTTCCATAACATATTGGCACTTTTGGTTAATTTACCATTTTTCGAAAATTGAAGTTCGAGCGAGAATGTCAATTTCGGGCCTTCAACTTCATTTCAACGATCTGGGAAGGATTTATTGGTTTCTAGGCTATATTTCAAGCCCTACTGAACCATTTTTTAAGGTCCTGTCTTAAGTCTAGCGTTAAAAATCAGAGTTAAAACTCTACCCTTGGAACCTACTTTAGAGCACTTACAAATCGATTGTGGTTTCAAAACACCCCGGTGAATTTCCCTTTTGTGTCAAGTATTTCGTCACCGATTGAAGGTTTTGGTACTAAAATCTAGGGCCATCTGAAATTTCGCGTTCGTAAACAAAAAAATGTTGTCCTAGAACCTGATTAGAAAAAAACCTCTCACCATTTTTTCACCGAACAAATCTAAGGACAGGAGAAAGTCAGCATCGAATTTGGCTTCTTGACGCAAGATGTGATCAAAACTTGATGTCCCTCGGATTGGGTTTCCTTGTAGCGTTTTTGACATTCTAAAATATTAGAATGCGTAAATTATTTAGAGTGCTTTTAAAAGGTTATAAAATTTGCAGAAAATCAAAGTAACTTTCTAAAAGAGTTCCATTATAATTGGCCGAGAAGGGACATGACTTGTACTAGCTTGATCTGGCTTGATAAGAGAACTAATTTTAGCCAATTCCACTAAATAAAAGACTTTTAATTTTGCTGCCCGTCAAAATACCAAGTTCTCTTAATGCACGATTGACGTGGAATTGCAAACTTTGATATTATTACTTTAGATGAAAAGGTTAAAACTATGGGTTGTGTTATTAGTCTTACTTTGAAAGTTCTTGATATATTTTCAAGGAAACCCAGGCGTCGGTCGATGCATATTGTATTTGCGATTCTGATAATTCCGGTACCTCCCAATTGGAAAGCTGTTCTTTTTTATTGATTTTCCAACCATAAAGTTGAGCTGCTAATGCCACTAAACCAATTTTATTATATCCTAAAATAAACAATTATTCGTGTTGAGTATTACTTCATTAACATTACGTCGTTAGGAGCTTGGCTTCGGAAAGAAAAACAGCTTTTCTCACACTTTTATTAGTTTAGAAACAACATCCTACAACCTGCTACAACAACGCCAACACGCTTTTTGTTAAGTACAAACTATTATTATTGTTATTGTTATCATTATACAGAAAACGGTTTCAGGTCCGTTCAGGTCCTCTCTAAACCGATCTTGCTTTATTGTTAAATCGTCGTAATTATAAAAATATTTCTAATGCTTCTATGGCAAAAATATTAGGAATACCTAGAGAACAAACTTTTAAGGCTTGCACAATTCTGATACCCAATTTGTTAGGAAATAGCACAAAAATACTCACAAAACGGTGAAATTTGAAAATAAGAATATATTTTGAAGAACATTATTAGGTAATAACATTTTTGGATGTTTTTATAAAAAAGATATAGGTCAAGGCGCAAGAAAAAGTTTGAATTCCCCTAAGTCCTCTCAGATTTCCTTTTCAATCCCTTTAAGCAGAAGACCAGTAATTACCTATATCTTTTGCAATGGTCTGATTATCCACCATGTTAGAAACACTGATATTATACGTCTCATAAAGATGTTTCAGGTCGTCATATGTTCCATTTCCAACCTGTGAAATAAAAAGTGCAATTTCTTACCAAATCTACACCAACCAACACCAAGTTTAAGGTTGTTTTATTGAAAAATGAAATCCAGCCCTTGGTGTCCTTTCTCTAATGTCTCAACTAAAATTTAGTCTACAAAATAGAAATATCCAGGCATTTAGGCCTAAGAGTAGAAGTTTTAATCTCGAAACGAAGGAAGATATGACGTAGCCTAAGTAAACTTATCCCTTCGTAAACTTGGGGTGGATAGAAAGAAAATTGAATTACATTTTTTTTTTTATAAGCATACAAAAATCCGAAAACAGGCTCAGAGATGCTTAGGTCACAAGCTTAATAAGGCTGAAAAATGCTTGAGGGGATGCTTAAATCTAAAGCATAAATTTAGGGAAATACTGAAAATCCGTGAAATTCCAGCCAAAAAAAGCCAAAATCAGGATTTTTTGTAGGCTCAAGCAATGCCTGCCATATGCTTAATTTTTTCCCATATCTGAGCCTAGATATGCTTATAAGTGCAATGCTTATGAAAAAAAATGTAAACCTGACGATTTAAATTTTGTAAAGTAACAATAAATGATGGCTACCTTCATTATATCCCTATCTTTGAGGATTCTTTTCAAAACCGTTGGAAACTCATTCCAAATATACTTCTTTTTGCAGCGAAGTCTCCATAAGATGACGTCATTTTCAGTGGCAATTTGTACAAGTCCTATCAAATGTGGGCTTGATGTTCTTCTCGGAAATATAACTGCAGTCTCTGTATCAAAACCAACTACTGTTGATTGCAAAATTCTTTTGATGGCAGCTTTAGTGTGTTTCCGATCTTGGTCTTTCTCTTGAGATACTATGTACACATTTCCTTCAAACACTTTAGTAGGACACTTCCAAATTTCACTTTTCGTTAAATTAGTCCCAAATACTGAAACAACAAAGTCTTTGTGCTGTAGTAATCTCTGAATATTGGTTTTATTGGATGTCAGTGTTCTAGTACCATGCCTGAGCATCATTCAATCGATCTGAAGGTGTGAAAAAGAGATAAGATTTCTGATTCTTTCAAGATTAAATTTTCCTCCGCTTTCAACCCTAACCCTATAAGGATTGTTTTTACGCCTATTTTTAAAGTCAGTCGATACATATACAAAGCTGCTTGCATGCAGTTTACTTGGACAATCAAACGTCCAAGTGTTCTAAATTGATAATCTACATATTATGTAATTTTAGAAAGAGACATTCCTTTGTCAAATAGAACAATCAACTGACATTGCGCACGCTGTTTAGTTTTGATGATTTGTTTTAAAAACTGCAATGCTCAGCACATCTTTCATAGCGATTTCAAACTCGCCTTAAATACCGTAATCTTATCTTTAATCTGTTTAAAATTTAAAAACCTGTGCGTATTTATAATTGTTTTTAAAAGGCTGGTATTGTACTTTTCTTCTTTTTTTTCGTTTAGTAATTTTCAATGTTTTTGATGTTTGTGTTCTTTTCTATTGTCGGCATAGTTGTTGCTTTCAAGGATGAATCGTTTTATGACAGGGAGATTCCACTGCCAACCTTGTGCTGTTTCCAGCTTGATGTTGTGATTGCAACTGATGCGTTTTTTGCGAAGATTCCTTTTTATAGATGTTAATATTTGACGTCAAATCCATTTTTCTAGAAAATGACGTGTCGTGCCTTAAGTATAAACTTGTAATCTATATAATAATAGCCGTATTTTCTCTGCAGTATTTTGATTCTTGGTAGCGATTTTAGCCTATCATTGTATCTTTTTTTCCCAACAGTTTTGTTTTCATTTTTCAACGATCTCGTTTAAAATGTTTTAATCATACTTGTAGTATTAGTGTCCAGGATGAACTAAAAAAAACAATAGAGAATTGAAATCGATACACGATAGCATTCCTCAGCCTTACAACAAATAGTGAGGCTGAGTGAGGTCGCTTTCGTTTACACCCTCCACTATCTTCCTTTGCAGTACGACCACGCAGCGATCGATTAGAGCCGGTCTAGGGACGCCTCGCTCTTGGCATTACAGGCTGAATAATAATAATAATAATAATTGCACATAATAGTCAAAAAACTTTTTCCGTTTTTAAGAATAAGATTATTTAGATTCTACTGAAATTTCATCGTTAAAATTGTCCACGGTGCAAACTTTTTTTTGAGAAATTTGTAAAATGAAAATAAAAGCCTTCCTTTTAAAACTTTCCTCCACTTTTTACAAATATTTTGGATTGTGAGAAAAATCGTCAATAACAACGTCCGGAATAGCTACTTTAATGGGATAAAATTTCGCGGGGATTAAATTTCGCGGATTTCACGGATTTGGGTGTCATCCGCGAAAATCCACGAAATTAACTCCCAATGGAAATTTAGAAGGGCCTCATCTGCGAAATATTTCTAAACAAAACTTAAAATATGTCAAATAAATACTTTTTGAATGGTACTTGCATCAAAGAAGCGCAAATAATGTGTCTTTCAACAACCAACATGTATGATTTGACAGTGAAAGTCAAAAAATCGTGAAAATATTGACACCCAATATTGCCACCCGCGAAATTAAGTCCCCGCAAAATTTTTGAATTTCGCGGATAGGCCCAACCGCGAAATTTAATCCCCGAAAAATTGAATCCCCGCGAAAGTTTATCCCATTAAAGTAGTATTAATATAATAGTATGAGTTATGATGTACATAATAGTTAAGCTGAAACTTTTCTTTTTGTATTTCCATTTTTAGCATAACTTTACCGGCTAGTACTGCCACATTTTCAAGATTAAAGTTGACTCAAATAACACCACTTTTTATTGCTACCAAAAACTTTCCTCTGGTTCAGTAAAAGAAGACTCTCGCAACTAGTTTATATTTATATAGTTTCTAATATGTTACACAATCCTTGACTACAGCCTTTTAACTTTAACTTGAGAGATCAAAGTTTTTGAATTAAGTCCAATCATTTTCAGGATTTTTTAAAAAAATTTGTAAATTTCTTGTTCTGAAAAATATTTCACCCTGCCGAACCCGAATTCAATACCAGAACCAGCTTAAAACTAGCAGTCCCAGACGTCGTCAAATGACGACGACTTTTCAATATTAATTAGCTTATTGAAGACAATATTTCTTAGAAAATAATTAAATACCCATTTCAGCCGTTGAAATCGACTTTATCCTCCGATGAAAAGTAATCAATTCTGATTGAAATAATAAATCACACTTAGGACCTTCAAATCCGTTGGTAAAGGTTCATTTATTTACAACTGATAATTATCTTTCATCATTGTAGAATTTAAATGATGGCTAACAAAATGTTTATCTGGCACATAGATGCAGAAATTTCCATCCAAAACGCTCTGAAAAATTTTCAACATCTAGAAGATTTAGATTACGGAATTTTGCAAGACCGTGTCAAGGATTTTTTTACAGTGGGATGATTTTTACGTTTATCGCTTTGTAGTACACTCTGTGTGCATTGTCTGTTTGATAAAAATTTTCCCGTACGGAGACCTCTAATTTTAAAATAAAATGGCAGCGAAAGCTACGAAAATTGTAAACAAAGGGATGGGCTCCATGATTGGGGTCACTTTCTAAGCATGTTTTGGCTGTTTTTTATGTTTTTGAGCTAAACTAAAAGCTGAAAAGTAACGAAGACATATTCAAAATCGTCTAACAAAAAATTATTTTCCCATTACACTATATTTTCCATGTAGTCCGCCAAAGAAAAATATAAACATTTTTTACAAAAGTTATGCCGACAAAACAAACTATAGCCAAAGGTGATACTGAATTTGAACATAAAACATAATACAGAGATACTGCGAGTATATTTTTTTGCAAAGAACTGAAGTTAAAACCACTTTAAAAACAAGATTCAAATCAAAATCAAACAACTTCTCTCTCACGTTCGTGAACTCAAAGATCCAAAATGTAAACAAAAAACATTTGATTTGGGCAAAAAGAGTTGTTTTGCAATGGAATGTCTTCATTTAGAGCTCTCTTTTATTCCAATTATCAAGAAGCCAGTTTTGTTATTCTTTATGTTTTGTTATGAAAACACCATTTTTCGACAAATTTCTATACTTTCTGACAATTTTGACGGCCATTTTCTCTTATCGCCTTCGATTTCTCGCAAAACTCCAACAGCACTCCATCGCAGCGGTTGGTTTGAAAAATCTCAAACCAGAAAGGACAATGACAACAGATCCTTTACGGCAATGAACTTTGAAATTAGCCGTAGATATCGGGTTTTGTGTACAGACAAGAGGTCTGGTAACTAACCCAGTCCTTGTTTTTGGGGATTGGCGGGTCCAACCAAAATATATTGAACCCAGCTGGGGATTCGCACATCAAAGGTTATCATTCCTCTGGTTCAAATTGGTCTGCTCCTTTAGAGCTTTTGCGAGCGCAGGGTAATTTCCAAGCACTTTTTTACCACTGTTATTCGGTGGCAAAAACTCAATTTCGATTTGAGTTTTCAAACTCAATTTTGTAAAGAAAAAAATGTTTTGTTTTTTTATAAATAGGAGCATTTTATGATTTATAGGCGGCACGCCTTTTATAAAACAAGATCAAACGAAATCCACATGGAAATGGGCATTTATATTCTAGACAAGCTTTTGAGCTTTGCATATTTCTGTTTATATTTTATTGTAGCTGTAAATAGGTGTAAATAAGATGCAATAGCCATAAATTGGACCAGCAATATTATTTATTTATTTTGCAATATATTTTGATACTTTTGTATCATCATCAGGCTAAAAACATAATAAAATAAACAGTTAAAAACAGTTAAAAAAAATATTTTCATCATAGCATACAAATACATACAATACAAGCTCTATCAACACATAAATATTCAATCAATATTTGTAAGTCAAAAAATACAAAACTGCCAACTAAATGGAGGACAATAAAAATTTAATTACTAATGCACATGATCGATATTCGTCTTTTGCATTAACACTCGGTTTAATGTCATTAATATGTAACGCTTCTATGAAGTTACTGTAACAAGATTGAACGAATCATTAAGCTCTACCTGGTACACAAAACCAACAGACACCGAATTAACTATGAACTTTCATGCTATAGCACCTTTGAAGTACAAAATAAGCATGTCGAACGATAGCTGTTCGATTACCGAGCCCAATAGAACACCCATTGAACCGGGAAAACTTTTGTAAAGTTCGATGACTGTTTGATTAAGATCGATGAAGTTCGATTAGTTCGATTTATACCTTGCCGCCCAATTTGTTATCTATCTTCCGAGGGCTTATTGGCAGCCGCCTGCCATGGCAGTGTAGCTCTAAAGCTCTAAAACAGCATCTAATAACATGAAAACCAGAATATGATTCTTCAATCAAAACTATAAAGTGGACTTACAAACATCAATTTGTCAGATCTAACAAAATTTATAACGGCACTGTCATCATTGACGATAAAACAAACAATATTCTGTCAAGAGCCTTGTAAACATTCCAACAACTTCCAGCAAAATGATCTATCACAGCTCAGTCTACCATTTTTAGCGCGGCCCGAGGATTGAGCCGAGAACTCTTGCAGAGCGCCTGAGCTCCCGCGCGCCGATGAAAAATTTCAATCTGTCAATCATTTTCTCAAGTGAAGAGTATGCGAAGCGATTCTAGCTTTATGATAAATAGTCAGTCAGGCGCATCCTTGCAAATGAACGGGGTGAGTATTTGCATGGGTTTTTCGCCACCCACTGCAAATGAGATAAGACGTCTAAGGCTAAAAGCGTGAAAATGAATAAAAATGAACTTCAAACTGAAAACGGGAAAAAAGGTAGAAAGCCGGGAATTTTATTTTTTTGTTAAAAGTTTCTTCAATCTTTGAAGAAAAAATTGACCCATGGAAAAAAAATTTCATCTATGCAGTTCTTCAAAATGAAGCAAAATATTTCAAACCCGGTTCAATTGCGTGGGGTATTCAGCGCTATTACATCACTTTTGTTTTCGACCCCTTGCATTTGCCACTGATCACAAGTGAAAAATACCCCGTTCATTTGCCAGGATGTGCCTAACTGATAGTGCCGCAGATCATCAATGGATAGTATTCAATTATCATTATCCCTTTATATTTTCATTCCTAGAACTTTTGCAAAAAAAAGGAAAAATAGAAAAGTTGTATTTTTTACTGCTCTATTCACATACTGATTGAATCAGGGGGGGGGGGCACGCAGTTACTACAAGACATGATGTGTAGTAAGTGCTTTTTCAACACTTTTTTTCAGGACCACCACCCTTTGCAGTTACTACACCTTGGTAGTAACTGTTTTCAGAAAAGATTTCCAGGTACCACCCCTGTTTTTGAGTGATATCATCAAAAATATGCTCGAAATTACCCTAAATTGCGATTATTTTTCAGCCTAAAGCCATTTTTGTGCTAGATTTTCTTTTAATTTACTTGTTTAACAGCTGTTGAGAACATTTTAATGATAATTAGGGAAAGCATAATTTCAAAGTTGGGTCTGAGAAAAATTTCAATTTTTTTTTCGTGCATTTATAACAAAAATATTTTTTCTAGCAAAGAATTTTTTCACAAAAAAATTCATTTTTTGTGAAAAATCTTGAAAGTTCTTTAAAAAGAATTAAAATATAAGCACTTACTACACCAAAAGTGCTAGTTTTAGTGTTTGGCACCACCCCCAAACAGCAGTTACTACACTGTGTAGTAACTGTTTTCATAACTTCTGAATACAGTACCACCACGGTAGTAAGTGTCATACTGTCTTGTAGTAACTGCGTGCCCCCCCCCTGATTGAATTTGAAAGATCTTCTATGTGGCGTTTTTTTGCAAACTTCAAAAAACTGATTTTTGTCCTGCCTTTGCGGGATTTTGGCTCAAGTGGCTTGAGTGCAGCATAGGGTACAAAGTCAAAAGCGTTTCCCGTAATTTTTGTATGAAGAGTTAGGTCTGCTACATACACTGATGATAGCTAGCTAACTGACAAACTTGATGATTTTTTATAGCCCAGTTGGCACATCTGAAATTTAATATGAATAAGTCTAATGACTCTTACCTATTTGAAATAAAAATTTCGTTCACACACTTGTTTTCCAGTCCAGGCACCTGGTGTTTTTTATTCCTGTCACCTTTCTTCTTGACAGATACCACTCTCCTTGTATTCTTTCTTTTCAACCCTTGCTTTAGTTTCTATGATTGGAATTGACTTCACAAAATGTAGTAGTACTGTCTTCTCAGCAAAAGTTTTTGCATAATTTCAGTTGGTTCAAACTTTCCATACATTGAATCCCTTTCTTTTGAAGTATTTTAAACAGTATTTAACGTTATGTAACTCACTCAAGACTGTCTTGCCGCTTGGTTTGTTCAGTCGGCGTTAACTTGAAGATACATTATAGGCCAAAGATTATGCAACATTATCCTCCATCAAAGCACTTTACACCATCAAAGCACTTGGCAAACCGTTACTACAGTTTATGAAATTGTGATACATTTAGAGTTGAGCCCGACTGTACAGTTGATTTACTTTTTTTTTGATGAAACCACTTTCGTTTTCTATGTTTGTTTTGTTTTGTTTACAAAATCCAAGTTAGTCGCGATTGCCACCGTTTCGGGAAAATTGGAATCTTTTTTGTTGTATGGTACCCACGCCCTCAATCACCATTCAGACCATTGCCCCCAACACTTACTGTTAGAATATCGACAGTGTATCGAGTTTATGTATTTCTTGCACTTTTGAGGATAGGACGGTAAAGTGACTGAAACGATTCAAAATTGGCGTCACCGTCGCATACATACATACATAAACTCGGAAATATTTTCAGACAAGTGCTGGGGATTGGGTTGTAGATAAAGGCAAAGCTCTGATGATAATATCATTTGACTCATGCGCAGCTCAAATGTTTATTTTGGAGATTTTTTAATCTTAGTTCTCAAGATGTGAATTGATTTATTATTGATTTGTGATTTATTTGTGATTTATTTCTTTCACTTTCAGTGGTCAGCTCTGATTGAATTGATTGATTGCATTTTGTTGGACAATTTCCAGGGTGAAAATAAATTTATTTTCAATTTTTCGTCTGCTTTACATCCTTCTTGCAACTTTTTTTCTGACAGGGTCCCAAATTTACCGAAAATTCACATCTGACAGGGTCCACTTTTCAAACTCCAGTGGCATGTCCCCATCGGCCGTCAATTTTAGTATCCCCCAGTAGATCCTTATTTTGAAGGTTGCAACCTCTGAGCAAGAAGGTCCTGTAGTCTACTTCCAAGGCCCCGAGTTAACGTCTCCCTTCGGTTATCAATTTTCTAAGAATCTAAGATACCCTCAGTGCTTATAAAGACCCGCCCCGTTTATTTATTTTGAAAATGTTTTCATCTCAAACTGAATTGATATAATTAGCCTGGTTTTGATAAATTATTATCTTATGTTAGGATTGGGCTTTTCCAGAAAAAAAAACTGTGCACCCCCTGTTGTGACCTACCCCATTGGAATTCCAGGCAATTTTAGGATCATACCCCTCTGGAATTCCTAATTTTTACAAATTTTCAATCATTATCCCCTTGGAATTCCGCTTATTTTTGACGGATTTTCGTCTACCCATATGGAATTCCACTGAATTTCAAACCTTACCCCCTTGGAACGGAAATGGACCTCCTCAACAGGGGGTGCACGATTTTTTTCTGGAAAAGCCCATTTCCCACCCTTGAATCCTAGCCCTAGCTACTATCCAACCCCCAATAATTAGGTCAACCCCGTTTAAATAAATTTTGAAAAAAATCCGATCTCCTCTCCTAACTATTCGGGACCTTAGAGTACTTTGCAGAGTACTTTGCAGGACTCAGTTCCATCACATTCATCAGGAAGCAAAGTTCAGTCAGAAATCGACTATAGTCTAGTCTGCCAGTTTCAGGGCACTTACGAAAACCCAGGAAATGAAAAGAAAAAGGTGAAAAACAAGTGAAAAGATATTGAACGAGGAAACAAAGAAGAGAAAAAACATTTTGGAAACAGTATCTCCTGTAAAATTTATTTTGCTAAAAGAACAGTCAAATAAAAACAGCAGATGATGAAACAAAATCTGAATTGATGAAAAGGGATGTCTAAAAGATGGAACAAAAAACGTGGAATCATGAGTAAGAAAAAGGGAGCTGAAACAGACTTTGGGAAGGATATGACGTCAATCCAAAATGGTTGATTGGAAGTTATGTATAAATTTAATCGATATTTATATTGATTAATATTTTCTTTATCTTTGCTAAGCAGTCCGCAAAACACTTGTTTCAAGAACGGAAGATTGTTACAAAAATATTTTCACTAAAACAAGAAGATAGGGAAAAAGACCAAGACAGAAAAAGAAGAAACGCAACCACCACAAAAGTATTTTTAATTTTTACTATACATACTCAACACAGAATGCCTTTAAATTTGAGTTTTGTAAATGGCTAAAGGAAGCAGCCACTTTTTCAAACAGAATTCGGAATACCCTTGGTATTTGTGATCAATTCCTTTCAGAAAGCAGGAGATCGAGTTAAATAGATCAGAGATCTGCATAGCCGGAAACCTTTTTTTAAAAGATATGAAAATTGAAACCTATAATTCTGCCGAGTTTAGGCTGAAAGAAAGATAATGTTCTGGATGGAGAAGAAACTAAACTTTAATAAAACCATCATTTGAAAAGAGCTTATCTTGTGAACCGCTCCCAATAAAAGTTTCATTTCATATGCTGGTACTTGGGCGAGTGAAGGGAACGGTCAGTCCCTCTCAGGTAAGTTATAGCATGTCCTAAAATTACCATAATTTTTAAATCGCATTAGCTGACAGAAAACGACCAAACAAATGACTGAACATGAGGGGTATGATGAAGTTTCTAACCTGCTCAGGCAAATTAAGGCCTGTCCAGATTTTTCAAACTTAGCTTAATTTTTTATCACCGTTTCCACTTGTCATAGTATGTCACTTCATACATCGAAAGAAGCGTATTTGAGTGTAGATCACTGGAATTGCTGTGCCATAATTAATTTTTTCACCCAAAAAAAGATATTAGGCAAAAACCAAAAAATGCTGACGTCAGCAAAACTTGTTTTTTGAATAACTCCAGTTTGGCTTATGGTATAAACATGAAATTTGGACCAAAGTTGCACACCATTAAAAGGATCATTTGAAAAAAAGATTTTTGAAATTTTGCTGACGTCAGCACTTTATTGCAAAATTTCGTATTTTGCTGATTTCTGCTGACATCAGCAAAATTTTCAAAAAAGATTATGCAAAAATGTTCCTATTATTGATATTCAATTGTCTTTAGCTTTCCCCAAAGATGTATCATAATCAGTTTTTGCAGATTTTCGCGAAAATTAGCGAAACAACAATTAGGTTACACATCAGGTTACAAACTAAATCATATTACCCTTTATGTTCAGTCATTTGTTTGGTCATTTTCTGTCGACTAATGCGATCTAAAAATTATGGTATTATTCAGTTTTTGAGACATGCCATAACTTACCCGAGCTGAAAGGGTTGGAATAATCAGAAAATCAAACTTCAGCCCACTAAGGGTCAAAAAAAATAAGGAAACTTTCAAATTTTTGCCCCCCAGAAAGATAGAAATTTTGTCCCAATAAGGGTAACAAAATTCACAGTTTTGCTCCTCCTTTTTAGTTCCGCTATAAGTGTACGAGGGTAGAAGTAAATATTTTGTTGCTTTTTCTTGTAAGAATTATTTTATAAGAACATAGAGCTCGATCAATTCCCGAAAGCTAAGATCAAATTAAGAAAAATCCTTTAACTCTTAGGAAAATTTGAGCATTTGAACTCGAATACCTCCCCCCCTCAAAAAAAACATTAACAGGCAAGTCTCAAGCAAAAATAAACTTTCTTATAAACTAAATGTATTTTAGTAGCCTTTTCTTTGGGAAAGTAAAAATATCTTTTGTTTTCTTTAGGTAACATGAAGACTTTGTGGGTAGCAGTCCCACTGTCATCTATCCTTTTTGGTTTGATCATAATGAACGATGACGTCACCAACGCTAAAACAATCGACACATGTGGTTGTAAAGAGTTGTTAATGCAATGTTTTGGCGTTGTCGAAAATGCAGAAAGCCGAGTGAAAAATTGTCTTGAAGCTCACAAAAAATGTCAAGCTTCTTGTCTGGATAAAGGAAGTGAAAGACGGCGAGAAATGAAATCCAACCTTTGGGAAAAAGAAAAATTATTTGATTCTTTTTGGAATGAGATTTAAAGTTTATTTTATTTTCTATAAATCAAAGAACGCAACTACGCTAAAAAGAAAAATGTTTCGTGTTAAACTTATATTGTAGAAATATCAGCATGATATCTTTGACATAAAGGTCCCGTAGGAAGCATTTTGATATTGGGGGGGGGCTGAAGTTTAGTGACACACAAAAATTTTCAAAATTTGAGCTCTAGATTGCTTAAAAATACACTCAAAACATGCACATAAAGACAATTATGACAAATTAAAAAAGAAAAACTTTGTATTTTTCAAAATAACCATTTTTGAAAAAATTATTGGGGGGTCATAGCCCCCCCCTTGCCCCCCCCCCAGTTGCTACGGCACTGAGGTGTCATAAACATTGACACATTTCCAATACAAATTTATTGTTTATGTTAAATATATCGTTTAAACCGTTTCAATACTTTTGAGTCAGCACCGAACTCTTTAAAAAATGTATGCCTACCATAAATTTTTCTCAAGACGCTTCGTATCCCTTCTTTACTTGCACCTTCTGTCAGCATTCTCCTATATAGACAGTGACAAGCCTCTATAAAACTTATACCTAAAGAAGAAATCCGAGCAATATGGAGGATCTCAGCTCCGGGGTTTCAGGGGCTACCCGATTCCGCAATTCCGCCAATATTTTCTCCAATTTCCGTCAAACCGTCTTAAATTGAACCAAAATTCCGTCACCGAAAATTCCTTTGAAATTCAACATTTTTGTCGAAAATTCCGCAAATTTTGAATATCTTTTACCAATTCCGAAATTCCGCAAACTTTTTTGCTAAATTCCGTTTTTCCGCACTAAAATTGTCTAATTTTCCGTCTCCGTCAGAGAACCCAATTTCCGTAATTCCGTCAAAATTTTCGCCAAATTCCGCCACTCCGTTCGAAAAAAGGGCCGATTCCGCTCCTCCGCCAACCATGAAACTCCCCCTCTTATGCAGGAAAAGGTTTTCGATGGTATATTAAAAGATTTGTCGGGTATTCTAATGGTTTTAAAAGGAAATGCATCACGTTTATCAAAAAGTTTGGTCTTGAATTGTTTGTTCTTAATTGCAATGTCAAGATCTAAAAAGGGGAGCACTGTTATTTCCCTGTCTTTTTTTTAATTCAAGTTCCAAAATTTCAGTTTTTCAGTGAAATGGACTTCAAGTTTTCTACAAGGTTCATTACAATAGATTGTTTGAAAATACAACGTAAACAAGATTCGCACAAATGCGACTAAATATTTCCCCTTACACTTGCAGATGGACTGCCTGATCGAAAAAAAAACGTTTCGACTTGAGGCCGTCCAGGCTTGCGCACCGCACTGGGCTCGACTTCAGTAACTTTCGAATTATTTATTATTTAAAGGTCTGATTGTAGCAGTTTAAGATTTTGAAAAAAATGAAAACTCGACCCCAGGCCTAAAAATCAAAATTTTCAAAAAGGAAATATGGTTTGTCTCTTAGCCAATCAGATTGCTTATATTTTTCAAGTTCAGGAAAGGAAAACAAAATTGGAGTTATGGAGCCAAAAAAGGGGAACATTCGATATATGGAGGTTTTTTATATGAGTTTATTAGGAGATTTTCATGCTGCCAACGAATTTGTTCGAGTTAAGGAGACGTTTGAGTAATAGAGGTTCGAGTTATGGAGACTCTACTGTATTTAAAAAAGTAAGCTCATCTCCAGGATAAGATGATAAAAACTTCGGGCATTACGATACGCTTATAAAAAAGTGTAGGCTAAAAAAAATAGAAAAAAGGGCTCGGTACTGAAAGGGTTAGCAGCATACACTCTTTTTTTATAAGAACAATCAGGCTTAGACTGAAACAATAGGTCTATTATTCTAGACAATAGAAGAAATAAGAACAAGCCTAGGCTTAACTCAAATTTCATGGTTCTTATAAAGAAAGAGCGTAACGAGGGTTCATAACAAGAAAATGTCAAAGTGAGGAACGTTGTGTTTTAAAAATTACACTGAATGTAAACCTCAGATTAAGTACAAAATGTATATTAATATATATATGTATATAATGTATATTAAAAAATGTGTAACAAAAGAACAGTAACGCTAAGTTTGTTAAAAATCAAGGAAACCAGCACAAATGGGATAGGCCAAATCAGCAGTTTTTTATTGGAATCATAAAGGCAAAGGTCAAGCAATTGCATTGTGACCGTTTTGTCATTTTTTTGGCAATGACTTCTTTAAGAAGAGATGCTTTATTCTATCGACCTCATTGTCAAGAATATATGTCAACCTGAAATATCGGACAATAGTTTTTCTATCGACTTTTTTGTCGAGAATGTAAATCAATCTGCCCAAGCAGACAAGGTTTATATTTTTGCCGTGTACGAAATATCGGACAATAGTTTTTCTATCGACTTCTTTGTCGAGAGTGTAAATAATCAATCTGCTCAACAAGCAGACAAGGTTTGTTTTATCGACCTCTTTGTCGAGAATGTAAGTCAATCTGCTCAAGCAGACAAGGTTTATATTTTTGCTGTGTACCTCTTTAGTGATCAAGCACTGTTGTTTACTCACACTGTTGGTGATCAATGCTTCCTTAATCACCAGCACACTGTATGGCACTTTTAGGAGAAAAAAAAAAGAAAAAAAAGAAAAGAATATTGCATCCAAAAACTTCAAAAATCCTTAGGAAAAAGATCCCTGAAAGTCACTTTTAAAGCTGTCTGACTGTCTGAAAAATAACCAGAGAGAAAGTTTCCAATTCCTTCGAGTTGACAACCAAAACAGTCCAGAACATGCACCACATGGTGAGTTAAATTTCCTCAATAAAAATCACACATTAATCCTGACTAAAGGTTTTAAACTATAGACAAGAGTTCCGCCTCGCTGCACAAATCGATCGGGAGAGGCGTGGGCGTTATTAAAGGGGCAATCCGCCACCAAATAACACGGTTTGTTATTGTTTTTCTAAAACTCGATTCCTTTTAGGGTGCATAGGGGAATTTCCAGTTGAGGCGGAGTGATTGAGATAAAAATATCACGTGACTTTTGACGGGAAAAAAATCAAAACAAACTTATGTGGTGGAAGGCACAAAAAATTATCTTCCTTTCTCAGAAAAAAGCTATCATTTTGTTTCAGCTGAAGGTAACCTGATAACAGCTGTTCATAATTTTCTTACGTGCAGGGTAAACCTCTGAAGGCAACCAAAACACGTACCAAAACAATCACACAAGTTTCAAAAGTTTAGAAAATCCACCAAACCTCTGACCTCATGAATATAAGAACCAAGAATTAAAGACTTTGTTTTGGGGTCACTCGGTAAACAAATCTCATATAACTTGTTCCAGAGACATTGTCCATATTAGAGTTTGTATTTCAAAGCAAAAATATTTCTCGTACTGCCCATTTTTCTCATCAATTCTTCAAATTGAACCAGTTTCACATCTCAATAGAATGTTAATACCATTTTGCCAATCATTTAATGTCCAAAGCTATGGGGATGTAGCGTTTTCTTCATGTCAAGCAAATGTCTCTGAAATCTTTAAGTTGGTTGGTTTGGTATTCGGAAGAGGTAATCCATGGATATCTTTGTAATCAATGATGAAAAACTCTTGAAATTACTGATGATTACAGTAGAAGTGTTAGCCTCACATTTCATGTAATTATTGGTCGCCAATTAGATGAAAATTGTATGTTTTTTGTTCGTCAGAAAAGAGTTATAACTTTTAAAAAGCCAAGAGTGAATTTTCGTCCATCTTGTATTTTGATCTGAATTATTCGTGTCTTGATTACTCAAAAACATGCGCGTAACATCAAGGTAAATCCGTGCGATTTTGTCTGAATAACTAAGACAAATGAAAACAAAAACAAACTTCGCAATGCGGTGGCGGATTGCCGCCCCATTTAAGGGCGCAGAAAGGGCGTAAGTAGCCAAGGATCGGAGAAATGCCTTTTTAACTAATATTTCCCCTTATAGCGGGGAAATATTCAATAAGGGACGGTGCATAAGATTAACATTAGTATTTTTCTTATATCTGAAAAAGTTTAATTAAAATTCAGAAACAAAACATTTTAAGCTAAAAGTCAAAAACATTCAAACCAAAAAAAAAAGAAATCATATTACCAACTCAACGCAACAAGGACAAAAGTAGGAAACCGAGAAATCAGCACAGAAACAAAATAAAATCAACAAAAATTAGAACATAAAATACATATTATATCAATACAAATGGACTTCTTTAACCCAAATTTACCAGTGTGAGTCTTACTATTCTTGTCTCAAAGCACAGTCCATTAAAACTTTACCCGCCAAGCTAAAATTTTCTAAGGACGAACTGAGTCTTGCTATGCGAATGATTTCAACACCAAAACAAGAGTACAATATGGGACAATATGGTTGAAGGTATATTTCTGCGACAAAACGGAAGGTGTACAATTTTAAAGGAAAAAATGTCTATTTTAAGTCTAAGTCTAGCATCGAGACGACCATTGGGCTATTCCAGAAATAGCCTGTACTCCCTCTGTTGAGGAGGTGTGACGTCCAGGGTGGTCTGGAAAATAAAAAATCCAAGGTTGTCTGGTTTTTTGAATGAAAAAGTCCAGGGTATTCCAAAAAAAGGAGAAAAAAATCCTAGGGGGTCCTGAGAAATTGGAAAAAATCAAGGGGGTTCACCTTTTAAAAAAAGACCTCCTCAACATTAGGGCTACAAATTTTTTCTGGAATAGCCCATCGATATTTCTCAATTCAATGTCATTTCAAAAAAATAAAACAGTGACGGAAAATTATCGAATATTGTACACCAATACTGTCGGCAACGAAGCAAATATAAGATAAGATAGACGCCCAGTCGTTTATATGTTCATGATGGTATACACACTGCAACCAGCAACGACCGTCAGAGTGATTAGTTGGGAAAGGTTTGAAATATGTTTCAAATGTTCTTTTAGCCAAAGAAAAACAATTGATTCTATCGACCACTTTTGTCCTTAGAAATATTATGAATGTACTTAATAAATGAAAATGTACTAAGAAGATACAAAAAACTACGAACTCTCATTCAGTGTAAAGGATGAAGTGAAAGCTTTCATTTTGGCGCCAAATAAATTTGGAAACATGTCTTTTATCAATATGTAGATGATGTTTTAATTCAGTACTGAATTTTCAACAATTATTTTTTTCTGACAAATATCTGATGGTGATGTGTATTTTGTTTTTACGAGATAATCATTTTTGGATTTTGAAAATGTTTCTTTCTCCAAATCAAGAAGAACATCAACACCAAAGAAATGACCATACATGATGGACAAACATATAAAATATATTCGAAGGCGAATGCTGCAGTAAACAAAGCAAGGGTTGCTCCTAATCTGGAGAACATCAAACGAACACTTTCAGTAAGTGCTTGAATCTTGGATGGAACCATTTGGGCCAAAACACTCATTGTAAATAGTTCGTCTACAATAACGACTGTTGACTTCATGAATGGATTGATAATCCATAATGTCACATTAAGCCATTCAATATCACCGACCAAACGAAAATACAAATAGATTCCATACATATAGCATGTCGCTATAAAACTTGAAATCCCAAGATTGACCAACTGATTCTTCGATGGTGGTTTGAATACCAAGAACAAACAAATGAAACTGATAATGATGCCATTGAGAAGGAAAATGAGATTGATTTCCAAGACTTTCCAATGCAATAACTTGATGACTGCCATAGGTATCCAAAGATCTTGCATTAGCATTGTGATGTAAGCGAAAAACGCGAAAACGAAAATCAGAACTATGTCAATCGAAGAGAACAGTCTACAGAGCACATTATCAATTTCTGTTGAATTTTCCAACAAGCTTCCACTCAAAAGGGGCGCGTTAGCAAAATCCTCATTGGTCGAGTCCAAGCTGTCTTTTTCAAGCTCCTCATCTCTTGGTGGCCCTGATAGCTTGTCGGTTGTTTTCTTCTGCCTTTCTTCTTTCAAGTCGAATTCTTTTGATAGATCACTCAAAAAGAAAAGAGACAGAATGAATGCCATCAAGAATGCGATCGATAACGCTAATCCAGCTCCATTAGCATAGTTGATCGGTATACCAATGAGTGTAAATCGTGCTTTCACAAAAGCAATATTAATCGCCGGACCAACTGTGAAGCCAATGCCGTAACTAAAACTCATCGCCGACATTTGAGTGATAACTTCATCACTAGGATATGACCTGGTCAATTCAGATAATATAATTGGTCTCAGGCAGCCTCCAGCTCCGGAAAGGAAACGTCCGGCTAACAAGAAATACGGCGAGTATGGGATTGTGTACAAAACATTTCCAACAAATGTTATAAATGTAATGAGAATAAAGAAAAGTTTCAATGTCCGATATTTATCAAACAAACGGCACAGAACTAGCGATGCAACAATCTGTGTTAAAACATATATTCCACAAATACTGCTATAAAAAGCATTAAGGTTGTTTTTGACGTGTATAACGTCCTTTAAGTACACGTACAATGTTGTAAAAGTCATCGAATATTCGATACCTAGCGCAAATTGAACGACGATAAAAACTTTCGTTGTTGTTTTGCGTCTGGCTAGCCAGTCTTTGTAATTGAAGTCATGTGCAACCATTTTGTACCCAATCCAGTAGTCTTCACGTTGACCTTTTAATCAATTTCCATTTGAAATAGAGATTTCTAAAAGATAAATAGATTTATATTGTTAGAATCGAGTATTATTCATTACTACGAATGAAAGGTATTATCGAAATATCGAAAGATGATGATGAAAAGTCAATGATTTTTCCACGTTGATTATCAGCAACAACAAAAAATTCACATCATATACATACATATATTACAGTACATGAATATTTTGATTTTTTTAAACAAGGATGGATGTATATAATGTAGTAAATGACAATGAAGACAATTATGTGTCATATAACTAATTACAGCCCCCATTATAAGTTTTTGCAAAATTGTTATCAAAATGAACCTTTCTTTACATTGGCTTTTTACACTATTTATGACTTCAATTTTAGCGTAAATCAAAATGGGTGGTCATTCGTGGGTCATTTGTTAAAAATCACCGCTCCTTGATGCAAATATCCAATGATATAGTATAGCCCGAAGGGCTAGATAAGCGGCCTTGGTCAAAAAGTGAAGCTCATCTTTGGAAGGATTTCCTACCAGAGTCACGTGACATTACAATAGAATTTCAGCGATGGACCAATCAGAAGCTTCGCGGGTTTTGGAAAACAATAGCAGCAATATTTTTTCCGATATTCACTTTTTTTTGCTGAAGAAAGCTTAAAGTTGCCTATCTAGCCCTTCGGGCTTTACAGATATCTGTGCAAATATCAAGACAAGTTTGTTAGATGGTTTTTTAAGGTTATGGTCCACTTAGCTTTTTTTGTTCGCCGAACAACGCGCACGGCTCGATTATTGCATAAATTAAATAAATCAGGCCTTCAAGGCTTGTCGCAAATGAACGGCGTGAGCTTTTTTGGAAGTTGAAAAATTTCCACTTTGTGCGTAAAGCTGTGCGTCTCTCCTATTGTTCTTTTTGAAGTAGCCAATCAGCGAAAAGGTAAACATACTGATTATTTGTTTATTTATATCATGTACAATGGCTTTTGTTTTGATTTTTCTCTTACGTACAACTTTTCAATGGAAGTACAAAAGCGCTCAAAAGTGACCAAAACGCTCGAGCTATGCGCGTTGTTGGGGCGACCAAAAAGAAGAATTCAATGATAATGCAAGTCATCATCAACAAACCAGAGAGAGTTTTGAAGAAAAACTTTAGCACGAAAAAACTGCAAAACTGCACCTGATTAATATCATTTTCATCTTATACTCGATCGGATCCTCAAAAAATGAGCAACAACAGCAAAGTGACCTACTTGCACAGAGCTGTAACTTTTTTTTGGAAGAAAGATACGAAAAATCTGAACACAGATTCAAAATCAGTAAGGTTCACACCCCTGTCTCACAGACCCAGTGGAATTTTCTTTCTCAGTGGGGATAGAAATTCTATTGTTCCGAGGTTAAAAATTCCAGTGGGGATGGTTTTGAAGAACAATTTTAAACACACTTTTCTATAAAAAGTAACAAATTTCCTTCTTCGTTATTCTTCACTTTCTCCCGCGAATTTCTAAAAATATTCAGTGGATACCTTTTTGAACTACATTACACCATGCAGTAAAACGTCCAATTAACGGACACTCTAAAAGGTGGACACCTCTGATTAGTGGTCGATTCTATTTCCCCTGGCCATTTCCTAGTCCACATAAAAAAACTTTCCAAAAGGCGGACATTTAATTATCAGACCCTCAAATTAGCGGAAAAAGATTTTTGCCTAATTTTACCAAAGCCCTACCTTTTCCTCTCTAATCGACGGGCATCGATGGTCAAACTGGTCACAGACGACTTTAGAAAATTAGACAGGATTGATTTATCCAAACTAGTTATTTCTTAAACATTTCAAAGTTTCATCACACAAATTGCTACTTATAAAGATTTGGAGCGCTCTCTTTATCCAGTCGGTAAATTTGCTTTACGCCCTAAAAATGATAAATTATAGGGACCTCAAGACAAGTATGACTCATAAAAACTGAATTGTTGCATTTGAATAATTATTCTCTTGTTCTTCAATGTCCTAATGTCTCTAGAAAAGCACTTCTGACTAAAATTTTACATACTTAATCCCTATCTTATACCAAAATTAGAGCACAGAATTGAAAAACCTTTACTCTACAATACTGAGATTATATATCATAGTTATAACGCAGATAAAGCAGAACGAACATAATGTTCTGCTTTTTTCACACCCTCATCCTCCCTTACACCTTAAGTATTGCCATAAAGATTTTTCCTTTCAAAAAGTTTGAGAAAGAAGATTCTTCATAAATATTTGTTAACTTATACATTTTTTTGAAACGCTTTATTATGAAGCTCAAATTACAATATTGCTCCCATGGAATCTTCTTCAGGGTGTCGCGACTGATATACACTTGACGCACGGATAACCATCGTTTTTATCTATGTACGCTGGACATTATTTATTACGTAAAAGCTTGTCATTACATGAAAACTTGTTCTTACAGGAGAAAAGTTTTAATACATAAATTTGCCAACTCTCCCACTTTTTCCATCAAAAAACTCAAAGTTTTGGTCAAGAAAAGTTGTAGAAATCATAATAGTTGTAAAATATCTTACAATTTTTCCCACCTCAAAAGAGGTTCCTTGAAATTTGTTAAGATGTGAAAAATAGGACTTTTCCAAACTTTCCCAGCTAACAACAACAATTATTTGGATTTGCAAAGTTTTGGTATTTTGGTGGGAAAATGGTATCTATGATGTGATAACTATTCCAAGCTCGACTATGAAAGTTTTGCGTATCATCATCCAATGGCAATTGAATAAAGAACTTTCCCTTTCGATTTCATGAAAGAATAAATTACAACGGGCATAAATTTTCCAAGATCACCTTTACTTGAAAAAAATTATAGAATTATTTCCTATTTAGTGCTACCATGTTGAGCGATGTAAAATCCCCCTTTTTTACAAAATTTTATACAAATTTTTGGTTAGGAAGTAAAAGTGTGAAAGATAAGAAAAGTGGTAAGTTTTTTCCCAAAACTTTCTACTGGACGTTATCATTCTCCGGAAATACCGAACAAAGGCTTTTCTCTATGCTCTTGCAACTCATATTGTGTGTAGAGTCATATTCATTTCATTAAAATGTAAAATATACACTAATTTTGCCTGAAGATTGTACCAGCATAAATCACCATGTAGCAATTGTAAGTTAGTTCTTCTTTTCTCGATATTTCGCTCCAAGTTTCTCGAGTACTCTGTGATTTTATGTATCTCACTACGGAATTGACAGCTTGACCAATATCAGGTATTGGTAATAAAATTTAAAACGAAAATCTTATGGTTTATATGGGTGAAAGTTTTAAGTCAAAGGCTTCAGAGAATTCCAGGATTTAGAAGGGAGGTTGAGGTGTATCTTGCGTACTGGCTAAACACTGGCGTGACCAATATCTTTCATAGGATATCTACTTTATACGACAAATCAGCATTTAGAAATATCAGGAAGAAATTTTGACCAAAATCCAACGCGCCAATTGTCGGTCAATACATAACTCGACCAATGGGTGGGGCACTCGATTCAATAACGACCGTACATGCAGCCTAAAATTAGGTATTGAAATCGGACCCTTACAGTGCAGAGAAAATTTAGCCACATTTGAGTAAATTTTGACGAAAAGTCAACCCTTACAGTGCATTTTCTTGAAATTCTTTTGCCATTTTTAGGTAAAAAAAGTCACATTTTTACAGCCTTAATGTGAACTTTTTCTCATCTTTGCTCATTTTGACCCTTACTGTGTGTGCACTTTGGGAAGCTCGGAAAAGGGACCCTTAAGGGCTGCACATACGGTAGGTCGTTTACCTTGAGTGCCTCTGCAATTTTTTTTCCGTACATGGACGGGAGTATCATCGACGGTCGGGAGTATCTCATCTTTGTTCTTTGGTTTTGTTGTTTGGAATTGCTTAGGTCAGGGTTGCTAGTAACGGCTTGTCACTGTGCCGGGTGCGTACTCGGCGCCTTGGGCCCCACAGGGTTGCTAGTAACGGCTCGAATTTCAGTCAAGTTAAAAAAGGTGGAATTTACCCATAAAATAATAATATTACTCCCGTCTTTTTTGTCATTCTATAAATATTTCCAAATTTTCTGTTCTTTTCTTCCGAGTGTGGCTCAACGGATAGCGCGCTGGGTTTCTGATCCGAAACTCTTTCATTTGGTGGGTTTGAACCCCGGTCGGGTCGATATTTCAAGGTTTAAGATAAGTTTAAGATACTCCTGCCCGTCGATGATATTCCCGACCGTCAAGATGAGATACTCTCGACCGTGGATGATACTCCCGGTCGTCAAAATGAGATACGCCCGAACGTTGATGATACTCCCGTCCAAGTACGGAAAAAAATTTGCAGTGCGCCCTTCCCCCGGGATTTTTTTCTATAAAATAGGAACCATACAGGTGGCCTAACCAACATTTTGCAATTCATTTATTTCCAATTACCTGTATCTACATTTAGGTCAAATTTCAAGTTTATATCTTTTGTCAATCTTGAGATTTTCAAGGGTGCTCAAAGTTGCTTTTCTCCGCAGAATAAAGGAAGAGGCTCGGAGGGCAAAGAAAATTATTCCCTTTCCTTTGTTTTAATATCATCAACTCAAGATGATCCATTTCAATGTGGAGATTCTTGTGGGGATAATTCAGCCAATGAGGACAGAATTTTACTATTTCATTAGAGATAATATTCCGGCCTGGTGACCTACCGAGTTGGTGACACGGTTTAGTATCTAAGAAAGTTTTCCGTGACACCGTGGTATTCCCTGGTACTTGTCTCTCTGCGAGGAGTATGGTGAATTGGTAAAGAAGTCACGGGTTTCTTTTGAATAAATCCCAGCATTGATTAATCACGCTTAACAAGATTTCAACTTGTTACAAAAAATTTCACAACCGTTTTCAGTTACTCTTGAATACGCAAGGTGGCATACGTTTTTTGTTTCGGAGTTGCCCTGTATGGCAACTCCTCGTCATCTACCTTATCGGGGAAAAAAAGGTCGGGGGAAAGTGACGAAAATTCTGAGGGGGTGACAAAATTTTCCCCCGACGAATTTTTCCCCGGTATTTTATCACCCGACCAAAACTTTTACCCGATTTCTTTATTCCCGACCAAAATGTTTACCCGATTTTTTAACCCCCAACCAAAATCTAAATCTAAATTTTTTACACCTTTAATAACCAAAATTAGTGCTTTAAACGTCGAATTATAAGATCTTTTTTCAAGCTAGTGAAGGAAACCATTTCATTTGGACAATTTAGTTGGGTGAAAGACTAAATTATAAATTTCGTCGGGCAAAAGTGACTAATTTGAAACTTTGGTCTGGGTAAAGTGATGAAAATGCCTCTAGGTGACGAAATTTTTCTCCGACGAAAAAAAAACCCGACTAAATAAAACTGTGACATTTTTTCCCCGATAAGGTATTTAGATTTAAGGTTGAAAAAAATGAATAACAGCTTACCTTGGTAAGTGATTGCCAGCCACATTGCTCCGCATACCGGATCCAGTCTTCATGGGTCATCAGGAGAGAATGCGTTCCGTTTCGGGGCCTTCCTCTCGACGGTATCCATAACGCACCGGCCCCCCTCACTGAAGTGAGTCCCAATCCAACTGGTTGTGGCTGGTTGATTTGTTGGTGACGACGAAAACAGTCATGTAGGTCCAACTTGCACAAGGCAATCGGTTGCCTACTTCACTGTCTTTCTTCTTTATCCCTCTTGCCAAAACTCGTCATTTCGCTTCAACCAAATCCAGTGACTTGCTTTCTCAGTTACCTCTTCTAATTCCTTTATCGACTTGTTGATTGTGCGTTTGGGGAGGCCGATGTTGATGAGCCACTTCTTCAATCTATTGCCAACAAAACCTCTGCAGCCAACTTCTACTGAGTGATGAGTTGCGTCCCAACCTGCATCTTCGCATTTCTCTAGGAGCTCTTCGTAACGATCATCTTTTCGTACTTGAGCAGCATTGATATTGTCCTCGTGGGGAACGGTCAATTCAACTAAGAACATAACCTTCTTTTCTGTGCACCAAACAACGATGTCAGGTTTTTTCGTAGTCGGGATGACGAAGGAACTCTGCTGCCCTGGTAAATCTGCTGAGATATTCCAGGTCCCTGTCCATCTTTTGTCATCAATCATTTTCTTGGCAGGTCGAATGAATGATTTAATCCAGGCAAGGAATTGATACAAACAATTCAAAATTTAGAGGCGTCCATGGCTGATCTCCTCAAAAAAAATATACCTAAGACATTAGAATGAGGTTGGGTTCCAACTAGCTATCTCAATCAAAGACTCATTTAGCAACCCGGGGGGGGCACTGGGTTTGCCAACTGACGGTATGTGCGGCGAAAAAATTGGCTTTTAAAATCGCACCCTTACAGTGCAGCAAAAAATCGGCGAAATTCCGTCAAATTCATACCCTTACAGTGCATTTTCTTCAAATTTTCAACCCTTTTAGAGCAAAAAATCTTAATTTTTCCTTGATTTACTAAAATTTCAACCCTTGCAGTGCATTTAACAAAAAGTCTACCCTTACAGTGCATTTCTGCTATCTTGAAAAATAGACCCTTAGCCGCTGCACATACCCGTCGGTCAATTTGCCTGGCTGCCCCCCCCCCGGGTTTAGCAAACATAGACAAGGTTGACCGAAACAAGCATTCTCCCTTAGAAAAGATACAGAGACACTGACCACAACTGAATTGCTAACATTGATGGTAGATGGATCATATCCGTATGGTTAGCAATGTATTTTCTATTTTTACTAGAAGAACAATTTAGCATTAGATACCCCCTTCTCACAGACCCGATAGAATTTTAAAACAAACTCAATGGGGATATTCCCATATTTTTTTATGGCTGGAGATTTCAATTCTTTTGTTTTCAAGTCAGAAAATTCGTTAGGGATGGGAAAATAGCGTAATATTTTGCAGTGAGGATTGGTTTGTTTGATCATATTCAGTGGGGACTAAAATTGTAGTATAATTTTCCAACGGGGACGATATTTTGACCAAATTTTCCAGTGGGAAGGGCTCCCAGTGGGTCTGTGAGAAGGCGGTGTCATGAGAACAGGTACTGAAAATTCCCGTAGGTAGGGGAGGGTGACACTCTTTCTCCTCGGATTGCTCCACTTAGCCTTGATCTTTCTCTTAATTGCTGAGTACATCAATCAGAAGGGTAAGGTCTATTCTCATTCTAAGTACGAAGTCTTGGTATGATCCGGCCAGGAATTGAACCAAAGAGATTATTAAGATCTGGATTGAATCACATCATGGACATTAAGGTCTTCATGTTAAATTATTTTCCAAGTAATTTCTAATGATTACGTCACCTATTGTTTTTATTTCTGACACTCAGCGTGAAAATATTCTGCTATTTGTATCCACGGTTTGTATTTCAAAAGAAAAGCCTTAGTTTGTTAAAGTCAGGCTTGGATAGACCATATTAGTACGTATAACTTACGCATAAACACCGCGCGGTCGTTTTACTTTTAAATTTATACGCACGCGCGTGTAAGTAGGACGAACAAAAGAGGACTCAATGTGGAACATTCTTTGCATACCAACTTAGCGTAAGGCTATTATGACAGAAGTCTTTTATAATCGCGCTACATACTTCGATGTATTGTTTCTCTAGCATACACACAAATACAATAATTATTTTAACTATGCATCAATCCAACCATTTTGAGTTTATCTCATTGCGTTCTCTATCTCTCAATTCTCTTCAAAGCTATTTTCTTGTAAAAAAGAAAGGCTATATCATATTTTTTTTGTTTCATGTTTTGTTCTAAAATGGAGTGATTGTAGTAGTGACTTTCTGATGTATGTGTTTGCGTATAGGAATATAATTATCTCTCTGAGAAAAAAAATGAGATATAGAATTTTTATTGTGCATGGTTGATGTCAGAAAAAGTGAAAGAAAAAAAATTGGACAGTTAGACATTATTGAGAAGCGCGAAGCCGACTTTTTTTCTAACAAGTTCTGGTTTCGGATGTTTGCGTACTTTTTTTTATATCCCTGTATAATAATGGTATTATAGTCTCATGAAGTTCTGTACCTAATTTACGGATCGTTGCGTTAGGGTGGTGCTCTCATTAGATATCCATGCGTAGCTATAAATTATGTGACCAGTTTGTTAGTAGACAGTGCTATGTACTGTTCTATTCCTCGAGGTCACTTTTCTTAATTTTTTCTCAAAGAAATGATTTCATCTAAATATTAAAGTGTTATGACAACCGAAAATTCAATATGAAAAAGTTGTTATAGAATATGTAAAATATAATGTTACACGTTCCCTTTCTCACAAGCTTGAATTAAAATGACTTTTATTGTCAGCTTCAGATTACTATATGGCCAAGTTCGAGTTAAGTCATGTTTCATGAATACTGATAGACTTGATTTCGGACTGGCCGCTTTTGCATACATGCATTCCATAATTTCTGTTATGTTATCGAGAGTTTGCCTGCTGACGCTAAGTTAAAGTTGCGTGCAATCATTCTATTGATGGGCATGACAAAAAAAAGGAAAATGACAAGTTGTTGACAAATATTGTGTGATGTTTACAAAAATAAGAAAAAAAGACAACTCTGCGAAAGAAATGGTTTTGGATGTTCTATCTTGTTGTTTGCATGCTTTTGCCAATTTTACAACTGATAATGACAGCATCATTTTTGTTTTGTTTCAATTTTTTGTAACATGTTGTTGATGATGGTATTCTAATTTCCTTTTCCAGCATTCCGTAATGTCATCAGCGTACATTTTGTATTTTTGTACCAACTTGCAACGGCTGGTTTTGTTTGCAATTAAGCTCAAATGTCATACGACTTCTTGAAGATATAAACCTCGTTAAACTTGATGGGCCTGGTGTGGAGGCAAATATGTTTTGGCTTGCTTGAAATTGAATACTTGAGAAGATTGATAAAAATGTAGACATACATTTGCCCGGGGGGGGGCTCAAGGTAAATGACCTACCATACGTGCGGGCCTTAAGGGTATATATTTTCCAAGCTTCCCAAAGTGCACTGTAAGGGTCAGAAATCAGCAAAGATGAGAAACTTACGCACTCTAAGTGTGTAAATTTTCTGAAAATGTGACTATATTTTGCCTGAAAATGGTCACAAATTTTCAAGAAAATGCACCGTAAGGGTCGATTTTTTGCTCAAATTTGCTCAAATTTGTTCAAATTTTGCAAAGATTTACTCATTTCAAAGGCCTAATTTTGGGCCCCACGTATGGTTGTTTTGGAATCAAGTGTCCCTCCCCACGGGACATTTACGTATGGGTTCTTCATTTTGGCGACAAAATGGCCTGATTCTTTTTCCAGATCTGTCATGAAATTACATATATGAATAATGTAGAATACTTTTTCTCCCGTTTGTGGTGGATTTTCCCAAGGGTGTTCGGATATTTTTTTAAAGTCTTAAAGTGGAAATAGAAAATGGTAAACTTATCGAATCTATTTTGAACACAAATGTCCTATTATACACCAAGAACTATTACTAGGCATCTCAGCCGGCTCACAACGTTGTTTCAACGTTCATCTAACGTTAGATGAATGTTATGGGTGTCAGATTGACGTTGCTCTAGCTTACCCGTCCGTTGGGTTCATTTGTTTGGATGATCAATAGAGTTTAAGTTGCAGCAAATGATAACGGCGAATGAAAACGATGGTATTCTGGAAACTTGGCTAACAGTTTTATTATATGTAGAAGTTCAAACTTGGCAAAGATTGATTCACAATATTTCACTGGTGAATTCATTATATTTCCCTTACTCTCTAGATGAAAACTAAAATATTCATATTTTAAATTATAAGAATGCTAAAGAATAGAACTCACAATATTTACAAAATGGAAACTTTATTAATTCAGAGGTAGTGTTGAATTATTAGCCGTCAAACGGTGAAAAAACGTGATACAGAGCTATGTTGTTGACAAAATACAGAGCATGTTGCGGTATATTATGGATTGAAACATTTATCATTTTCGCTGGAAACAAATTATTCATACAAGCTGCACAGTCCATAGATCAATGTGAAACAGAAATTTTAGTATCTGTTTTTGGTACTTTTGGATTATGTTTTATGGTTTTTGCGATTGTTTTGATTGCTTGCTTCATGGCGAGGAAAAAACAAACGAGACCGTTGAACCAATATGCCACTGGTAAGTCTAATTAATTGGTATGAATTTAACCTGCAGCGGAGACAGAATAGTCTTAGAAAATGACAATGATGATCATAGCTCAGTTCTACAAAATGTAGTAAATATCTTATCATTGTCAAACTTATTCCATTTGATAATTAAATTCCACTTTTGAATATCTTTTCAACAAGCACTAAACTATCGTGTACGAATTCCATCAAAAGTTACAACTTTTTCATCTCCACTTCAGATTGTAATGAGACTGACTTAAGTTGAAGTGTGGATTCCGCTTCTAAATGTCATCTTCGGGATGCAAAGGAAATGAACACTTGTATACAACTCCTGTTTCAAAATTAGAATCTGAAAAATGCATTGAATCGGACAAATGTATCGAATGATTAGGAGCTTTGATATTGTCTCTTATCCTCTTTAAGCTTTTGATGTGTTTTAAGGAGACCGGGGTATTTTTCTTCAAATTTGAATGTTTGGGAAAACGGTATGAAAGTTAAATAAAGCAACCTAAAAATGTGTTCATTTTTGTCAGCGTTTTCCTCTCCCTGACTCATTTGATATTAATTTCGAATTGGACACATCTTTTCAAATATTTCGCTTTTCTGAAGTACAAAGTGATGATTCACCCACATACTTAAACCAGCTTCCATAAGATCAATTTACAATTTTGAAAATAGGTATTTTGTTCAGTAGTCATCGAATAGAAAATCTTTTTGATTTCAATGACCTTATAAAAGTTAGTACGGGAACTTTTGGATATTTAAAAGCACGTTTTGTACGTCTAATTTTTTTCAAAGTCCCATTTACTCCAACTTGGATAAGCTTTAACGTTCCATTCAAATCTTATGGACAATGTTTGTATAGGCTCGTAAGTAAATGAACAGCTCAGAAGACCTTTTTCTAGGTCATAAATTTACATTATCCGTTACTCTTTAGGGCAAGCTTCAAAATTGTAGTACCCCTATCTCATATCTGATAATGTGAATTTTCTGAAGGTTGATATCTACCGAGTTCTTCCGAACTTCTCAAAGACAGATCCTCGTGAACCAGGAAAAAGAAACCATAAAACGTTTTCTCATGATATACATAGAAACGCATTTTTAATTACGCTTCATCAAAAGTATTAAATAAACTTCCTGGATAAACCTATGCGGAAAATTGCATTGATTTGATTCGATTAATGGAAATTAATAAGAGAGATTTCTTCGAGTTTTATTTGGATTGTAAACATTGACTGCATCTCCAAATCTTTTCATTGGACAATTCCGGTAGCTATCAACATCACAACCAATTAGGATTTTAAAATCTATTCCAGAGATGCTTTGCACACTAGGCAAGGATTGTACTTTACACAACTGTGTCAAATTATGTAGCTGCAATCAAAAATCATTATCAATGGGAATACAGGCCCTTTAAGAAAAGGTTCGGAAACTCCTTGGCTAAAACTTGAACCACCACGCAGAGTTAAGACCAGGTCAATACTTTACACTTTATACATACATTTATACTTTTCGAAGACAAGGAGGGAATTTAAGGAGAAGTGTCGCAAAATATTAGTGATTAGTCCAATACGACTTGGCAAGAAATTTTGCTGTGGGAAGGTATGATTGCTTTTTGACTAAATTATAGGTGATATTGATGGTTGCCAGATAAATATAACTAATTTCGATAGCCTTCACAATATCAAAATTGTTGCTAAAGTTATGGCAAGAAGTATTGAAAGTAGTTTCATTGAAGACAATATTCCCACTAGTGCGATGTTAAATCTCCCTTCTTGGAATTGGTTCAAATCAATGAGATAAATGGTGGGTGAGATAGAAGCTCTAAACCATGTCAAAAGAAGAACTTTTTTTAAATTGAAAATCATTTTATTGATAGAATGTATTCCAAGGTCAATAACTGCCAAAATCTTTATTGGGATCTGAACCCCGTTTGCCTCACAACGTTGTCTCAATGTTCACCTAAATTTTTGAGGGCTGTATATGCGAAGAGGGGGTTGAAAGTTTATATGGATACTAATGGATGCTTTAAATTTAATGAAAAACCAGTTGGATCAGCAGTCCTGAGATAAAAGCTTACATAACTTAACGTCTGATGTTTCATTTTACCAAAAAGAAGACAAAATCTGTCGATAAACCAACTGATAAAATCTTTTAGTTCGGTTTCGATAACACTTTCTGGAATTTGGGCATTCTTACCACCGTTTATCGTAAGATCTTTTATTTCTAAGTTCCCTCTGCCTTCTTAATGACAGTAATTTGTATGGACTGGAAAAACTCGTAATTCATATTATCCATTCAGTGAATCTGGACAGATTCCCAAGAACTTTTCAGATCTTAAATGTATTGCCAATCTGATTTTCAGCAGATCATGTGATGGCGGGCCTGTTCTCTCAAAATTATTTTTAGATCAGAACCATAACATTTTGAAATAGCTGTTGTATAATGCGGGAGAAAGGCTTATTACATCAGAGGGGCTTTATGTTTGTAGATCTGCTTTTCGTTGAATATTCTTATAAGGGATAAATGATGAAGACTTGGTGCCAGATGAAATTCGATGAATTTAAGTGTAAAGTAGGTGATGCTGATTGATCATCCTACTATAAGGTTGCATTTTAATTTGATAGTCTCTTTGAGACAAAAATTTGGAAAAACTCCAAGCTATTGTTATCCATTAGGAGGGATATTTCTTTCTTTATTACAGCAAAAAGACACTAACTGCAATGTTACAATCAATCCATAGGCCATGGTACGGTATATAACATTTTTCAACTGCATGATGAAAATTGCATAATTTGTGACCCTTTAAAATAGGTGTGTTAACCATGTCATCTTGAACCAATCAGAAACAAAGAATTATCAGAAATTCTTCCCCCAAACCAAAATTACGTCACTATCCAATAAACGCACTAAGTATTTTGATGATGGTATGTCATTTGCTGAATAATTAAAAAGATCTCTAGGTTTTGGTTTTAATATAACTTTTCACTTTTAGTCTTTAATGATTTTAGAAAAGATCCCATCAAAAGATCTTAAAAATTCAAGCTATTGATCTGTCAAGGCCAAAACTTTGTTGACTATTCCCCCTCTTTGAGTTTCAATCCGATAAAATCTAATGTTTTTTTCAAGTAACGGATATCAAGACGGTCGAATTTCAAACCGTTGGCTTAGCGTGTCTCCGCCAGTCAAGACCTACATTTTGGGGTCAGAACCACCAGCTAGGGCTCTTTTTTGGTTTGAAAGTGGAGCACATCATTGCAAAACTTTTGCAGAATTCAGCAAATAAGAACTTGAAAATCAAAAAGCAAGACCTTGTCAATAAAATTGACGCTTAAATGTAACTTACATTTCTTAAGCTGGTCATAATGCAATAAAGCAAGTTAGAGGGAAAGAATTCAAAGAATTTTTACCATTCCATTTGATTTTCCTTATAACAAAGATTTTGTAACATGAGCTCCATGTATGTTATACAAACCCGTGGGAAAGATTTCTGACAAAGTTCAATGTTTAAATTCCTCTTTCTTGATATTTTCTATTTTTATTTGAGGGATTATCAAAGGTCTAGAGTTTCGATTTAAGTGCAATTTTTCTTCCCTTCTTTTTTAAATCAAGCCTCTAACTTGCCTCTAATTTGACAAAAGTCACGTTTTTTAAACGTTATTAGAACTAGCCTTAACATGTATACTTATAAATTTCCCGTGCATTGTCCCGACACCCCTTTAGCGTTCATCTAGCCGAAATTTCAAGTAGAGATAAACTTATAGAAAATCTTGCAGCATGTTCTCAATAGACGTGTTACACTGTTGATTATATCTAATATTTACCTTATTTCTACCCCAAGTGTATTGCTTTGTATTGCTCAGTGTGTTAATTAGGGTCAATCTTTGAAACAGCTCCTCTCACTTTCTAAAAAATGTTGAAACTTTATTAATACGTCCCCGGTAGGAAAATACCCTGGGAAATTGACTTATACTTCATTCCCATCCGAAATTAAATGTTTAAAAATTGCACTGCAAAACTATCCCTGGATTTTTGAACCTTTGAACAATAGAATTTCTATCCCCATTGGGATTTCAATAGGAATTTTTATCCTAGCTGAGGAAAAAAGTTCCACTGGGGCTGTGAGACAGGGATGTTATGTAATATACTTGAGCCTTTTGTTTGGTACTGTTGTTTTTACCCTAAATAGGTTTCTCAGGCTAAAAATCTTCTTCAAATCAGATGAATTTTGAGATGTAAGGGAGGGGCAAAATTTGTGGTTCAGTTTCCTAAAATATATTCATATGAATCTCATTAAAAGGAGATCTTAAACCGTGTACGAGTTTTTAATCCGACGTAATGAGTCTAACTGTTTTCTTTCTCTCAGAATGTCATTATATAATTATATTATCGAGCAATTACTTCCAATTAAATGTTCATTTTCTAAAGTCAATGGATGATTAAAAGCAAAAGGCTGTTGTTTCTATTTTCGAAATATCATTAACCTTGCTGAGCTGCGAGAGCTGCCAAACAAAAAATAAATTCCTAATTGGCTCTGGAGCCCTTTGGAGATCTTTTGATTACTAGTCCTTCTTGCCCAGAAAAGAAAAAGAAGTTAATCAAGTTTTGGCAAAAGAATGCTTAACCATGAATTTTCTAAAAATAAAGTTCTTTAAACCATAAATGCAGTGACTCTTACATTTTAAATTTTGGCTTTTCCAGTGACTATTCTCATTGAAATATTTGTTTCTTTTGATTAAGCGGAATGCATTATGTGTGGGCATTTTACCAAAACATTTCAGAATTAGTAAATATGGTGGGATGTGGGTGGGAGATGATTCCGTACATGTAAAACAACATCTTTCTTGAAACGAGATTTTGCTGTCACGACAATACCGTGTATTAACCAGATCCGGTATCTGCGGAAATTTCAAAATTCATTGCTATGGCAGACTATGCTATACGTGAAATACACTCTGATACAGAGTAGGCAAAATCACTCAAAGAGTTTTTGAATCGATAAGTGATAAGTCTTCTTTAAGAACAACTTCAACAGGTATCCCATATTATATCTGGCACTTTCATCATTTCTCCCTATATATTTGCAGAGCTTGGCAGAACTAAAAAGGGAAACATATTTAATTACCAGTTTCATTTGTAAATTCAGATTTATCATTGAATTTGGAGCCGCAATTCTTTGTAATTGGATGCATAAAGTTCCCACGTTTTTACCACATTCTCGAATTCATTGCTGGACTTCGGTCATATTGGCATTGAGAGTATTTTAAACGAATTTTAAATATCCAAAGATTCATTCGAAAGAAATGCTCAAAACTGAAACTATCAAGTAAATGCCATGCATATTTTAGGGGTATTAAACTATTGAATAAAATGATAAGCCACCTACAGCTTATGGATCTTCTGATAATTGCGTGGAATGTTATTATCCTATTGAACAGGATAAGCAGCAGGTGCCTACAGACCCTTAAATCAAGCTGGTTAGGCTAAACTGTCTTTGAAAAAGGAAGTACGACATTTAATGAATTAAAATGGAGTTCAAGCTTCGAAAATTGTGCTCCATTTTCATCTTGAATGCAAATTTCAACATTTTTCAATTCAAAAAGCTATTGAATTTTAATGGTAAAATCGTGACTTTCCCAAAGACATTTTTATTCAACTCTCTGTTCGAATTTAGAAAACTGTCCTCACTTGCAAAGGAGATTAGCAGCTATGCAAGTTATGTGAGAAGAATTGGGTGGAAAAAATCTCAAGAGGTGACAATAAACTAGGTATTACGATTGAGTGAGGTGAGATTGCTCTGGCCTTGTTTCCTAGTGTTTCATGCCGGATAAAAACGCACTTGATCCAAACAAATGTTAGCTGACAGGCCACCATAGCGTAGACGGCTCTAACGGGTCGATTCTACCCAACTCAATCAATGACCTGGAATCTTCAGTAAAAGAGAATCCTAAAAGAGAAGCCAGCCATCATCATACAATATGATATCAATTTTGTTTTTCCGGATAACGGAATTGTTTCACACGTGCCTACAGATAACGACTTCAAGTTATGCATACAGGAAAGGTAACTGGGTCTATTTCGAATTCTTGTCGCTTTTGCGATACGGAAGGATTTAAGTAAAGGAGAACATAGATAATTCAATATCATCTACTCAGTAGCTTAGCTGTCTAATTCTTAAAATATTTCTTTAAAATAGGATTCCATTCTCTAAATGTTCCAAATACATCAGTACCGCTATGTAACGAAAGATGTATCTCGAAATTAATTAATCTCGAAGCCCTGGATAAATCAGAACAATTCTCAATTTACACTATAGACTAGTATAAAGGTTTTTAAAGTTTACCCAGTTTTGTTACAAAGGGCTTGAAATGATAATCAAGACAGTCTGTAAAGAGGACAAATTTCATTGATGTTTGATTCCCTCAATTCAGAACCGTCAGGGTGATCGTGCAGGAGTCAAAGTGCCTAGAAAACTTTAACTTTGCGTACCTGTCACCTTGCAAACAATTGGTCCCCCGTAATTCGCAAAACTTAAACCCCCCCTCCCAATTTCAAAATTCTTAAACCCTTGCGGTGAATGACCAGTAACTTATAACAAAAGGATTCACGACACGGAATTGCACAATCAGTAAATAGCTGATAAGAATCTGATAAGCTATAAATTTTTTATAAGAACAACCAAATATTTGAAGCCTCTGGATGTTCTTAACCTTTTTAGCTTGAAGACTTATAATGTTCTTTAAAATGTTCTTATTTTTACCTTGAGTATTTCTGTGTCATTTTCCCCAAGAATTTGAGTGTATCAGAGTCCGCAAAGACTGAAAATGTTCTTAACTTAACATTTTTGGCAATCAAGGCTTATGTTTTTGGATAGCTTGTTCTTATAAAAATCAAACGTGTAGTTTCTAGGGGTTTAATTTGAGCTAGTTCATGCTCACGCAAGAATTTTAGACAATACATTTTACAATCAATTATCTTAATAAGTGAGGCCACAATTCTATTTTCTATTTTTTATTACAACAAGTGTGGTCATACTATAAAAGTTGATAAGGATCTATTTATCAAAATAGAAAACAGTAAAAAAGGTAGAGAAAGGAAAATGCTTAGCATACCAAAACATTGCTTCGCCTTCCTATTAGATTTACGCTTTTCGCTTTTCTGATATCTTTAATAGGGATTTAAATATTGAAAAGAAAGCATCATTAAATGAAACGCTCTCAGCTCAGCTGACAAAAAGATACAAAGTCTGGCGCCACGAGTGCTATATGATGTATTTTAATTCGACATTAAGGACGATTTATACCTGCAATGTTTTTATATAATACTGCTCCTTTTAGTGAACTTTCATCCCCTACTTGTGTAAGTGAAATACTCCTACGCCAACTGTAGAACATAAAAGGCTAGAGAAAAGAATCCCCAAGAAATATTAGTGAATTTTCTGTGAAGCTATGTTTCTATATGTAAATTTGTTGGTTTCGAAATACCCGCAAAGGATACTGCCTCTTTATTTGAAAAAAGGAGACTTCTTACTTTCCGCAAATTTTGAAATTGGTGTTAAAAATAAATTAAAGACCCTAAATACCTCGAATACCATGGAAAATGATTTGTTTTGTAGTTTCCATGACAACCGTCGCACTTGATATTACCGCAAAGTATTTAAATTTAATGACCCTTCAAATACATTTCCAAATTATTCAAACATTCCAAAACTCTTTCCAAATGCATCAAAGTGATATGCCAAAAACATCCCTTCATGGTCCAAAAGTTTATTTTTCAAAAGTTTTTCTTCAACACTTTTTTCGTTCTGGACAAAACCTGTAAAACTTCAAATATCTCTTTATCTTATTCAAAGCTTTCTTGCCAAATTAGCCAAATATCCTTTGTTACTGGCAATCCTTTTGAGGATATTCACTTGATTTCTACCCCAAAACATTTATTAGACACAAAAGATTTATGGCCAACACCGTTTAAAGCTCCTCTTTGTCTAATATGTGTTGTGTTGGATGTTCATAATTTTAAGCCTAAAAATGTTCTTAGCATGTTCTTATTTCCATCATTTTTTGTACACGCTTTTTGTATAAGAATGTTGTTCTTCCAATTCATCATAAATATCCTTAATTTTTCGGGTAAAATCATCCTGCAATATTCTTACGATATTTTTAGGTTTAGGGGAGGGTACTAGGGTTAGCGAATGAGGGGTATGTGCGCCGGACGGGACCTCCAAAAACCGACCCTTAGAGAGACTTTTTGGATTTTTGTTTTCGATTTTTGAAAAAAGTCATACCCTTAGAGAGACTTTATTACAATTTTTTTTTTTGATTTTTGAAAAAAGTCATACCCTTAGAGAGACTTTATTACAATTTTTTTTTGATTTTTGAAAAAGTCATACCCTTAGAGAGACTTTATTACAATTTTTTTTTGATTTTTGAAAAAAGTCATACCCTTAGAGAGACTTTATTACAATTTTTTTTTGATTTTTGAAAAAAGTCATACCCTTAGAGAGACTTTATTACAATTTTTTTTTTGATTTTTGAAAAAAGTCATACCCTTAGAGAGACTTTATTACAATTTTTTCTCTGGAAATCAAAAAATTTCTTAAAAATCCTTAATTTTCCGACCCTTAGAGAGACTTTGAAAGGTGAAAAAAAACCGACCCTTAGAGAGACTTTTTGAATTTTTTTTTTGATTTTCGAAAAAAGTCATACCCTTAGAGAGACTTTATTACAATTTTTTCTCTGGAAATCAAAAAATTTCTTAAAAATCCTTAATTTTCCGACCCTTAGAGAGACTTTGAAAGGTGAAAAAAAACCGACCCTTACCGTCCGCACATACCCATCATCCATTTTTGCCTAAGTACCCCCCCGGATCTAAACCCAGCCGAAATTTAGCATGTATGTAATACAAACACCTCAAGCAAAAATATGTTTTTTTGGAACTTGGGTAATAATCGGCAGTAAAATTGCCCTAAATTGCTCATTCTTAGATTCATTTGACGAATTCCATGATGGTGGTATTCTTACAATATTTTTAATTTATAAAGAAAACGTGTATTTTTGTCCAATTTCCTAAGAAATTAGGTATTTTAGAGTTTTTGACACCCTCTGTACTTGCAGTTTCTTTCATTACGACAGTACACTCTAAAAATCCTGAAAGGGGTATCCTTATGGGCTGAGCCCACAGTAAGTCGCTAACCTTCAGTGACGCCCCTCCCCCGGATGAATTAGACAACCATATCACGTCTTTGTTCATTTATTGGATTTGAAATCCTCATCCATTGGATAAAGAGAATGAGACGAAGCTGTTTAGATAAATCTTGAAATTTCTTGTTTTGTTCTCTTACCAGCCAATTGAAATTTCTTGTTTTGTTCACTTACCAGGCAATTGAAATTTCTTGTTTTGTTCACTTACCAGGCAATCAGCAACGTTCACATAAAATGAATGACATCGAAGGTCGAAGAAATAAAGTTTTCGAAGACGAGAAAGATGACGATGAGTTTCCTAGTAAGTATGGGGCTATTCCAGAAATACCCCCTATGGTGTGACGTCCAGGGTGGTCTGGAAAGTAGAAAATCCAGGGTGATTTTTTTTTTTTGAATGAAAAAATCCAGGGTGGTCAGTATAACGAGGTCGAAAATCCAGGGTGGTCCAATAAATTGGAAGAAAAAATCGAAGGAGGTCCCAAAAAATTGGAAGTCACCTTTTGAAATAAAAACCTCCTCCACATTGGGGTACAAATTTTTTCTGGGATAGCCCATTATGGATAATCTGGTAATTGTTAAGGGATAGTGTTAGTTTTTACAATAGAATTTTCTGTATTACTATATTTTCCTTGGGAATCACCTGCTCCTCTGCTTAATAAAAATACTTGATACACTACAGTACACTTCACCACAAGTATTTGGAAAATGGAATTCCCATAATTGAGTGCACTTTACACGACAGCTTCGAGTGTTTAGTAATGCAAGAAGTGACGTCATTTTCAGTTTTCGAGTCATTGATGTTAGAAAATTATACTTGAATAATTTCTTTAAAAATTCATCATAAAATAACTCGAATACTGTATTGTGATGGCAGGAGTTCTGCTTCTAAATGGTTTGTTAGGTTCTTTAAAAAAAACTGTCACTTCCTTCGTCTAGTTTTTACAAGTAACTTTTCCTCTGCTGGGATGTGCCGAAATCCGATTACCCTATCCCGCCCGTCCTGGCCAAGGCACAATATGCCCATATTCTGAAGTATGCATGACGTTATGGCACTCGCACTGTTAGTCTTTACTTGAATCTCAAATTACCTCGATCATGATAATTTTTTATAGACGGTGGTCGAAAAAGACAAGACAGTGGTTTTATTGCATCAAGTAATGAATCAATCGTGCCACTCCCTGAAATGTACAACCTCGGCCCACGAAGGTCACCTTCCATGCCCAACCTTCGTTTAAATTCCAACAACGAACAACAAACTAACTCTGAGGGTGAAGTATTTGCAATCGAAGCAAACAGTGTCCAGAAAAACCATCACAACTGTCCGAAAATGGTTTCTATCGGACTATCGACAGACGACTTGGATCATAATATGAACTTGAAATCATTGATGCTTCCCCGTCTTACAGAGACAGTTGTTTTGCAGAAGAAGTCATCCAACTGTACTGGTCTTGATTTCGGAGTTGGCGGAGTCTATATCAAAGATTTCGATAAAAGAGATATCGCATTCAAGAAAGGAGAGCTGTCAATAGGTAAGCAAAAAGTCCTTCCTCCGACTCCAATTGTATGATTCAGCCCTCTGGGGCTCACTGATTATTAATTTTGGGAGCCGGGGCTAAAAAAGTCTCTTACATTTGAGTTTGAAGCCCACTTATTTCCCATCCAGAACGCACCTAGAACGCGCTGCAATCATGACGACGGATTGTATCTAGCGGTTCTTTAGTTTTTGAGGACTACATTTTTTTTTAAATATAGGGGATAGATTTTACTTTCAATAGTCTCTTAACATAGCTATTAAGTTGTTTTTTCGGGGGTATAGTGCAAACGTAAAGCTGCACTGGTTGTAATAAATGATGAACCTTATAAAAGAAAAGGAGAAAGTACTTCCATTGACATATCAAATCAATAATGTCTCGTTTTTTTCTGTCATCAGGCGACGAAGTATTATCAATAAACAACCATTCACTCAGTGGTTCCACCCACATGGAAGCCTTCTCATTACTGGCAAAATCAGGACCAGAAGTTAAATTGGAAATCATTCGAGGTGTGTTTGCTGATAAAGGTATGTGTTTAGTATATACTTTTTCTTTGGTAGGAATCAGCTTTAGGATCCTGAGTTTTATTTTAATCCAATACATATCAAGCATCTTTTCAGTCTGCTTCAGCAAAATTTATACCCCTATATCGCTGTCTTGGTAATAATTTTCAAAGCTGCAATAAGGTTTCTATTCATCAATTTACATATTTCTTTATACTTTTTCTAAATTCTTTCATTTTTAGCTGATAACACGTCGTTGTACAGTGCAGATTTCCAAATGTTTCAGAGCAGTAGCGATGACGAAGAACTGATGGAAACTCACAGTCAGAAAATATTCTCTTCCACATCACCGACAAATATCCCGAAATCGTTCTCCGGAGAGAATCTGAATCGATTACCAAGAGTCATTGCTGATGCTGATAACCTATCTTTCGATGGAAACGAGAGTATCGATTTAGCCCGAATCAAACGAAACACCTCCGATTCGTATTTATTAAAAACAGTCAGTACGGTCCATTCGAATAACAGTAGTCAAAGTGAAAGCGGCTCACCAAAACGCTTCATTACCGAACAACCCAGTGATGCATCAACGAGAACCGATCTCCATGGCAACAACGGTACCACAAACACCGTCGAGGTACACCAAGAACTCTCCAAAATTCTTTTAGCCAATCCAAACCTTTTTATGGACTTCCTTGCTTCTGTTCAAGCAAAGGAAAAACCATGCCCACGATTAAAACGGAACTCGAACGATTCATGTGAGCATTGCCACCATAGTCGGAACACGTCTTCGGAGCGACAACGTCAGCATAGTCGGCATAGTTCAAACGAGCAATATATTGGGCATGCGCACTATGGCTCCGACCATCGTCATAATCGGCATTGCTCGTGTGAAAATCCTCGCTTTCTGCCTCATAACGATGAAACAAATGACGATTCAAATTTTTCGAAATTCCATCGCACAAATAGTTCAGATGAGCTTGGTTCAAACGTTAATGGTCATTCGAAAATTTACAGATCACAGTCTGTTGAGAGTACTACAAACGCACCTATATTCACAATCGATTCTTACTCAAGGCATCCGGAACAAAATCACGTCAACAGACCAGTGATTGATTCATTACCACAGCCTCCAAAACAACCAAGTGACGTTGAACAAAAACAACGGTTATATGAACTTTTGAAACAAAAAGCATCCTTAGAGCAACTGATTCACCAACATCAACAACAGAACAAATCCAACGAACTCGTCAACTCGTCTGCTCATCCTGAAAATGTGGTCGTTCAAAGAGGTTATAATAATGATTACATTGTCCCCATCAATGGTTCCACATACCCAAACATAGCAGCAGGCTACAGTAAACAGATGCATCGTAGTAAAGACAATTCTCCTGTAAGACGTACTTCTCCTGTCGTGTTTCCAACGCAAAACGTACCACGTTTCGTAGCAACAACATCTATAAACAGTACTATTACTACAACAGGTTCTGAATACAGACACAGTAGTTCTCCACATCTTGGCTCTCCTCAGAACTCCATATCGACTACTACCCCAGTCAGCCTACAACGTAAACCACCTCCAGACTATGCTAGTATTAAGCGGAACACCAGTGACCTATCAGGAGATGAAAGTACCGTTGTGGTACCGACGACGTCTCCCCAAAGGGATCCAGTGAACATTGACGCAGATTTTATGCGCAAAATGACACAAAAGTATAGCGAACCACGCTTACGTAAGAACCCACCGCCGTACTATAACGCAGTTAGTGATGGGGGTAACCCAGAGGGAGTTGTATTACGTAAAAAGACTCACAATTCTTCGAATCGTTCCAGACCACATTCTTACACAGAAACGGGAGGTAATGTAGTTTACGATCCGAACATTATATTCAATGATTCCATGAGAGGAAATCTGAATCCTCAAAACACTCCGAATCTTCCAACAGAACCAGACACTGAAATAGACACAGAGAAACGTAAGCATCCTAAACGAACTCATTCCATGCCTGCAGTTAAACAAATAGACTTAAGACCACAATCAGCGCAATCCTTTCTTACAAATAATACATCAAATGATAATCTAACACAAATTCCACCACAAATTGCACCGCAATATCAAACGGTCAATACCCAGCAACCACCGCCTGCCTTTACAGAGCAACTACCACAATACCAGCCACCGCAACTAAGCGGCGCACAAGCGGCTCCACATTATATTGAACCAGCAGTGTCAGCGCCATATTTAACACAAGCCACTAGTGAAGAAACACTACATACAAGCACGGGTGAGTACCAGCAGGCTCCAAAGAAACTCCGCACTCGCCAACAACGTGCACAGGACAGTTTCAATCGCCGTAAATCAATAGATTCGGGAACTTTACGCAAACTCGCTGAAGAGATGTATGAAAACCCAGCTCTTGGTGGAGAGTTTCCGATCCTTTCCCAACTTCTCGGTGAATCCCAGTTTACTGCCAGTGAACGAAGGTCTCAAGCTTTGTATCGCCATAAATCTACCGAGGCTTTGTTTACTCAATTTTAATAAAATTTGAATTTGTCATTATTAGAGAGTCAATATTTGATTCGACTTTTGTTCAAATTGGTTTAGAAATTATTATAATGAATTTTTTTGCACTTTTTTTTGATCATTTTTTTGTTATACTATAATCAATGTTCCTTCTTGTTCGAAAATATTTTTAAATGTTCTATCTTATTTATGTATATTAGTTTAATAATATTCGAAAGAAGTATAGGTTTATTTAAATCATTATAAAAACAAAAATTACTAAACCCATGAATTGAAAAAAATAAACTGATAATATGTTCTCGATTATTTTCTCACCAAATACAAAATCTTTAAACGCAAAGTCTCCTAAAAAATGAGGGCGGAGGTACTAAGTGTACTAAGTTTCCGGATGAAGGGTGGCTATCGGTGGAATTTGGAAATATTAAAATTTCTAATCAAAATGAAATAAAAGCAATTGTAATCAGGACTGTGATCCCCGAAATGCTTTGTAGGGGCCGCATAGCCGTTGGCCTAGGTTCCTACCCTAAGCACTGCCAAAAAAAACTGTCAAACGAAAAATAGTTTAACAATCCTTGTCATTCACAACCCATACCCCCCCCCCCCCAAAAAAAAAAGGAAAAATGTTGGTGCAACGGCCAAAATACTTTGTTGTCGAAGATTGCTCTAATACTTTCCGATTCCTGTGTACCATACAGTAAACCAAATGACAATATCTCTACCGTAGTTACCGTTAACAATCCAAAAGTTCGCTAAACAATCAAACGCGCCAAAATGACAACAATTTGGATAGTGCTGCTGTGCAGCGAATTTCTTTCATTTGATTGTTGAGCGAACTTTTGGATTTTTGACGGTAACTACGGTAGATAACTCGATCTAGAATTTTAGAAACAACATACTCGCTTTTTTATAAGAATACACTTTATAAAAATGTTCATGTATGATGAAAATGACCAAAAAATTAACAATATCGTAAAAATATCACCATCATGGAATTAGGCAACAAAACTTAAGAATGCTATTTACAGAGCATATTTAACTGTAAATTGCTAGTTTTTCCCAAAATTTTCATAAAAATGCCATTTTTTGCTTCAGTTGAGTATTTCTTGTTAAATTTTGGTTGAATTTGAATTTTTAGGATTATTTTCCCAAAAAAATTAAGAATATCCATGATGACATGAAAAAACACCATTCTTATAAAAAAAAGCGTGTAGCCACCATTGAAAGTTTCATTCACAAATATTTCCAAAAATTATATCAATCATAAAAATCTGCAGAGTTACCAGTAAAACTGATCGATCTTTTTCGTCCTCTGAAAACATTACCACTTTTTGTTAAACCACTGGTCCCACCATCTTCTGCATTCGACGGGTTGTGATTCCCTCCAGATATAGTATTTTGTCTCTGAAGTCCTATTTTATTACGGTTTTCGTCTGGCAGACTTAAGCTGTTAGATCTTTGTCGCTGGCCATTTTGAATGGTCGCTCCAGAAAGTTTTGAGATCAGTTGAAAATTAATCGATCTACTCGTTGGTGAGTTGGGTGTTGTTGGTGATGCGGCTGCATCCAAAGATGACATCGAACTAGTGCGTAAGCGTTGAGATTGAATATTTGTGTTTTGTAGATCAAGGTATCGGTTCTTCACCACCTCAGGCTTGCTCTTCCATTCTCCAACGTATGTTTTCAGCTCCGTGGTCGGTAAATTCGAAGCCATGGTTTGCTTTTTCCAGATTCACATAAAATGGTAGATTCGATTTTTTCAATTTCGCAGTTTTGTAGTTTTTCTCAAGATATATACCGTCTAGAAATTACGTTTCCTTCAATTTTCCTCAACTTTTTCATAAATAAGTCTGAATATCTTGAAGTTTTCTTCTTCAAATATCCAGTTGAAAACAATAAAGTTTATTCAGAAAACGATTCTTGTGGTACACTGTACTACGTCAAAAACATAAACAGAAAATTATTCCCAAAGATCTTTAGAAGTTTAAATATCCGTTTTCCCGCGATTTGAACTGTAATTCGCAAACAAATTCTTCAATCAACACAAGACTTTACGAGAGCTTTTGTAACCACTCCATGAATCTCTTTCACAGTCTCTTTCATCGATATCTATGGTGTTATTTGCTTCTCGCGTAAACTTGATAAATGGATATGAAAATATAACGAACGATGAATTGAAAGAAAAACTAATTTCCCTTTATAACGCTGTAGAAAAAACACAAAAAATATCACATAAAGAATTTTTTAAGTCTTTTTCTTAATGACGTCATCTTCAACTGTTTTCCAAGTCCAGTGTTATAGATAATGTTATGACGTCAAACGTGAGGAAGGAATCTGAAACCAGGGGATAATACGAACCAGTCCAGCACCACAGCTTAGCTTTCTCTGAGAATCAACCTGTTGAGATGGACTAAGTTTTTTAGCGCATGCGTCAGACACATTAATATTCAAAACACCAATGGGGATAAAAATTCCTATTGAGTTCCCGATGGGGATAGAAATTCTATCGCTACAAGGATGAAAAATCGAAAAATCCAGTGGGGATTGCTTTGGAGTGCAATTTTGCAATTTCAAATGTGGATGAAATCAAAGTCAATTTCCCATTGGGGCTAAAATTCCAGGGTATTTTCCCACCGGGGAAGAAATCTTTGCCAAACTTTCCAGTGGGGCTGAGGTTCTAGTGGGTCTATGACACAGAGGTGTTTCAAAGAATCGACGAAGGAAACATTTTCAGCTCAAGCAGATAATATCTAGACTTCTGAGACTTTAGATATCTGTGAAATGAGGTTCCTTTAAAATGAATAGTTTCTCTTCCATCCAAGTGTGTAACAATAATTACCCAGTCTCTTTTGCAAACCTCTTCCGTGGATTTTAATCGATTCTCCCGTTGGGGAAAGAGATACTTAGGCAAAGTGAGTACAGGGTATGTGAAAGCCACGAGTGTCACTTTATCACACCCTCAAAGATGAGTCTTTCAAAGGGGTACAAAAACCATTCAAAAGCAATGTAAGGGTTTCAAAATTACCAAAATCAGAAATGGACTCCCTCAAAATTCGGACTAAAATTTCAAAAATTTTAGCTGGAAATTTTTAGTTGAAATTTGGGGGGGGGATCTCTCTAAGGGTGGTAAAAATGTCGACTTCTCTTAGGGTCGACCTCGATTATCCTAACTATATAAAAATGTGTATGTTATACTCTTAAATGGTGTCTTGCATTATTTAAGTATCTTATCTTAATACCGCTTCATCCAAGATCTTGGGGTGCGCGTTGAATGAAATCGGGATAATTTCTATGGCACTAATTGCTCTGAAAATAGCACAAATTTTGTCCGACCATATTTTTTTTGCCCGCCCTGTAGTTCTAATGCATGGTAGTCGTTTACGTGTTTCTTTTATAAGAACAAAGTATATAAGAACAAAAAGCTTCGAAGACCAAAAAAGCATTTTCTGGTTCTTAAAAACCCGATATTTTAGGAAAATGGACAAAAATAATAACAAAATGAGGAAAATAAGAGCAACGGATTTTGTGGGTGACTTTAAAATATGGCAGACATATTCCCACGTAAAAATATCAACCTTTTTCGTTTTTTGAACAAATTTCAATTCTATTTTCAATGGGTGTCAAAACTAAATATTAATGAGCGGTCAAAAGAGGCGTCGAAAATAGTTACACCGCCATCTTTAAATTCGGTATTTCGATTTTGTGTTTCATGGAAAATGTTCTTTGCGGACAAACATTCACCATAGAGATTGTCATGGGACATGACATAGCAAAAATATTTTTATCCTAGACTTAAAGTGAATAAATAATCATTCTATTGAAAATATTGAATTTAGACTCCACCTTAAGTGATAGTTGCATAAGTAGTTTTTTCTCTTGTATTCAATAAATCTCGCAATCTGATTGGTTCAAAAGATACCACCCACCGAATGAATTGACCATTCATGGTATTTAGGAAAAGTTACTTTTTAACAAATACACGATTTCTCTAGTAGGAAAAAATGTAACGATTAGATATATGTCTACTTATAAAATCTTGTAATGGATTCTAAAAATTTTGACAAACAAATTGAAAAATTGACAGAAAATGTCGAAAAACAGATGATGAATCTAACGCAGAAATTATTGAGCCAGCAAAAAGGAGTTTTTCAACGACTGGATAAACTTGAGAAACAAGCCAACAACGGCCGTGATGACAAAGATAGTATTCGGTCGGGAGAAAGTTCTGAAACAAGTTTTACAAATGATCAATTTTCCAACAAGAGAAACTTCAGTATTACTCTACAAGAAGAAGTATGTCAGCCAAGAATCATCCAAGTTAAGAGCAGAGACAATAGTGAAGATTCTTCTGGCAAAATATCACTTGCGCCACCTGAGCAACTGACAGCTCGGTCAAAAAAACAATCATTTCTTGAAGAGAATTGTAATATAATGGAAGAAAAGATCAGTAGTGAGAAACAGAGTTACGCTGAGGGGTTAACCATACACGGAGCCAATCGCATAGCAACCGGTGGTGCCGTGAGTAAAGTCATTTGGTCTATCCTTGTGGCATGTTCTTTGTTAACAGCTATCATGATATCTAAAGAGCATTGGGAATCTTTCTTAAGTGATCATAGTGTATCTAATTTTGTAATTACTGTGGAAAAAGAAATCAAACTTCCGTCGATAACCATTTGCAACTATGCCGCAATCAATAGAGAGAGACGTCATTTTAGTGACGGTATCCCAACCTATAAACGTCCACTCCTAGTTAGTGATGGTAGTATGAGACTTTGTGGGCAAAATTTAACTCAGTGTGGTTATAACGGAACTACTTTGATCAAGGTGCAGAACTATACAGCTGATTATTCGAGTTCAAGTCTGCAGAATAATTTGGTTGATTATGATGATACGACAAATTGTTTTACCGTTAGAGGTTCCACACAATATGTACCGTCCGACATTTTATCCGTTCAAGCGGTCGCTAATCGGACGCCGTTTGACGAATTGTGGACTGAGCTGTATGTTCACCCAACTGAAGAGACTTTTCAAGAAGCGTCGCCAACTGTTTATTGGGCAAGTGAAGGTTGGTATCACGTGATTTTGGATAAGAAAATCATCACCAGATTAGGATTGCCTTTTACTGACTGCGTTGAAGGGAAGGGTTCTTACGAACAAAACAAATTCAAAGGGAACTATACTGTGACAAAATGCAAGAAAGGTTGTTTTTGGGAGAAAGTTTTTGAAAAATGTGGAGCTATTCCGCAAATGTATAAGAAACACATGCGAGAACCACGCCGGTTTGACAACACAACCTTTATCAATAATACTGAGATGCAGACCTGTCTAAAAGAAGTTGAAGGTGATTTTTCTGTCACTGAAGAGTGTAACCGTCTTTGTAAACTTCAGCCGTGCTATGAAGAAGACATCAAATTGTCGTTGGACTATCACAAAGCTCCGAGTTATCCAAATTTTTACGAACTAGCTTTCACTTTCCATACATTTCTTGTTGAACATATAGAAGAAAAACCAGCGTACACTTGGCAAGATTTGTTCGCGAATTTCGGTGGTTGTGTTGGTTTGATGACAGGAGCATCGATTCTGTCAGCTTTCGAGCTGATGATATTTTTTGGATTAATTGTTCTTGACTTCTTTGACTTGTACACCAAATGTCAAACCAAAATCCACCCAAATCCATAATGCTCTGCAATATTGAATTGTAACTAGCTTTAATTTGTATAATTTCTCTAAATTTGAAAAAATCAATTAATTTCATTTCTCACTGATACTAATTTCAAATTGAATACACCTATCTATTTCGTTACCAGTGCTTTTGAGAAGACTGGTAACGAAAACAAATGAAAACACAAGTGTAGGAGTGCTCTTGTGAAAAATGTAAGATAACCTTGCATTGAAGCCCGGGTGGGGGACACTTAGGCAAAATTGGGTACGGGACGTGCCGCTGGTTAGGGTTCCTTTTTTAGGCTCTGAAGATTTCTGATATGGTCCCAAATCTATTAATTTTTAAGATGTGTATCTGACAGGGTCCACTTTTGGTTATTCGGACAATTTTTCAGGGTAAAAATTAGTCTACTTTTAGTCATTTTTGCCACTTATCAGCGTGGAAATTGGAAAAAATTTCAGACAGGGTCACCATTTAACCAAAAATTCATATCTGACAGGGTCAACTTTGCGAACACCGTCGGCCGTCATAGTCCCCCCCCTGGGCATTGAAGCGATAAAGTAACATCAAATATAGTTAAACTATTCGAATGCTAAAAATAGTTTGCACTTCAGGAAAATGCTTCGAAAGTAAAAATAGGTCAAGTTTGGGTTTCCTTGAAATCTACAGTTCAATCAAAGTTATGACAGCCTAAAGAAATGATGACCAACAAAACACGGAGTTAAAGCTGTAGGAAAGAAATAACTGTAATGCTTTATTCTTGACTTTAAAAGATATTTTTTATGAAATGAGAAATCTCGAGTAGTTACCTTTTTGTCCTCGTATTCCAAGTTACTTCTAAAAAACTTCTATCTTAGTGGTTTTTCATATAAAATTTTTAGTTTGAAAAAAAGCTCATGAGAGATGGTGACTATATACAGTTTGTGGGACAAAGGGGCAATACAGGGACTGGATAATGTTTATTTTCTAAAAGAAATATTACATTAAAATTAGAGGATTGATAGTCGCAATTAATTAGAAAAATTTTTCTCTACCGGATGCAATTACTGGTAATTTATAACCAAATCATTAGTAGAAAAGCATCCTCTTTAAAAACCTTAAAAATGTTTCTTGATAACCTTATAATGATATTACGTTTCAGCAAACATGTTTCATGGTTTGAAAGTGAAAGAAATTTATCACATTTTCGATTGAGAAGTTCTACTAGTCATGGCACACGTTAGATGGGACTGTTACACTGCAATTATAATTGTTATACTAAACTTATTTGTGATCTTCATGATCCAAAAAGCGAAACTGCATAGTCACCGATTTTATTTGATCCAGTTGTTATCCTTGATTGACGCTTTACAACCAGCAATTATCATTTTTATTATCATCTTTCGTGAAGAGCTTAAACATCAGAAAACAGTTTACGAGCTTCTGTCAATCTTCTTTTATTTATTCGGCATCATGTCAAATCTACAGATTGTATTCATAACTGGTGACAGGTTTCTGGAGATGCGATATTGTTTGAAATATTACCGTCTAGTGACACGACGTCGTATTTTGTTATTGACGGCATTGACGTTTGCCGTCTGTGGAGTTTTAGTCATCACCGTCAGTAAATGGACTCGACATTTCAATGATTATTTTTTGAATACAACTTTTGGTGTGTTATGTTTAGATGTTGTTGTTCGAACACTAACGATTTTGTTTGCTTTGCTTGTAGGCTTCGCTGTTAAAAGGATCAGAAAAAGGAATATTGCTCAGTTAAGAAATAGAACTATTTATGATGGCTTCCAACAAGAAAGAATGTTGAAACTTATTGAACTGAAAATGAGTATTAAAGATGTTACGATTCTTAATATCTGGACAGTCATATTTCTGACACCTCAAATAATAACTGGCATTATAATGATTGTATTCAATGACCAATTACGAATTTATGACGCTATATTTCGAATTATTTATCTGGTTTCGAACCCTTTTGTTTACCTTGCGACACAAACCAAGCTTCGAAAGGCTGTAAAAACTTTATTTGGTACTCATAATAGAATAAACCCTTTGAATCCTGCTGATTAAAAGTGCATGTGCTAAAAACTAATGACATTATTTATTTCTTGTTAGTAGCAGCTCAAGAAGGCCGATGGTCAAGGTTTTTTGTAAAATCCAAATTTTTAGGAAAATGTTTTGAAAATAATATTTTCATACAGTTAAATCTAAACTACATTTTTTCCAATAGTTGAATAGACGCTTTTTCGTTTATAAGAACAATTTTATAAGGACAATGAGGCTCAGAAATTACTCCTTTTGATGCAATTTAGGAAACCAAATAGTAAAAATTGGGTAAAAACCTAAATCACTTTAATTACCCTATATATAAGAACAGGATAAGAACAATTTGAGGCTCAAAGTACCAAAAGAATAAGAACAGTGGAGCTTCAGCAAATCTTTACTGGTTCTTATAAAAAGAAGTGAGATACTTTAGTTGAAATTCTTCATTGAAACGTCCTAAGAAACGAAAAATTAAATATTGCCCTTGAATATTACCTAATCTTACCCAATAGCGTAATCCTACGTTTTATAAAAACATTTCGATCGAGAGTATGTAAAAAATCTGAAATATAATATCAAATTTCAATCTGGTCTTGCATAGAGATCATGCAATTCGACTTAATGATAACAAAACCAAGTTTCTTGTTAATACAAGCTTAGACATCACAAAAAAGATGTATAAAAGTTTTTTTTTGTATGCAGATATTGCTGTTTAACTTACTAAAGCTATGGAGGCTCGTGATATCATATGGGATGAAGATCCGTGTATTTTCATATTCAAAGATGAAATACCTGGAAAAATGAAAATGCACGTGAAGAACTTGGATTTGTATGATTGGGTTCGAATTGATGCAACCTACCCAAAACAAATGGCTGTAAAGCAGGAATTATATCGGTCCAACATGGATGATATCTTCATTTCAAGGGTTAATAACCCAACAACAGACCATTGTAAAAAGGAATTCTATGAGCTGCTCACCGACCATGTTTTGGAACGTTTTCCGGACATATTTGAGAAACAAGGAGACCATATCTTGAATCGTGTCACTGGTGAATTGATCCCGATCGACCCTGATGATGAGGAGGAGGAAGATGTAATGTTAAGAGCAGGAAGGTTGACTCAAGACGATTGGATAATCATGGAGTATGAGGAGAACCAATCAGGTTACGTTTTGACAGCGGGAAATTTATGCTTTCCCTCTGATTGGTCACTGAAAGAGAAATTCAACAAACCAATGCAAATGATACATGAACCTGTGAAGCCTTACTTAAGGCATTTGAAAGATAAAGTTGATTCCTTATTCTTGAGATTGAAAGCTGAGAATCCACTGTGGAGAGCTAATTGGGGAATATACAGCTCGCTTGACGATACATTTGATTTGTTTTCTCATCCTAACAAGAAATTACATACTCAAGGTGGTTCACGAATTCCCTTTGAAGGTGAAGAAACAGGAAGAAAACTATTCTTAAGATGTGAATATCATACTCTAAGAAAGTTGCCAAAGACAGGTTGTATCGTCTTTGGTATCAGAACCTACATGAGATATTTATCTGATATGAAGAATCAGCCGAAAGAAGATATCCAAAGTCTTATTGACGCGATTGAAGACCTTGATGAGGAATATTCAACTTACAAAGGAGGAGATGTGTGGAAAGTGGCAGCTTTAAAATACCTGAAAATGATTTTGAACGAAAAATCTGGATTGTACTCATTTTCACGAAATAACATATCATCAAGGACTATTTTAATGTCTGGTGTCTTTGCGGTTGGTGCTTTTACTGCAATTAAAACTTTTAAGAAATATTTTTATACCTAGCTAGTAAGTAATACCAAAGACCCGAGGTTAGCTGAGAAAAATTATCATCCGAATTGGAGATATTAGTAATATGATTCAGAGTCTTCACCCGATTTTTAAGCGGCAGACAATAAAAACTAAAAAATAAACAAAATTCGCAATAATAACCTTATAATAAGTTCTCAAAAATGAAAATCATAATATGAAAGATTGATTTTTTTTTCAAAAGTAGCTACGAGAGGTTGAAAGCAATAGCCACGACAAATAACCGGCAAGGAAAAATTAATATTATTATTATAGCACTTTCATCTGAAGCTTGGTATAGCTTCATTATTTGCTAATGGATGCTAGTACAATCAACCCCGGACAGTCAACCCTTAATAATTCCCGGACGACCCTCCCCTGACAACTCCCCTGTTCTGTCACTTTGCTAAAGGATTCTTGAAGGTCAAAGTTGTGTATAGTGAGTTATTTTCTTGTTAGAATAATACTTAAATGTAATACATCATCTTTACTTGAAATATATATAATATATAAACTTTCTACCCTCGTGCATCCAAAATCCATCTTACCGATTAACCCTATTAGCCCAAGGGGAGGGGTAGAATCTACCACATTAGTGTTATTTTGTGTATATCTCGGAGAAAGTATTCTTTAAACAATTTGAAACTTTCTGACTTTCAATAAAATCTTAGTTAAGAGTACTTTTGTAAAATTCTATGCTCATATAGGTCTTCTAGATGAGGTTTTATGACTTTATTGTGTAACATGACATAAAACCCAGCTAAAATCGCTTTTAAAATTCTAAATCATTGTCAATCTGAATTTCAAGAATAAAAAAAAGAAAATTATGACGTCACCATTTATGATGTCAACAAATTTTGAAAATTTTACTTATTTTCAGCATAGATTTTAATAAAAAATAATTTCGGAAAATGCAAAAGCTGCACTCATGTTGAAGGACAGCCTTTTATCTTTCAGAATCTTTAAACAGAATCTAAATATCTTTAGTGGTTCAACTGTGACAGACATTTTTGTAAACCATTTGTTTCCGACAGGTTAAAACTTTATGATGACGTCATAGCTTTTTGAATGGCATCCTGGAAGTCTGTGTCATGATGGAGAACATGTGTACCAAATTTCATGGCCATAGCTCTTCTAGATTAAAAATAACCGAGGGTGGTGGTAGATTCTACTCCCCTCCCCTAGGGTTAATAAGGTTAAGCAAAATTAGATTCTTTTCATTGTCATCATTGTGAATTAACGTAGTTCAGGAGGAGGAATTCTAAATGGACGTTTCGCCTGACCTGAACCGTGGGTACCAAGGGATATTTTTTGTATGTGCATGTTAAAAAAAGTAAATTTTGAAGTGCAAAAACATTTCTAGATTAAGTGATGATTTTCAAGGACCAGACTAGGGCTATAGCTCAAATTAAAAATATTCAAATAAATAAATACGGTGACGAGGTTCGCCCTAGAAATGAATGCGAGTCAAAATTATGTTCTTCGTGTTTAACCCAGAGAAAAAAGGATTAAAAATTTTTCAAGTTATTAATTAACTCAAGAAAATAATTTGGTGGTCTCAAATTTTGGAAAATCGACTTTTTCTTGACTCCCGTTTTAATTCAGAGAAAATCAGGCTTCGTTTTTGGAAACCCTGGCTTGATTTTTTTAAGAAAAATTTTGAACTTTCAGGGCCATCGAAGTAAAGAATAGGCAAACCTATTTTATTGTCATGAGAAAACAAAACTGTTAAAAAGATGTTATTGCAACTTGTTGACGTTTGGGCTTCGGTTCTACGAATGTCGGATGATTGGTTCGACAACACATCTGTAAAGGTTTTGCCAAGAATTTTCGAAACTCTGAAATCCTTCCAACATAAATGAAGACATTCGCCATGTTATTGATGCAGATTCCATATTGATGGCAAAAATACGCGATATATCCAGCTTCAGTCCAAGAGAATTCATAAAACGTTGGTATGAAATGACCCAATATAGGATACAGTAATCCGTAAAAACTTCCTGGTACAACGCAAATCGTATAAAGAATGAGCAACATTTTTAAAGTCTTAAGAGCTTTCTTGTTTCTTGCTGTAATTGCTGCTCCTGTCTGTCCATCCATTTTCAAAGAAGATGAAAGGCGATTTCGGGATTTGAAATAGAGAACCAGAAAAATGCTAAGAGGCACAACAACATTTGCAATGAAATAGAATGCGTAATAACCAATAGCAAACGAAGACGAGAAGCTTTCAAAGGCGTCGAAATAGCATTCTTGAGTTTCAGCATAATATACTGTCTTTATAAATTGAGGGATGGCTGCCAAGAAGAAAATAGACCAAACAATTAAGCAAGCCAAAGTAATTCTGACTTTACCAAAGTTCTCAGCCATCGGATCTTTGATTCTTCGATACCGGTCAAAAGACATTCCACAGAGAATCCAACAAGAAACAGTAACTCCAACAAAAGGGACGGAAATTGCTTTACACATAAGCTCGTTGGCATAACTTGTAGCAAAGGTGTATTGAATTTCCACTACAGGGACTCCAACACAGACAATCAAACAGGGGCGTATCTAGGATTTTAAGGATACCCTGCAAAAAATATTCAGCTATATATAGTGATTCAGCTATATATAGTATCTAAGGAGGGCCCACCATGGTTGGGCCCGACGGGCCAGAAAATTTTTGAATTTCGACCCTCTAGATTGGCTAAAACAGCCTCCTTTTTATGCCAAATGTACCCTGACCATGAACCATTTTCAAAAAGTAGTGTACATGTATGTGTATACAACTAGCAATACAAAGTACTAAAAAATGAACTTACATTATCCAGGGCTTTGGGTTCTGAAGATTTTGTGTACATATGAGTACCAAAGTGTAGACATTCTTAATGTGTTGTTCTTTGTTGCTCTTCGCTAAAATTGTTATTGTTATTCTTCCCTGAAAATAAAGACCCCTATATCTGTGCTCCAGTGGGATGGAATTTAGGAAATTCTAATTTCACTGACATGTAAAATATTTTTTGATTTAGTTTGGTATCCGAAATAATACTTCAAGTACATTGGAAAGAGGCATATTTGGGTTGGTTTACAGTTTAATGAACTTTTGACTAAGTAACCACTGGGCCACAGATACTGGGGTGCAAGTGATTTCTTGGTCTGTTTCGCCTAATCGTCAGGGCTCATCAGTATGCCTAGGACCCAGTCCAGACATAGACAGACCACAACACAAACATTAAAACAAGACAAACATGAAAGAAACAAATAGACAACAGAACAAACGAAAAACATAAATAAAACAACAAATCTAACGAAATATATACATATGATAAATGTAACAAAAATGTTATGTTTTTTTAAGTTTTCTTTTTTAGTTTTTTTTTAAGAACATAAAGCTTATTTACATACTTTCTGTTTTAAGAGTTTAAACTTTGTACAGACTTTTTGTTTTAAACTACTTATATACATTTTTATTTACATTTACTAGTAAGCATACTTTGTAGGAGGATTTTTATTTTCAATCGTTTATTTAACAAATAACAAACATTAGACAGGCAGCTAATTGCATCAAAAAAAGTGAAACAGTGAAAAATTAAGGGACAATTCATAAAGTAGATATTCATGTTACAAATACATTTTTGATACAAATGCACTTACTCGGCGTTCTTGAAATCATTTAAGGTCAATGATATTCACAAAACAAATCATAAAAAAATACGATTCATCTCTCACTCAAAATCCGCCATCTTTTACACTTCTCTTCTGCTGTTTCTCTCTTTTTCTCAATCGTTCGATTTCAAAACATACAACAATCACGGGGGTTTGTAAGTTTTTATAAATCCCATTAAAATGTTGATAAACAAATTATTAAACTCAATCTACTTTATCAACTCTTTTTCTTATTTACTTTAAAATAACTCATTTAGCTTATTGTTATCAAACTAGTGTTACATTAGGAAAAGTAGTTAAAAAGAAAAGCAACATGAACCCCCTGAATTGTTTCTATTTACATTTCTAATTATTTTAACGCGGGAAAAAGTAAAAATGTGCGTCTTAGAAAAAAAAATTTCGGAGAGAAAAAGAAGATGGTGTTTTTGTTTTTGGTTTTTTTTCTGTAATGGAACTGCCTTCATCCCCTCCTTCGACCAAGAAGAAAAATAAAAGATTGGTTTTGACTCCTAAGAGAAGAAGTAAGAAAACACAGGAGCTTGTATCGAGATGTATCTTACACCACGCTAACTCTGGAGCAAGTGCCCAAAATTTGAAGTTGAGAAAGTTCTCGCAAAATGCTTTGGATAAAGTAAAAAATGCAAGGTGAGTGAACCTCTTCCTTAATTCATTAAAAGCTGGTTGTTTGATTTTTGACATTATAGTAGTTTTATTTTTCTACTTTTTAAACTTCTTACGTACTTTTTTGGGTGAGAGTGCAACAAACCCTCCACTAGCCTGGGTCCGTGGTAAAAAAATGCTACGGATTTACAACAGAGCAAGCTCTAGCCCGTATCCGCGCAAGAAAGAAACATTAGTCAAAGATTTTCGAGCAGCACATGACGCTCGAGTTTACAGTTTGATTTATAGGCGCGCATAAGAAGGAGTGGATGTGCTTTATTTACGGGTTTATTTATGGAGCCATAGCTTACTTCAATAATTTTATGATCTTATTATGTCCGAAATACTAAACCTACGGAGTTATCTTTTCCTTCTACTCTCTTCTTGCTCATTTTTATCAGTGAAATACGCAAAGACGACAAAGTAATCCATCTGGTTCGTGATCTGAATCTTGAGATTTCTAATGAATTGCAATCCATAACGAATGCTACGGGATTTATACCCATTCGACCACTCTCAAACGCATTCAAAAGAGGTACGCAGAGGAGGAAACCACTTCGAATGACGATGATGATGATGATGATTCGAATCCGTTACGCAGATCAAACCGGAAGCGAGATCGTTGTGGTAAGCACTTAAATCATTTTCAAGCTTACCTTTCCGAGTAACGGCACGGAGTTTACTCCTATTAAGTACTTTTTTTATAAGGCGAAAGGGAAAAATCGTTTTTTTATTTTCTTCTAGTCAACATTTTCGAACCAGATTTTTGCATTTAAATTTTTAGGACGGGTATTGGCTGACGTGGAATGTTGTATCTGCTACAAAAAGAAATGTATGAAAGGTGGAGGCTATGAGCCAGTTACGAAATGTACCACGCGACAAGCTGCCGAGACACTTCAGAGATATGCTTTAGCATGTGATTCTAATCCCAATCTTCGCGCATATATGAGTGGTTTGAATTGGAATTCGATTGTCCCACAGGAAATTCATTACCATAGAACTTGCTATCAATCTTTCACACGGCCAATAGTTGAAGCTCCAAAAAGTCCTGAAAACGAGGAATCTTTAATTTTCAATTTTTTCACATAGACGCGACATATTCTCACTTTTAACTCTCTTGGCCTTGGGACTTTTCCAAAAGCCAATTAAAATAAAATATTTTTACATGTTCCACAAAATACTTCATTTACAAAATTGATGTAACTCTGAAAAATATCATATCAACAAACTTCGAAACCTCAAAAAATCCAAAACTTTACATAATTTCGAACACTTTGAGGGGTCCATCAATTTCATCCACTGATATTTTACAAATTACATAGCTGTTTTAGGATAACAATCGCAAATGTCCCGAAATATCACACCACTTTATCCTACCTGGAGTAATCCTGGTTGGATACTGGATGATGTGATATTTTATAAAAAAAAATAAATTTCAAACATTTCAACATTTGAGGGGTCTATCAATTTCATCCACTGATATTTTACAAATTACATAGCTGTTTTAGGATAACGACCGCAAATGTCCAGAAATATCACACCAACTTTATCCTACCCGGAGTAATCCTGGTTGGATACTGGATGATGTGATATTTTACAATAGGCGCAAGAAAATTTTCTTACAGGGATCGAGCATAAGAAAAACTGCATAAAAATATAAGGATAAAATTATGATTCATATTCCTTTCAAGTTTCAATTATTTTCCGTATTTGCACCTAAATTTTACAAAACCTTTTTTATTTTATCCCTTCTCTGAATGTCACTTCCTAGGGAGGGTACCCATTTTTCCATATTCACACATCCACAAGCAGCATTAGGATAACGATCGCAAATTTCCCGAAATATCACACCATTCTCTATCCCTTTGGGAGCAATCCTGAAGTGATGGTCCATGATGGGATATTTTATAAAACATGTTATCAACTACGTTCAATCAACAGTCTTAGATGAGAGAGAGTTAGTTACCCTTGACCGATTGGTAGAAGTTTACGAAAATGCTCTCCCTCGTAAGGGCAAAAAGTTGCACAAACGAACTTTGACGGACAAAGTCATTGCACATTTCTGTGGTAAAGTTTTGATGTGGTCACCTAAGTATGGAGAGGCTTTCCTCTTCAATGAAGAAATTGAAAAGGGTGAAATCATTGAGATCCTGTTTAAAAAGATTGAACAGGCTAAGGAGCAAAAAGCACCTTCCTTACAAACACAAATTAAAAACGTGGGAAAATTAATCAAGAAAAACATTAAAAATCTCCCTGATACATACACAAGTTGGCCACCGAATGAAGACGAACTCATTTCATCCAAAACACATATCCCTGCCGAGTTAGAACTATTCATGACGACTGTGCTCACGGCAACTCCTATCTCAAGACTAAGCGAACGTAAGAAAGCCATTATTTCATCACTTTGCGAGGACGTGATTTATAACAGTAGAGCTGGTCGTTTTCGGTGCTCGAAACAAACAAAACTGGGATTTTGTATCAAAAGGAAAACGGGCTCGAAAACACTGGTCGGTTGGATGAATAAGTTCGGCCATTGCATTTCTTATGACGATGTTAACTACCTTGAAACTATTCTCGCAATGGATGCAATGTACAACGAATCAATCCGAAGTTTTTGTCCATCACTAATTCTACCATCTATATTCGTTACGTTCGTCTGGGACAACAATGATATCAATCCGGAATCGATCAAAGGTTTGTTTATTATAGGTCGCTTTTTCATTTTAGTGTTTCTATACTTTACTGAAATGGTTTGCCAATCAATTTACACAGTCATGCGTTAACTTCGAGTCAAGCTAAAGGACTTCATAAAAGAACAAGTTGACCAGCATTGAAGCTTAAATTTTCAGTTTGATTCTTTAAGTGTGTGTGATAATTTCTTTCCTTTTTCAGCTTAGGGAGAAGCTCACCAAATTGGGCCTGTTAATCATAGTTAAACATTTCTTAACATGAATCGAACAATCAAACGAGAAGGATAAGTCAACGCCTAAATACAAACCGAAAACGTTCTTTCGAAGCTGTGGAAAACCCGCTCCTAAAATACAATTCAACAAAGAAGAGAGATGGGCCAGAGAACAAGAAACTACCTAAAGAGAATGAAAGTGACTTGTTTCGTGCTTGCGAGCTGCTGAATTTCTTTTGGGCATTCTTACGGGCTCATTCCAATCTTGTGCCAGGATGGAAAGGATTTAACTACCTCATAACACCAGAGCCTAACGACCAAGTTCACAATATTTGCTACTTACCAGCAATAAATAAATCACCAACCAAGATGGATGCTGTCTTGGAGCTGTTAACCCAATCAAAAATAAAAGCTGAAAAACTCGGGTTAGCAGAAACTGATGTTGTCTTGGATCAGGCTATTTATGCCAAGGCTTGTGAGGTGGGTTCGCCATTGGCAGATTCCTCATTATTTAATCGAGTCATATCCCATGTTCAAGTTTTTTTTGGTATGTAATTTTATCTCATCAAGAATCTACTGGGTCCAAGTCAATCAAATCGATTTGTCCTTATTTTTTAGATTTTGATGAATCCAGTCTACAAGGAGCTAAAAGACTTCATCGTTCTTCGAATGGGTGCCTTCCATGCACAATGCATTTTTATTGCTGTTATTGGGAAGAGGTTTGCAGACGCTGGTTTGAGAGATTGGATTATCGAAGGAGACTTGATTGGTGAGAGAATAAAATAAAGTTTTGAATAATGCTAATAAGATCGTTACATGTCATGTATCCATAACTCGAGCGAACAGCTTAATTCTAAATGGACCTTATCTGTAATCAAGAGTTATTTTAGCATCTAAAATTTGTAAGTAACTTCTATCTGTTTTTCGATTTATGTATATTTTTCCTATTCAATCAGGGAGCGGATCGTTGGAAGGTGTTCTCAACGGCAAGCAATATAACTATGCAACAAGGGTGTTAGAGAACGTGTACGACGCTTTGTCACGCTTCAAGGTGGAAAATTTCAAAGAATGGATCCGTGAAAGAGGCAAGGCCAGCGAAAACATCCTTGAACGAGTGATTTCTTCATCAGACTTTGAGTTGTGTAAAGAAAAGGTACTTTTGAATTTAATCAGACGTGTTTTTAGCAATGATTTTCATCTTCGGAATAAGCATAAAAGCATAATTGAAGTCTTTACCATTCTGGTTGCTCTGCGGTTTAGGAGACAAAGAGACAGGGGTGTTAAGAGTAGTTGTAAGTTTTTTGAATTATTGTTCAATTTAAGCCAACTCTGGAAGCGCTTTCCGCCGTATTTGACGATACTGAGTTCATTGAACTTATCGAGCTACACGAAAAGGTTTTGAAAAACGAACGCGGTCCAACATCAACGTTTTGGTATTCATTCATTGAGATGATGGACATTCTCTTCAACTTTCAACGGTCCATCAAGCTTGGCGATTGGAACTTACATTTAGAGACGACGAAAAAGATGATTCCGTGGTTTTTCGCGTACGATCGCCCTAATTATTCACGCTTCTTTACGTATTACTGGTCAGACATGGTTCAACTTCCTACTTCGCATCCAAATATCTACGAAGAATTCAAGTAAGGCCAATTAATCATTATTTCACTTTTTCGGTCTTCATATTTGTCTTGTCATCACATACTTTTTGATTCATCCCTTAATTGCTGTTCAAAAAATCTTTCTCGGAAATCTTAAACTTAAGTTACGCTCTTTTTTAGAAACGGGAATTTTGCTGTCCAAAGAACTTGCGGAAAGTTTAACAAGGTTCCATCTGATCAAGCGATCGAGCAAACAATCAACAGGGATCAGAAGTGTCATGGTGGTATCAAAGGATATAGCACTTCTCCTGGAACGATTCAACGTTGGGTATTGACTAGCCACATTGCTTCGAAATGTATTAACGACATTGAAAATTCTTTTGGTAAAACGAAGAAACCAACAATCCCTAAAGATTTAGGAAAATCTCGCCACACGTTCAATAACTGTACCGTTGAAAAAGCCTACGAGGTTTTGAATTGCTGGGGTTCCCCTTTTCAAAAGCGGGACGCCCTCATCAATGTATCTTCTGGGCACAAAGCATCTCCTTTGGTTGAAAATGATTTGATTAAGGCTGTTGGAAAGGGTGAGACTGCGATGAAAAGTTTCATTCGTGATCGTATTGAAACGTCACAGAAATTGTTCTACGATCCGATCACCAAACTGAAGCTCAAAACGTTTTCCTACATGACAACGAAGACAACGATGAAGATTAATGATAAATTAGTGACACTTGCTGCTGAAAGGTCGATGTTTGGTCGGCTTCTCGTCATCGCTAAATGTGAGTCAGGAATATCCCTACGTCAGGTGCTCCAGTATTCCCTCAGTCCAATTCCATGGGCTCTTGGTCTTCCTGATGGTACAATGGTGAAAACAATGAAATCCAAGCTGATGAGTAAGTAGAATGATAGCCTTGCTATTTTTGTTTTGAGTTTTCTGACTTATTTATGTCAATGTCAAATAAGAAATATAATTTTAATTAAGGAGTGATTATTTTCTTGTTTTGTCCCCTATTTTCAGCTGTTTTAGAGAATGTGTAATCAATTTCTTTTTTGTTTTACCTTTAAGCTGCGATCGAATCTGAATGTTCTGGTCCAGTGACGTATACCCTTCCGAACGACATCCCCTATATCTTTGATGGAATGGTCCTTCTCCAACAAGTTGACCCGAAGAAAGTTGAAACGTTTGGTGATGTATCCAAATCAATTCTCGAGAGGATAGCAGTCAGCTCTATTGTATATTTTGTGACAGACCAGTATAAAGAAGGTTCGGTGAAGTCTTTCGAAAGACAGAGAAGACAGAACAACGGTACAATCAAAATGGAAGTAGGAAAACATCGTTTGTGTCCAAAACAATGGAGCAAGTTTTTGGCAGATTCATCCAACAAGTTGGAGCTGTGTGATTTTATTTTGAAAGATTGGATTAATCATCACTCAAACATCATTGAAGGTCGGACCATCTACTTCAACTTGGGATCAAAATTCTTCAAGCTGACTTCATCTAACGGCCAGGTTTGTGACATACTTACTATTCTTATAGCACTTTAGTACAAAGTTTGTGACAAAGAATTAATATTTAGTAGATTATAGCTAATGATTTTTCTTGTCTATTTGTTCAGGTACTCTGTGAAGAAGAACTCAACCTATCGACGGATCAAGAAGAAGCCGACACTAAAGTGTTCCTGTGTGGAAAACATGCTGCTCGTCAACATCTAGCCGAGAAAGTTTGCATCAAGACCGTCGACAGTGACATATCGATTTATGCCATCTATTTCCAATCCCATTTCAATGGAACAAAGTTGTACGTCGAGACTGGTTCGGGTGAGAATCTCCGAACCCTTGATATCACGGCCATTGCCAAGCATCTTGGAGAAGGTTGTTGTAAAGTGTTGCCAGCACTCCATGCTTTCACTGGCAATGACTATACCAGCGCTTTCCATGGTATTGGGAAGGTCAAAGCCATGAAACTGATCAAAAACTCAAAGAAATTTCGGAAAGCATTCAAACGAATCGGTGAGAGCTTTGATTTTAATGCGAAGTACTTTCCCGTCATCGAGGAGTTTGTCTGCATGTTGTATGGTGCAAAAGGATGTACAAACGTCAACGAGGCGAGATACACAAAATTCTTTTCCGCCAAAAATGGTAGCACCGAGCCTCAAAAATTACCACCTACACGAGACGCACTACTTCAACACTGCAAACGCGTCTCCTACGTCACTGCCGTCATCAAACGATCCTTGGAGAACAATCCCAATATTCCAGACCCTGATGGTTATGGTTGGTCGAGAAACGGTGATACACTTAGTATCAAGTGGATGCTTCTCCCCCCAGCACCTCCGCAAATCTTGGAACAAATTTCGTGTGGCTGTAAGAAAGGGTGTACGACCCGTCCCTGCTCTTGCAGAGCCCACGGGATTAGTTGTACAGAGTTTTGCAGATGTAAAGGGTGCACAAATGCCGCAAACGAAGACCACATTGATCAAGACGAAGGCGATGAACACGAGGAGGGCTTCAATGAGGATCAGCTCCAAGACATGTTGGAGGAAGAAGTGGACGCGGACACTGATGTTGATTTTGACGTTGATAACGAACGCTTTGAAAATGTTTTGAAAGTGCTGACATGATGAAATTTAAACTCTAGATTATGTATTTATTATGTATATAATGTATTATATTGTATGTATGGGTGGGTACTTTTTCTATTGTCGGATTTTCGGATTTAAAGTCTAAAGCTGTGCTAGTAAAGTACTCTTGATCGAGTTACAATCTTTACTTTTTCCTCCCGTTTTCTTTTAAACCCATAGTAGAATTGTTTTTAACCCAACTTGAGTGTAGATAGTTATTTCGCATTAAAAAGGTCACAAAACTTTTATTTGTATTGATTTTCGCAGAAAACGACATCCCTCAGCAAGTGGTCACGTGACATATTTCAATGTATATATTTCATATTTTCTTATAACTTTCGATAGAACAGTTTTTAGGTATCGTTCCTGACCTTTTTCTTAATCTACGTTCAAATACGCGTCGATTGGTATATACATATGTCTATGTTTGGCGTCAACAATTTTTCGTTTTGCTTGTGACGTCATCAGTTAAGAAAATATTACCGGACGCGTCCGGTAAATATTTTTTCGGACGCCGAGTAAGTGTTTTCGGATCAGTAGACATATAGGAATAAGAAAAACCAGCTCGGCATTTGTCCTAAAGTCATCCAGATTTTGGATGTCGTCAGCTGCCTGTCTACATCACTTTGCATACCTTCGCCTTTTCTTTCCCAAAAATCTATTAATAATGGCCTCAGGGTCTGGAATGATAGAGGGATGGAATTGCATGAGGGCCAGGTTGCTAAATCTCTCTTGATTCATGGTAGCACGAGTGTAAGTTTTTAGTCTCCTCATCCCAGAAAAGGATCGCTCGCACTCACAAGTGGTTATGGGAAGAGAGGCTAATAATTTGAGACAGCATTTAATGTTCTGAAACCCAGGAAAAGAAACTGCTGTCAATGTAGAATATGAATTCGTAGGTGGATTAAGAAGACTGGAATTGAGAGTTGCTTGAATGTTATTTGGACAGCTGGTAGTGTTCATTACCCAAAAATCCTCCCAAAGTGCCAATTCAGAGTCTACAGTCAGAGGGCTAGGAAGATCATCTTCATAAAACTTTAAGAATGGGTAAAATTTATCCTTCCACGTTTCACCTTTACTCACAAGAGAAATGACTTTGGAAGGAATAACATAAAGGCCTTTATAAGCAATGTACGAGTCCTCTGAAAAACGAACAGCCAACTCGCTATTTAAATGGTCAAGTAGAGGAATGGTGACAGACTTTTTGTAATAATCGGAGGCAGAATTATGGGGATGATTGGCGCGATTTGTCTGCTTCCTACAAGTCCTGGGAACACATTCATCAATATTTAACTTCGCTGCTAGCGCAAGAACTTTAACATAGCACTCATCATGAAAATCCCCAATATTTTCTGCCTGTCTGTGGCGTTTTACTTTGTTGATGAGTGCTCGTATTTGATTGACCCCATCTGCAATATCATTCCCTTTGGACTGTAAGAGCTCAGTCACCTCAAGAGACATGTCAAACACCAAACGAGTAATTACAAGATTGGCAATAAACTCAAAATCAATAGCTTTATAAAGATAGGCAGATCTAGTGAAAGTTTCTTTATTGAATGTTCTATTTGCATTAATTTGCATTTCATCAAAGGCCTCGATTAAAGCAGGGAGCAATTCTTCAAATGAATCCAAACCCAAGATGCGTTCAAGCCATCTTGTTCGGCAAACATCTTTAATGCGAGAATGAGTTTCACCTGTGAACATTTCATCAATGTGGCGTTCAAAAACATTTTGTCGACCTTCACTAAAAGCAAAGAATATGGAACACTCTTTGACGATCTTGAGCATGTTATTAACAGTCCTAATGTCACATGCTTTACAAATGGAAAGATTTAAACGGTGACAAAAACAATGGCAGTATAAGGCTTTTTTGTTTTTTTGCAAGATTCGCGCAGAACACCCACTTTTGTACCCAGCCACCGCACCTGCCCCATCATACCCTTGCCCCCTTATATCTTTAAAATTCAAACCTAACTTCTCAAGAAACTCCAAAATAGCATTGGCAAGATGTGCGCCTGTCAATCCTTCTTTAAGATGGACGAAACCAGAAAAATCTTCATAAATCTTATTTTGATGAATATAGCGCAAAACGACAGAAAGTTGCTCCTTTTTTGAAGCATCCATTGCCTCATCAGCAAGAACAGAAAAAAACTTTGCTTCTTTAACACGTTTTAAAATGGTGTCTAAAATATATTCCCCGCAACAATCAATCAATTCATTTTGAATGATATGTGACATGTAAGAAGCATTCTTTGGATGATTTATGTAATGCTCTTTTAAAACAGAATCCCCCCTTCTGATTCCATAATTCAAAAGATCAATAAAATTTCCTAAACCTGGTTCAGTCGAGTAGCAACCAGCTTCAGGATGTGCATTAGGTCCATCTCTGTGGCCCCGGAAAGCTAAACCCCTTCGTCCTAAAAAGATAACTGAATCTACAATGGGAAGAAGAATCTTTCTGAGATGTTCTTCTTGTTGAGCGCGCGCAGATTCTATGAGAGCATCAATGGGTTTTGATCGCCCCTCATAATTGGATATGAACTTTTGCATTGCCCCAACTGAAAAGGCATGGCAACCGTGTCTAGCATTAGCATGCTCGCGAAGAGTTGTATTGGTGTAAGCATTAGCAATAACAGGCTTTGAAGTCATTAACCCCTTACTTTTTGAAGGCATACCATGAGAAAAAAGAGAGCATGGTAAACAAAATCCACCTTCCTTACTAGGTGAATATTTCAGCCAGTTAAATTCAGAGAGCCAAACATGTCTAAATTTTCGACCGTTAACAGACTTGGGAAATTGATATTCAGACCCCGGAGAAAACACGTTAGAAATTAGATTAAAAATTTCTGTTTCAGTTTGAGATTTTGCTTTTGAAAAGTATGTACCAATATCAAACTTTAATGCTTCATTTGAATTTTCATTGGTGGAAGGAACTGTGTTTGCATTGATTGGAGACAAAACGTTAACATTTTTGGTGCTAGATGGAACTACTTCAGGTTTTACTCTTTTCTGAAAAAAAACAGGAATGTGTCCAGAGCTTTGGGAGACATGAGACGCAGAAGTTTTCAGTTCAGCAGCAGAAGAAATGAAACTGTCATGGGTGGGAAACTCTGAGGGATTGGGTTTGATGGGGTCAGGCACATCCGATGAGAAAGATGGAAATGTAGATGTTGATACGGAAACATCTCTGGATGCACCGCAAGTTTTTGGCGCATCCAATGGAAAAAAAGAACGCGTGGAAGTTGCCACCGCAACATTACTGGATGCACCGCTAGACGTTTCAGAGAAAGATGGAAATGTAGATGTTGATACGGCAACATCTTTGGATGCACCGCAACTTTTTGGCGCATCCAATGGAAAAAAAGGGCGCGTGGAAGTTGACACCGCAGCATCTCTAGATGCACCGCAACTTTTTGGCGCATCCAATGGAAAAGAAGAACACGTGGAAGTTGAGGGGGGACGTGGGGATTCAGAAACAGTTAAATGTTTGGGTCTATTGGCTGTGGTACCTGTTTCTGAATTTGCCCCTAACATAGAATTTTTGAAACTGAAATAATTTAAAAGTGTAGGGTTACTCAACATGGTCTCTCCTTTAGTTTTAACAGGAGCAGGTTTTTTGATAGATAAAATAGTTTTGTTATTTTGGTCACCTGAACCCACATCAATGGAAGAAGAGGTCAATTTCAGTTGCTTGGAATGAGGAACGTGTGCAGAATTTTTAACTTCAGACTTTTTAGCTTTACGCTTTTTGGATGGGTTTCCCTTCTCAGAATCATCTTTGGCCTTAATTTTTCTTTTAAGCTCTTTACGGTCAACCAATGGAACAAAATGATTAGGTTTAAAGACACCATCAGAAAAACTTTCAGACATGCTGCAAAACAAAATTTTGAATGGTTTAAGTTTGGAATCACCAATCCTGGGGTTAATGGTAGTGTTATTAAATAATGTTTTGTACCTAGTTTGACCCTGGTCAGGATAAAATGTTATAATTTTTCTCCTGACAACAGTTGCAAGCGCGCAGATACATAAAAAAGAGGAAAAGACATTTGGAGAGGAATTATGTTTTGCTTCCTCTTTTATCAACTCAGACCCTTTCAAATTTGTACCCTGAGAATGATCTGAAACACAAGCACCACTCAACAAACTATTGAAATTGTGGAAAAGGCTATGGCGGTCAAAAAGGTCCTTAATCGCTGGGTGCTGAGAATAATACTCACAATTCAGGAAAAGTTCCGCACATGTGAGGCATCGCAGTGTATCCATCAAAGAGTTGTCGCCCGCAAGATGGAGGGAAATGGAGCTGTACAAACAATTTCCATTTGGGAGAGAACTGAAACAAGAAAGAGAAATAATTTTTTATTATCGTGCAATTATAGTCGACTGACAGGTGCTGGTCGGTAATACAATCTGTTTGTTTACCTCAAAAAAGTGTGCGAAACTGCAGTGAGTGAAAGGAGGGGGCGTACGGGGGTCGCAGACACCGCATATTTCTTGGATTACCGTCAACACCGACAGCAAAATTTGGTAAAATCATTATTTTGTCACCGCATGGCATGTTTGACACAGAAAAACCGTCACTTTTTTCCTCAAACACGGAAGCACCGACAGAAAAAAGGGTTAATACCGTCACACCGTCAAACCCGTACGCCCCCCCCTCACACAGCTCTTCTCCCCCAACAAAAAGTTTTTTAACCAGTCAATCCCATAAGATAAAAAAAAGATTAAAAATACCCTAATCCAAGGTCAAAACGACAAATTATATATACACTAAATTAATTTTTTTCTATAACTTCAATTGTACGTATCCTGTTAAATCAACACTAGTTCACCTTAAGCCAGACTAAACTGACAACTTTGATTGAGTGGCCAAACTGAAATTACGTAGCCCGATAGATCAAATATCATTTCTTGAAAAAAACCTTAAGATTGACCACACTGACCACACACGACACATTTTGAAAGAGGGGGAAGAGAGAAAAAATTTTCTCGTGGTTTTTTGTTAATTGCCAAAAATTATGACATGTCATAAGTAGAGAGAGAGGGGGAAGGGGAGCAGTTTTTTCTGCACTAATCAGATTATAATTGCTAGCATACTACAGACAAGAATAATAATAGAAAAAAAATACTACATACCTTATGGGTTTGACTTCCCTTGCAATGGATTTTGGAAGAAAACCATACGAAGAAAAACAAACATTGATAAGACCTTTCTCAACAAGATTCAACAAATTTGGACTCCTAACTTTTAAACAGCTCAATTTTTTCAACTCATTAAAGTTTTTCAAAATATTCTCATGATTTTCAAGCAGAATGGCAGCTCTCAAATCACGAGTGACTCTATCCATGGTGAAGTTGGAAGAGATCGAAAACGTGCAGGCTTCAAACCCTTCAGAATTTGCGACAAAATAGATAAAATCAGGACTGTCTATTCTGTTTTTTCTTCTCCAAGCATCTAAAGCCATTTGACGAGTCTTGACTTTTAACGTTTTGACACTAACAGCCATCAAATCCCGGGCAAACCCTGCATTTTGACCTCATCCAGGTCTTTCTGCAAAATTTTGCAGGGTGCAGGCCTGCAAAAACGTTTTGTACACAAAATCTAAAATACAGACTCGAATTCACGCTTCCTGTAACGGGACTTGATAAACAATTTTCTTATATTTACCGCGGACTTTAAGTCAGTAAAATAAATATAATGACACTAACGAATGATCCGGAAAAACAACTCCGGGTAGGCTAAAAACAAGCTGCGACAAAAAAAGACTCCGGAGCATACCCTGCGAGTGCATGTTTTGCAGGGGTGTCGCACCGCCCCTGATCAAATCAGACACAGCTAATTGAGCAATAATGAAATGATACGAATTCAACTCTTTCTTTTTTGATTTGAGTGCAAAGAAAATGATGACCAAGATATTCCCGATCCCACCGATCAGAATCATTAAAGAATAAAATACTGTTTCAACGATTTGATGTGTCTTCGCCATTTTCAGGTCGTCAGAAACCAACAATCTACAAGAAAAAATAGGAAATAAGAGATATAAGATTTAAAACAATATTGTTCGGGTAAATGACCACGTTGGAGTCTCCATAACTCGAACACGCACGAGGAACACAGATTTTTCCGACAATTTCGAAATATGGAGACGAGCATTTATAATATTGTTAAATTAAGAGACAAGAAGACTTGTTCAAGTCAAGAAGATTCGAAAAGAACACAAAAATCTTTGAGTGCTCTGAGTCTGAGCTTAACAAAGTGACTTTAAAATAACTTTGAATCAACAGTGCTTACCGGAAAGAAACTTTACGAAAGGTTAGGTTAGATGAATTTTCAAAGAATATTTCAATGTTTCCTTTTCGCCAGGCTTTTGTATGCTTCTGCCAAGAGAAATAACGAAAATTTCCAGTGATTCGCATTACATTGATGTAAAGAAGTTTAGTTTGTGTTGAATGTCGTGTTTGGTCAGAGACAATTTCGTCAAAGTCAATATTTGTTGTATACCATATATACCATTTCCAAAGAAGATAATTGAAAATTTCTTCTTTTTTTAATATAAACTTTATTTGAACGTTGCTCTTGAGGGAAATGAAAATAATTAAAATTTCATTATAAAGATCATTTCAAGCGTATTGATGTAGATTTGAAGCATTTTGAAATCAAAGATAATTTCCTGAATCTAGTGGGGCTGAAATTCTAGGATAATTTCCCAACGGGGACGAAAACTTTCACAAAAATGCAAAAGGTCTATCACTTTAAAAATGGTACATACACTCATATTTGAAAATTGCGAAAACTAATTTTTGTAAAAAAGCGTTATTGTTTTTTTCCTCAATATTTGAGTTAATGAAGCCTTTATGTGTACAATTTGATCCTAAAAATTAGTTTGAATAAACACTTTTTGAAATTTCGGGTAAGTTTGATTTTGGAGTATCCCTCAACATATCCCGCTTTATATCAAGCTTCGAAATACAAACATTGTTTTCGAAAAAAATCAGATTTTATATTTTGACCGCAGCAAACAGTTCAAACGATTGAAAAATTGCATTTTACTTGCTGCATGTTTTCTCAATCAATAAAAGAAGAAAAGTGAAGAAAACGAAAATAAAGCAGAAGCAAAACGGCGCGTTTTTCATATAATTGCAAGAGATCAAAAATAGCTCGGAATGATTTTTAAGAGTACTTAGAAGAATTATTATACACAGTGAATTTTTGTTAATTATGGATTGGCGATCCTACGCAATCTTGTTGTTTTGTTTTTATTTTCTATATTTACCGTTAGTTGCAAAGACGCATTTATTACCAGAGGACTTGATCAGTGATGACGCTGAGCAGTTAGAAAGAGAAAAAAGAGACGGATTTTTCGAACGCATTTTTTCGTTTTTCAATAATAAACATGAAAAAGAAGAGGAAGAACTCGAAAAAGAAGAAGATGAATCACAAAATGAAAAAGTTCAAGATGTTCTTAAAGACGATGACATAACAGCATCCTTCCGTGGTTATTCATTGCCGGAGATCAATCTTCCCTTCACCGATTCCTCAACCCGAGAAACTTTATTTACAGATTCAACTTGGGAGGCGAAACCTACTTCTTATACGTCAACTCTTCAAAATACAAAGATCTTTACAGAATCTACACAAGTCGGCTCGTCTAGTTCAATGAGTTTGCCTACTTTGAAATTAAGCACGGCAAAAACACCAAAGACAATCCAAATGTTGAACAGTGTTCAAGCTACACCTTATATCGCTTCGTCCACAGAAGTAATGACGCACACAAAAATCCCAGAACCTACTTCATCACAATTTATAAGGAGTTCCATCAAAATTTCCCCAACTCCTTCAAGGACTATTGAGATCTCTACAACTTCAATGGCAGAATTGCCGGCTTTTGTAGATATGAACGTTGTTTTAGCCGATGGACCTAGGATACCTGATGAACGAGCTTATGGCGATGTTTTTGGTAAGGTTATTTCACTCTTTACGGCATCTGGGTATTTTCTTCTTAACAACCCTGTCTCCTTAACCCTGTGAAAATATTTTCGCCCGATACCAATTGTTTTTTACTCGCCCAATACCAATTGTTTTTTACTTAGTGTCAAATGACCAGGCCATACTCACTAGAAAATCTACAAATTAAGTAGATGTATAAATTTTCTTAATTCTTCGGATGTCCAGTTGGTTCGACTGACAATTCCTGCATTAATAACACGCATGCGTAATTTGTCGTTCGTTTAGACCACATGTAGTTATTTCCCGTGATAAACAAAGAGAAATGAATCGCTAGGGGTGGCACAGTCACTTTCGGTCAGGGTTGTAGATGGCAAAATATGAATTTTGTCGTTCTCTTTTGTCGTTTTTTATGAAATTTGTCGTTCTTTTTGTCTATTTTTAGTAATGCAGGAATTGTATGATAGAGCCTCTCGTCTGTAGAATTACGGCACTCTTTAATATCGACATGTAATGTAGAATATAGACTAATTTTGTAGATATTCTAGAACGATTTCACTTTATGCGTGCTCGAGACTCGAGCTCCAAACTCCTGACCCAAGGACTTTTGTAGTGACGAGTAAACAGTTTAACTGACGAGTTAGGCTATCTGTCTAAATCGTTGTTTATCCGGTGTTACGCCATCCACAACCCCGACCGTGTGGCTCCACCTTATTGTATTTTTCACCCTTACTTGTCAGCGCTAAATTACTCATTGTGGTGTATACAATATAGACTCTGTTGTGTAGCAATCTACTATTTTGCCGTAATTCTACAGATGTCTGTAGAAATATGAAATCTACATATTTTTTAGAATAATAATTCTATCCGTAAATCTTAAATTTACACCATCTACGTATTCTGTAGAATTACGTGTGATAATGTGTTGCAAATGACCATTCTGATGAAAACTAATAAATATCATATAATCCATCCATTCCTTTATTTCAGCGCAAGCACCCCAAGAAAATACCGTTGAAAAATCAGCTCAAGCTAAGGTAGGTGATATCCTTTCATCTCCTGTTTAATTCTAGGAATAAACAGCTCGACTTGCCAGTCAAAGTTTCATATTACCGAGTTTGCATTCGAGGTAAAGCGAATGAGACGGTATATAAAGTTGACATGTCCCTAAACTTGCCGCCCACCTTGCTTGACAATGGTAAAAACACCAAAATACAGTCGTCTGTTTAGGTGAGCAAAGATATAGAGCCTACATCAACTTATAGACTTTGTTTTATATCGACTTCACTTACTGGTGCCCTCGATATCCTCCGAAACATTCACTCACTATTATCTTATTGACTTCACAATCATTATTTTTGGTTTTATTGTCTCATCCCTGGATAAACTGTTAGGACAATTTCCGTTGGAGTATTAAATTCCCCATGTCTCAGTGGTCCAGTAATAATGTTTCTCGTTCCGATCTGAGACATTTTCCCGAGGGAATTAAAGAGTCTTTAATCTTCTAGGAAACCTTCCCAGTGAGTAGGGCCCTAGTCTCACTGAATCTGTAACTAAAGGAACTAAAAATCACCTGTGAAGCTTTTTATTTTATTTTTAGAGCGTGCAATTTCTGTTCTCAAATTTATTGATACCAGTGGTGTCTGGTTTATTTGGTGCGTTTTGCTTCAGTATCGCTGTCTTGATCATGAGGTGCATCAAAAGAAGAAACTTGAGAAAAGTTAATTACTATGGAGGAAAGGTAAATACTTACTTCTAACAATTTTCCATTGTTTTGATTTTAGCGGCCGCTCTTTCCGGTAAAAAAACGGTAGGTAAAATTCCGGTTCTCGTAAGGAAACCTAATAGAGAAATGGTAGGTAAAGAACTCCTTTTAATCATAACTTCTTTTCCTGATAATGAATTTTTGTGAAATTTTCAGGAGAGATCCATAAAATTATCATTGATATCATTTTCAAATATCTAAATCATTTTCTTAAAGGAAATAAAGAAAATGACAATGTTTACATTCCTCTAACCTTCCACAGTACTAAAGTGCGCATTTTTACCTACCGTTTTTACGGTGGAACACGGTGGAGTAGTAAGACTCCTAAACGGTGTATTGAAAGACATCCTAAAAAAAAGTAAAAGCAAAAGATTGGCAAAAGAAGCTAGGATATCTAGACTAGCAAATGTTTTTAATTATTTAAAGAAATATGGTTTTTGAATTGAGAGATATCTAAATGAAAATATGGGACGAACAAAAAGTGAAATTTTAAGATCTAGAAAATCTCGGCTGTTAATTTGAGAGTTCTTTTCAGGGTCGAAACCATATCTGGAACTACTATAGCTGAAGTAGCTCAACACTAAAATTGTAACTCAATTTTATTTTTCAGCCAGAGACTCGTTTGTACGGATTAGACCATATGGGGCTGTTATCGGACATGAGTTCAGACGAAGAATGAAAAGCGATGATAAATGATCTCCTATAATTGGTTTCCTTATCAACACAAAACTATAAATTATAAATAGCTAATGATAAAAATTTCTTACGTAGCATTTTATTAAATAAAACAATTTATTTTAAAAATTCAACTGTGTATATACAATTTTACAATATCAATAAATTCTTAATTCTTAACAATACTTTGTCTATGACTAGTATGAAGAATTCACCCGATATTCCGACTTCCTTCTCGAAAATTTTCTCGAGCGTGAAAAGTAGATAACACGGGTACATTTCACAATTTTCTGATTTAAAAAAATCAGTAAAGTCGGATTAAATAGAAAAAGCTCTTTGACTCCTGTATCTTGGCGGGGTAAATACCCGGGGGGGGGGGTACTTAGGCAAATGGAGGGCACGGTATGTGCCGCCCTTAAGGGTACCTTTTTTGGATTTCCAAAGTCCTACCGTGAAAAGCACAGCTGAAAATCATATATTTACGCTGTGCCGACGAATCGAGATTCTATTCATCGCGCAATCAGCGAAGACAAAAGTAACCATGACGACCATCCAAGATCTTGGATGAGCGTCATAGTCGATATTTTTATTCCCGTCGTTGAAAACACAACTTACAAAAAGTCATCAATGCTTTGTAAAAAGAGTCAGTGATAGAGAATCATAACATAAAGTCTGTCTATTATTTCGATTCAATTAAAGTGACATTTCCATAATTAAAAGTTTAGTAATTACTGTTATACATTTGGGGATCATGTAAAAGATTTCTTTCGAAATAAACTCATTTCAACTACACTTGGAGGTTTCTGGGGAATTCTTAAATAGTAAACTGCATACTGATACAGTCTGCTAGACATTAATATGGTAATATTTGCTCTTCATCTTTGATTTTTTCTACAGTGATTAGATTGACACATGCGCGATAAAATTTCTATTATTTGTCTACAGAGGTTACTATTTTCTTTGAAAACTTAACCTCTGATACTCAGGGTACCAAAGTCCCGCTAAGGGTCAGAAATCAAATTTCAGTTTCCCCTAAGGATCAAATGCGTCAAATTTGTCCCGATAAGGGTCGTAAAATTCACAAAATTTTCCTTTTCTTTCCTCCTTTTTAGTCTCGGTAAGGGTTCAAGGGTCGACACTCGGGTGGCATCCCCCGTCAGCTCGCAGCCCTAGTAATCCCCCCGGGGGTAAATATTTGTGCTTTACTACTTTCCTATCTTCCAGCGTGGCCGGACTCGGTTTGCCTCGGCATTGATTTTTGCTTCGTCTAACGCAAGTTTTTCCATCAAACATTTCATCCAACATTGGAAAATCATATTGGATGAAATGTAGTACTGGTTTGCCCTGGCCCTTACTAGTACATTCATTATTCACAAAACATTAATTTGCATCCGTTGGGTTGCAATCATTTAAAGTTTTAAGAGTCCCTTAAAGTTGACTTTTTGTTTTTCTAAAAAACCCTCCATAACAACATTTCAATATTGCTGCCTCGCTATCCCGGCCAACGTTTGCCTCGTTCAAAAGGAAGAGATTTTTTACAACGCCATCTGGTATTGAACTTCCACAACTTCTTTATCTCTCAAATAAACGAACGAAAAGAGTTGTATGATAAAAGAAACGATGAGAATGATGATGGCGGCTATTGTAGCGTGGAAAGACCATCCATATTGAATCGCACGGACGTCTACAGACATCGGAAGAAGTGTGGAATGGTTGTGATAGAAGATTCCAGCTGCCGCGGTTGTGAAACCAACTAAAAGAAAACAAAAAACTGGAAAAGGCAGAATAAGACCCACTGGGACATTATTGGGGTAAATGATGAGTTGGCTAGAGATTCATACTCAACGAGTGTGATATTCTTTAATTTTGTCTCCTACTCCGGAATATTTTACTCGACTCGCATCTATACTGGGAAATAAACAAGCTTTTAGGTAGCCTCGCTCAATGTAAGCAATTTATTGTTACAACCCTTCGTATTTGTTTTCCTATTGTGGCTTAAGGATTATCACCGAGTCTTGAGATATATAGATGAGTACTTTATGACTATAATCCAAAACTGGAAAAGAGTTAAAGGAAAGTTGAAAAGAATTTAATCTTTTCATGCTATGAAAATCAAAGTCACCCACCAACAAGAAGTTTGATAGCCATCGACCATTTGTTGTAGCAACTTTTCATGAACACTGCTCCAGTAAATACAGTTCCCAAAACAGTCAACACACTGGATATAACAATAAAACATTGTACTATTTTCATCCATGTAAGGTGTAACTCATACTTGATACACGCTGTAGATGTCAATGTTATGGAGCATCTTTCCCATAGACCAAAAGTGATTTCAATAGGGAATGTGAGGTCATGTTCATCGAGGAAAACATACCATTCATGACCTATCCATGAAGCAATAAGACAACCAAGAACAGCAACATCAAGTAACAAAATCCAAGTGTTCGAGAAATTGCTAACTTTCATCTTTTTTGTCGGTGTTTTGAGCTGATGAAAACGAAAAAATTAAAGAAAAATATATATAAAATACTTTGCAATGATCTAAAAACTCTTTCTTCAGGCATCTTATCTTGACCTGGCGAACGGCGAATTTCACCTATTCGAAGAATGAAAGAAATACAATTGACCTGAATATTCGGTTCGCCACCTCGAGTAATACTAACCAATGCACTTAGCTTGCTAAGAATTTTCCGGTCGAGAATCTATAGTTCGTCAGAGAGTTAATTCTTCATTTGTAATTCTATAAAAACAAAATAAAACCTCTGTCTCACAGTTAACCAATTTGGCCTTGTTTTCGAAATATTTTCTCTAGATGTTGTTTGAACGTCTATCTGACGGAGAGTCTTTATTTTTTTATAAGGAGTATGGCTAAATGAAACATTCTCTGCCATCATAAATTTTGAGCCCTCCTCAGATCCACTGCGTTGTATATGCCAGCTGGAAAAAAAGTAAACCAGTATCTGAGAAATGATGATTATATGACTTTTGTTTAGAATAAACCCACATATAACAAATTGGAGTCACAAAAATACGAAATGAATGTAAATAAATTTGTATGTGTCTTTCAAAACTGTCGAAATACTGGAAATAAAAAAACTTTAAAATTGACCATTGTGCCATATTACAGCAAACAGAAACAGAAACATCTTCAAGTCCAGCAAACCAAAAGTCACAGCAAATGACAAATAGAAGTATTAAACCATTTAGTAGAATAATGTTTGATTGTATCTCATTTTTTCTCATCATTTCATCAGAAGGAGTGATTTATCATTGTGTTACAAACTCCTCATCGAAATCTTGTTAAAACTTCTTGTGAGAACATCAGAATTCGATTAATTGTTGAAACTAAGTGAGTACAGTATAAAGCAAGATATGACGAAAGAGAGACAAAAGGTAAACACAGCGCCGTAACTACCGAGAGGGAGCTTCGCCCCCAATCTGCCAATAATCTTCCCTCTCTCCAATATCAAAATGCTTCCTATGGCCATATATTTCTAATATATATTTCTAGTTAATCGATCAGAGAATCCTCCACAAATGTGAGGATACAGAATCTCCCAAGCCACTTTCGGATCTAACGTACTTCAAATATAAATTCTAAGCTCCTTATATTTTTTCATAACAAACTTCAAAATTGCATACATCACATACAAACTACCTGTTCAGAGAAACTCTAAATATCGTCATTAAACAGCTTTTTCACTGAATGTTTTCCACAAGAGCCTTGCAGTGCAAGTCATATTTTTCCTCCCCAGACAACAGAAATGATCTCCACAATTAAAACGAAAACAAAATCAAATTGACTAAAACGACCCAGCTGATTGACCATGTCAAACTTCTCACGCAAGAAAAGAAGCAATCACGCGAGGTGTAAATCAGACTTAAGTTTTTTAAGTGCCTTACAACGAAAACACTTCAATATAATTTCTCTAGACACAACTCGCTATGAAAATAACACTTACAGTTTGACGACCGTTTTTAAAGCTCAGAAGCAGTAATTCACGAGATTCATGACGCTGAACACCCTGGTTTTCTTCCGTTCTGGTTTTTACAGCTTGAATTTGCCACTACTGGTGCCTACTGGCAGAAACCGGAGTGTTTCCAAAGAAAACTTCAAATCATGAATATCAAATTTTCTCTAGACCCCAATCACTATGAAAAGATGGCATAGCTTGGGAGAACGTTTCTAAAGCTAAGAAACAGTAATCTAAATCTTTATTTGATATCTTCTATATTCTCAGAAGCTCACATTCTTCGTCATCCCATCCTAGCCGACCCATTTGGCAATAATTTCCTTCCTCGTGAATCATTTACAACATCGGTATTTTATGAAAAAAAACATCACAAACAAACAAATATTGACAAACGTCTTACATATTTGTTTTACTCATTATAAAGTTTCCTACACTACACCTGATCCAACGCATTGCCCTAGCTTACACGTTTTTTATAAGAACAAACTATATAAGAACATAAAGCTTCGATGGCCAAACTGTTAAGAACAAGTTAAGAACATTTTGGGCTTTACTCTAGGGACTGAGTTAGGTCTCGTATGCACATCGGCGTATAGTCATTTTTTCTTTTGATCATGAAAGTATAGTCCTTGAAGAGTCAGCAAACGTGTGTGGCGTTGTTTGGATCAGGCACAAATTTCCATAATGGCGGATTTTAGATTTTTTTTTTGACTTTAAACATAGACATATTATATACCAATCGATCACAAATTTTATGCTGATTAAGAAAAAGATCAGAATCATGGTCTGAAAATTTCGTTATCTGGAGATATGAAGTACTTTCGTTTTCTGACTCTTCAAGGACTATACTTTCATGATCAAAAGAAAAAATGACTATACGCCGATGCGCATACGGGACCTAACTTAGCCCCTAGAGTACTTTGCAGAATCTAAAATGGCCAAATAAAGAAAATTTTCTTAAGAAAATGGATAAAACCGCTCACAGAATTGTGAAAATAAGAACATGCTAAGAACATTTTTAGGCTTAATTCTCAAAAATCTAAGAACATCTAAAGGTTTCAAAAATTTTAGATGCTCTTATAAAAAAGTGTGTAACCGTTGACTAACATTTGTTGCTAGAAATATTGCCAACATTGCACACCAATATTTTTTTAGTTATGTAACAAAGAAAACTTATAGCAAAATTCCATGCGCTTCGAAAACTATCTAAAACTTGGCGTAAATAAAGATAAAAAATCGAAAACTATCTAAAACTGGGACTAAATGAAGCTAAAAAGTCGAAAACTATATAAAAACTTGGCGTAAATTAAGAACATAATAAATGATGGCAACCCATTACTGTTCTTCGTTGAATAAAAAGAAATTACGAAAGACTTTGTGATAACAGAGGTGTAGGAATTCGTAAAGTTAAGCTTCCAATTCTCGAAAGGAGAAAAATTCTAAAACTCACATCGCCTCGTCTATGACTAAAGAATCAAATTCTTTATCACCAATTTACTCTCATGTTCGAGAAAATCTTTCTAACATTTCCATCTACTCAAGATGGCTTTTTCTAGAAACAAATTTTCTCATCTTAAGAAAACAAAGTAATTCTATAAAAAGACATAAAAACAGCGAATATCGAAAACAGCCTCTACAGATTAAATCGAATCTCTTTTATTAAACACCCCTCTAGAGTTATAAACATTATGGTCCAGTACTTAAAATTCACTATAAACACACATACAAATCAAAACTTGTTCCAAGTTATAAATTCAACAATGAATTTATAAAACACCGCTAAAAGACTGTTTCGATGGTTTTTGAAGCCGTTTGCTATTAAATAAATCTTGGATGATTTTAAAACATTGCAAAATGATCGCAGCAGGTCCATTGGGAATGTTTATAATCTTAGTGAGATCGTTTTTAAATCAGGTTTCCGGAAAATCGGCTTCTCTTTCCGTATATTCAACAAGCTTTTTTGGGGAGGGTTTACCAAAGAATTTTCAGGCTACTTAAAAGTATCGAAAGAATTGATAAGATTAAGAGAATGATGAACAAGGTTATCAAATGCTAGGGTGGGCATTCTTTTACTGCGAAAATATTTAATGAAAAGCCCTAAGGTGAAATTCAATTAAAAACCTTCTAAAGAAGATACTGATTCAAAATTGTTCGTTCCTGAAAAATAGTATCATACACGTTTTTTTTTTCATTAGAACCCAGTTTATAAGAACATTGAGGCTGAAATTCGTCGGAAAATTAAGAACATCGTAAGAACATGCCCAGCCTCAGTTTGGAAAAAATGACAAGAAACTACAATTTGTTCCTCCTTTCAAGCAGTTTAAACTGAACTTAGGCATGGATTTTCTAAAATCAAGAGTCAAATATTGTCCACATTTTTCCAATTTTAAGTGCTCTTTATTTTGCATGATATTGTCGATTTAGAGTAGTATGAAAAATTAAGAACGCATTTAAGAACATTTTAGGCTGAAAATTGCTAAAAAAAATAAGCACATTCAGGGTCAGCCAAATTTTAGGTGTTCTAATTAAAAAACTTCGATCAAACATTTAGCTTGGCCGGGATCGCGAAACTTTTCCCAGGGTATATAAAGGTCAGCGATCTGCTGTTGCAAGTTCTGTTAGAAAACGATAGACTTAACCGGGTCCGTAGTTCCAGTGACACATTAAAAACTTTGTTTTACCATAAGGGATTGAAAGTTGAAAGTTGAAAGTTGCCAAGAGTCAATTTTAGAAACAAAAACCTCGATTTTTAACAATAGAGAGAACATTTTCAAACATTGCAAGCGGTCAATGTACAGGGTGTCCCTAATAAAAGTATCGAGTTTGAACATGCGATTGAGTAAAAAAGTTTGTGTGTGTTATCGCTAAAATATAAGAACGTTCTCCATCACATAGGCTCATTACAAAAGGTAGTTACAACGTATAAATTAATCGTAATGACAAAGAAAAAAGAGGGAGAGCTTAAAATACAATTTTGTGAATACACACTTAAAACTTTCTACTCAATCGCATGTTCAAACTCGATACTTTTATTAGGGACACCCTGTATATAAATAAAATTTTGTTCTGGAATTTTTCTAGGCTATGAATGATCTTTTCGATCTTTTGAGATAACAAGAAACATTTGATTAAAAAGACAATGTTCACCATAAAGACAATGTTCGCCAATAAACTGTGTTTCAAATCCCAGACCTGTTGTTTGGACCCTTTTCGATGGCCTTTATATTGTACGTGCTCAATATTTGTGTAATGCTACGTACGTGTCTGAAGCCTCTTTTGCAGCGTTTTTGTATTCGCTAACGATTTTAGCCCTTGCGGGACTTTCATTTAGGGGTTATTGTTTCACTCAAAAGCAACAGATCGCTGCCTGTTTTATTCAAAATACAACAACATGGACAGAGGAACGAACAAGGTTGAAACAATGGAATTCCATTGGGATCCGAATATTCCAAGACGTGGTCTTGGTAAGTCACAGTCTTCTCTTTTTGATCGTGCCTGGAGATTCTAATTTTATTGATCATTAATATGCTCATGAATGGATCTCGTTAACCTGATAACAGCTGGTCATAATTTTCTTACACGCACGGTAAACCTCTAAATGCATTTAGAAATTAACCATTTGAGGAAAATAGTCCTTCCGCGGGAAATTCTACAACGAGAATCTTGTTGTGTCTCAGAAAGTCAAAAACTAAATTTTCCTGATATGGCGTCCTATTTTCAAACACAATCACATAATTTTGTTGTCATTCCCAGTCCTTTTAGACGAGCGCGATCCTTACGATTTTGAGATAACATATTCGTCAGATTGTTATGATTTCACTCGTTCCTTTAGAGCTTCAACGCGTTGTGCAGAAAATAATCACAATCTGAACTCAGGTTAAACCTCGTATATTGTACCATTTGACCAGAACTTTAATTTTATGTATACAGTATTCTTTAAATAATCATACTTTAAATATAGAGGAAATACCTCAACTTTTTCTAAACAAGCAAAAACTTAAGAGTGATAAAGAGCCAGCCGGATATTTAAATTTATATTCCAAGATTTTAAAGAAGCAATCCCGGTGTTGACTCTCTGTATAATTCGATCGTCGATGAATCAAGGAATTTCTCCGGAAAAGTCAATTGAATAACAAACCTGGTCTGGAAGTCAGGTTGGTTCGCATTTCGAGATTGATATTTTCGCCCGTGCGCTTTGGTCATATCATTAAATTCCAAAAAGGAGTCAATGAAGAAAGTCATTGGAGTAGAGCGGTAATTTGATGTCACCAAGCTAAACTCAATACTGTAAATTTCCCATTTGTTTTGATCCCGTGACTTGAATAAAAAGTAGATTCAACCTGTTTATTTCGTTTCCTGACTAGGTCCAGGTAGTTATTCAATTGATATTGCAGTGACTTAGGGACGGATTCGAATAATGATGATGGGAATATTTTTTTTCAGTTGATCTGAATACAATTCGATTAACAGAAAGGTTCGAATTAGACAAACTTGACGGTAATTTTCGGCAAGAAAATCATAGAGAGACTTCAGCAGTCTAAATTAGACTCTAACTGTTAATGAAAAGGCGTGGGTATTTTCTTTCCTTAGGTAATTTGATACACAAAGCAAACCACATAGCAGTCAGCAATATCGGACGCTCAGCAAATTTTATACGGACAATCTTCATCTTCAACAAATCAAACGTCCAAATTTTAACCGACATGGAGCTTGGTTTGCTTGGTTTACAACAATGGCAAATATTGAATTACATCTCATTAAGGGTCAGCCTATTATTCCTTCTGGCAAAGATTTGATTGTCAGATAGAAATCTCCTTCGATACAAATGTAACAGATCCCAAAGGAGACAATTTTACTTCCGAGATCACGATGGTTATTACATCGAGTTATGTAATTATGATATTCTTACTGAATATTGTCTGGGGAAATCTGAGAATACAATCGAAGGTTACGAAGATGAGATAAAGAAGGTGTAGCAATGATATTTTCGATCAAAAAATAATTCTAAAATTCTGGTGAAACAACGAAAGTTTCAGCGGAAAAGCATGAAGTCATTGCTTCCGAATTCGTAAAACTTGATGCTACCTTGGTGAAACGATAAAAAGTTTATGGAGATTTTGTTCAAGGCGAAACAGAAGAAAGTGAAACGTGAAATATTACAGAAAGCCCATAATGGTGTTTCCTTGGTTATTGGTTATTTGAAATCAAAACATTTCGGATCACAAAACTATCAACCGCCGACTATTTATAAAAACAATAAAGAGTAAAGCCTGAAGTAATTTAATCGTAATTTTCTCTCCAAGGAAAGCACACAATTCTTTGAATTTGAACTTATAATTGTATATTAAGTTTGTGAGTATTTTCAAAACGCCTCATTGAAACACGAGGGAAAGTACTCCGTGTATAAATGTTAACAAGTACCGTCAGTAAACGCAAGAAAGCCCAGAACGTGATACTGACTGTAAACAAGGGCTTACGATCTTTTTCCAAGTATCTTCGTATTGTTGCAAAAACCGATTTTTTGGTATCCAATTACAGCTAATGATTTGTATTTGAGACTTTATACTTTTTCGTGCGACTTTTATACTAGGGTAGCAAGCTGACGGGTATTTACCACCCGAGTTTCAACCCTCGGACCTTTAGCGTGACTAAAAGAAGAAAAAAGGGAACATTTTGTGCATATTAGATACTACTGGGACCAATTTGACCCAATTTCGATTGTTTTGATTTTCAACCTTGAAAGGGATTTCTAGGTTCTAAAAACCCTTGAGGGGCAGTACACAACCTCGCCGTTCACTTGCCTGGGTACCCCCGGGTTTTATACAAATAGAAAATACAAAAAAGGAAGTACAATTTTTTTCCCGTCGTAAAAGCTGAACCGATTGTTGAGTTGATTTTGTATGAAGTTTCATCATTTGAAAAAATCTTAAAAGGAGATTAGACAATTAAAAGATATCTTTTAATATTTTACTTGGCTCTGGTTTCATTAAGCACTCTGCAACATCGATCACAAACAAAACTAAAACTAGATTAGAAATATTTTGTGTTTTAACATATGTTGACCACTAACCTTTATAAACCCTGGACCAAGCTATATCCGCCATATTTGATCGGAGTTTTTCTTTAAAGTGGTACCTGCAAAGAAGCAATTGTATCTAGTGCTAAAACTTTGCCTTGCAACAAAACGGCGCTACATCGTTATAGTATGCAAGAGGAAAAATATCTAGCGCTCTCGATGCAAGTACCACTTTCTAAAGAACTCCGATCCGACTCCGATCAAAGTATCTTGGTTGGCCGGGATTAAAAAACTGCCCCCAGGGTTTATATAAAGGTCAGTGATATTGACTTATCGTTCTTATGAAAAATAGATTAAATAATTTGCTGACTGGGGCAATCAAACATAATCGTATCACTTTTTATCATTAAACCACACAAGAGTTTTCTGAGAAACAACTCTCTCTCGACGGGGAATTACTTTTCGTCGACTTTGTTCTAATTATTCTTTCAGCATTTTGTCTCAGCAAAGCTTTAACAACGAAAATGACGTCATTCCTCTACCAATTGACTATTTATTTTTTGAGCAAGCTTCAACAGAAAGTTTGTTTAGACAAGAAGATCGAATGACTAGAACGTTACAAGATTATACTTGAAAATATTTTTTTTTTTCATAAAGAAAAGTGAAAGGCAACTTTCAAGTGCCATCGTTTTATAACATTCACTTTTAGTTTTAAAATGTTTTCGAATTTGACATGGTTTGTTGCAGTTTTAATCTGTTGGAGTTTTGTGGATTGGAAAGTCGATGCTCAGTTATCTCCTGGAAAGTAAGTTTTATTTGACTGGGAATTTTTTTGTCCACTTTTTTGCACTTTTTAAAGATCAATATCTCGAGCCCGTGTCTTCTTTACAGAGAAATACATCCTCAAAAATTAATGTACGTACAATGAAAACACAAACTTTTTTCGGCAATTCCCTGGTCTTGATAAATGCTGAAACACATTATTCTTCTAAAAAGCTCATATAATAATTTTAACTTAGCAAGGACTTTCTAATTTGACGAATTAAAATTCCAAGAGACTTTTTATAAAGCTTTAAGCATGAACTTTCAGCATCTTGCGGCTTAACATCATTACAATCAACTAATAATAACTCGACCATGATTTAATTAATAGCTCTTTGGTGACTGTTACCCTCATCATTAATGCATTTTTTTGCGTGATATTAAAAAAAACTACGCAGCTACTTTAATTTTGAAAGACCTTTTAAAAGTTATCTGGAAGGGGGTACTCATAAAAAAATGCCAAATACTGAAATGAAAAAGTCCCCTAGCCTAAGAACCGAAAGCACAAAGTGAAGTTGAATAAGTCATCTAAATGGTAGATTTTGAGAAGATGAACTCTAGACATCCCTGTATCAGTAACCAGATCCGCCTCGGTGGATGATTTCGACCACTGGTGGGAGATACTGAGTACTCTTAGGTGCCAAATAAACGGGGGGGGGTTGGAATAAACGGGGGGGTTGGAAAATTTTTGAAATTTCAATAAACGGGGGGGACCTAATTGCCGGGGGGGTTGGAAATTGTACTTATGAAAACCCCAAAATAAGGTAAATATAGGCTAAAATCAGGCTTTTTGGAGCAAAATAAGGGGACTTCTTTTAGCCAACTGAAAATATTCTTTAAAATTAATAAACGGGGGGGTCCTAATAAGGTCCGGGGGGGTTGGAAAATTTTCGTAAAATTAACAAGCGGGGGGGGGACCGTTTATTTGGCACCTAAGAGTAAGCCCGCTAAGAATTACTTAAAATTTTCTACCCCAATTTAAACAATGAAATTTATGATCTTACCCCGGTCAACGAGATAGGGGTGTAACTTGGGAACCATTTAAGTCTCAATGATGCTGAACGAAATACACTCCATTCTCACAGACCCGCTAGGATTTTTTCAGCTAGTGGGGATAAAAATAACGATCTAAATAATGGTGGGAAATCATAAAATGATATTCCCGTACTTTTTTGACTGTGGATTTAAAATTCCATTGTTTTCAAGTTAGAAAACTCGGTGGGGATGGGAAAAAAGGTGTCAGGAAAATTGCCCCCGAGAAAACTACCCCCCGGAAAACTGCCCCCTAGAAAATTGCCCCCCGGAAAACGGCCCCCCAGAAAATTGCCCCCCAGGAAAATTGCCCCCCGGAAAACGGCCCCCAGAAAATTGCCCCCTAGGAAAATTGCCCCCTAATTTTCCATTTTTCGAAACTAAATCTAACTCAATTTTCAACATCCTTTCTTTAATCAATCAACAAACATTGGAGCTCGATTGGCTCGATTTGATTCAAAGTTTTCGAAACGTTAAAGTTTTTGGATGTTTTCAATGACTAAAAAGGGACTTAAAACATTTCTTTGTGAAACTTTTTGGAGATTTGAAATTTCCCATGTAAAAAACGGATTTTGTAGACCGTGCACGGTAAAACAAAAACATTGAATTATCAAATGAATTAAAATTCTTAATTCTTAAAGAAAAAAGACGCCTCAAAAACGACTTTTACAAGTTTTGTATGAGGTGGAGAAAGATAGTCGAGTAATAAAATCACTTTCAAAAAAATCTTTCCCCATTTCTTAACCCTAAGCGCTCTATCCGTGCTATCTTAAGCTAAGGGAACTAATTTTTACTAACTCGCCAAAATAAGTTCCCACCAAAATTAAAATTTCAGTTTTCTTGGCTAAATAACCCCTGAAATTCAACAAAGTTGCTCAAAATAAGATGAAATAGAGCAGATTTGCGTTGTCATTCGCTAAAATTAATTCCAACCACAGTTAAAAAATTAATTACAGTTTTCCCCAAAAAAAGTTCCCACCAAAATAATCTATTTTTCGAAAATTTTCTACCCAGGACATTGTTGATCCAACCCCTCCTCCGCTTATCAATTTTTCGGAATCTGAAACTTCTTTTTTTTACGGATTATGCTGTTTTAGCCTTTTTTCCAATCCACCCCCGCTGACCCCCGTTTACTAGGTACCCTAAGAGTAATTCAAAACTACTTAATTTTACAGCTACAATGGCCATTTGAAGTTTCATTGGATTTTATAAAAAAGTGGAAAAAAAGATGGCGGGGGGGGGGGCAATTTTCCGGGGGGCAATTTTCCTAGGGGGCAATTTTCTAGGGGGCAATTTTCTGGGGGCAATTTTCCTAGGGGGCAATTTTCCTAGGGGGCAATTTTCTAGGGGGCAATTTTCCGGGGGCAGTTTTCCGGGGGGCAATTTTCTCGGGGGCAGTTTTCCTAGAACCGGGAAAAAATAGCATGGTTTTATTTGATTATTTTCAGTGGGGACTAAAATTGGAGGATGATTTTTCCACTGGAGACGATATTTTTGCCAATTTTTCCAGTGGGAAGGGCCAGTGGGCCTTTCAGAAGGGGGTGTCGAAATAGGTAGCTTGTAAAATTAGCAATGCATTCTCTTCGTACATGATTATTTTCAGATAAATTTTTATTAGTTGTTGACATTCAGCACGATAAATATCGACCAAATGCTTATCACAGCTTGTATTTCTAAGAAGGCCCATGAGACCCATAGCTCACGGTGCGTTAGTAGAGATTCTGTGTGAACACAATCATTTCCCTACCTTGAACGATACATTTTGATATTCGATATTTTCTTCCTTGCTTTATTAGCTATCGTTCAAGATTGTTTTGAGAATGCTACTTCCCTTATGAAATTTGAGATTATCAAAAAAGCCAACAATTGCATTTTCTTGTTATCAAGTAAATACTCCCCCAAAAACTTGCGAATCCTTCTGCAAATAAGAAACGCAAGAATTGTAAAATGTGACTAGAAACAATAGATCTTATCGGAGTTTTTGATTTTTCTAAAAAAGTGATGCATTGTGGGATTGTTTCGGAAGTATCACAATAGGATTTCCTCGAGGAATTCCTAAGAGATTTTTATTTTAATACTCCCAAAACAATCCCACAATGCATTGCTTTTTTAGAAAAATAAAAAACTTCGATAAGATTTATTGTCGTTTTTTTTTCACTTTTTTAGAAGAAAAAAACTTTTTAGTAAGTAAGGACTCAAAATTAGGTCAATTTTTAAGCTATTTTCAGTTTGATTTTAAAACTTTTGGAACATATTTTGACAACGTTTAGCGAATTAAATAACATTTAATGATTAACGCAAGAAAGTGCATGTTTCCCTCGTGTTTCATCGTCAAATCTGCATGTTGAGTGTTTGTAAAACGAGTGGTCGAGGTTGAGTCAATTTATACACCCCCTTCTCACAGACCCGGTAGGATCTTTCAGCCAGTGGGGATAAAAAAAACAGACTGAAACTCGATGAGATTGATATTCCCATATTCTTTATGGTTGAAGATTTGAAATTCATTTTTTTTCAAGTCAGTGGGGATAGGAAAAATAGCATAATATTGTGCAATTCCCGGGGTTTGTGAGTGTATGGGTGTGTGGGTGTATTTATAAGGCTAGCATATGAATTATTTACTGACAAACTGCTTGAAATAACTCATGGCTTAAAGTCTACACTAACACATACTAAATGCATGATAACTAATCTTATTATAGAGCTAATGTTTGCGCTGAAACAATCAAACAACCTTACTACGTGTCTGTCCGAAAATCGAGAACTGACTATCAAAATTACCGGACATGTTGCAGAAGAGTTTTACGCTTTTGCACAAGCAGGTGTACTCGCTCAAGGTAATAACTATTTCCATATTCTCATAGGCCAAATGTTTGTTCAGCTACCATTAAACAATTATATTATGTGTCTGTCCGAAAATCGAGGATTGGTTATCAGAATTATCGGACATGTTGCAAAAGGGTTTTGAGAGCTTGTACCAGCAGGTGTACTCGCTCTAGGTAAGTTTATAATTTATATTTATATTACTAAATAATGGCGAGAAGAACTCTCACAAAAATTATATTTCCCCTACGGTATACTGAAAAGATCGATCAGAATGTATTTAAGTAAAAATCAACTTAAAAACTCAATGCATACTCTCAAGTTGAACATTTACAAGAATTTTCGTCATTTTCGTCCCTTATTATATTTTTCTAAAGAACGCGTCATCTCTATTGTTTTAAATAACCAATTATGTGAGCATCTTGTAAAAAACTTCAATACAACTGACTCTTACTCCTTCATGTGTGTCTCATTTTAAAAACGTAAATTTTTTCTTCCAGAAAAATTACGGTATATTACACAACTGCTGAAGTGCGATACAAACAGGGTTATCGATACTTCTGCTGCTCTGGATGGGCGAGACAAGGTGATAGCTGTCCTACACGTAAGTTTTTTAAATCAAGAATCCTCGCTGTTTTTTTGCCAAATCTTCGAAAAAACTCCCTGAGTTGTATATATGTATCTTAAGGTATTTAATATGTTATAAGCTTAACTTTGCTTATAGCGTTTGATATACAATGGAGTCTCGATAAGTTAAACACCCACGGGCGGGGATTATAGATTTGTTCGCGTTGAGGAAATTTTGAGCTTTAGAGTAAGGTTTATAACTGAAGGAACCATAAAACTAGTTTAAGTTTAGGAGACATTCGAGTTAAAGAGGCCCGAACTATCTTTGTATTTGACTTTTAATCGGAATACCTTATCGGGGAAAAATTTTGGTCGGGGAAAATTTTGGTCGGGGAAAAATATTCGTTACATGGCCGAAATTTCGTCACTTTTCCCCGACGAAGTTTTCCCGATAAGGTAACTGCGTAAGTTTTATCGCACATAAGACTTTTAAAGAAAGACAAATGAATGAGGAATCTTACCTACCTTTAATGAAGAAGCTGTTTTATTCTTCATTTTAGCGATTTGTAATCCTGGTTGTGTAAATGGACATTGTTCAAGACCTGGTGTTTGCACGTGTAAATCAGGCTATAATGGAAACAGATGCGAAAAAGGTCGATAATTCCACTACTTTTTAGACAAACTCTTTCATTCATTCTTGTGCATTACCTATCAAATATTCAGAAATGATTTTCAAAACTTACGAATACCAACGCTTATGTCTAATAGAGATAAATTTTCCATTCAATAATCTCCCTCAGAAGGAGATTTAGAAATTTTCGAAATTTGGTGAGACAAGGTTGTTTTGGAGAGTACGACAATTAACAGACCAGAACCATCTTATAATTTTACCATATCATTTCTATTACAGATATTGATGAATGTTTGAGGAAACCTTGCGACCAAACTTGTAAAAACCTTCCTGGAACCTATGCATGTTCGTGTAGAACAGGATATAAGAAAATCAACAATGATCCAAAATCTCGTCAGTGTGTCAGTAAGTCAGTAATGACTGGATGAATGTGTTAAGCTTTTTTTCCTTTGACGCCATAGTGGCGGTTACTACATAACACCCAGGGGCGGGGGTACTACGGTTGGCGGACGTGGGGTATGTGCGGACGGGACCTACAAAAACCGACTCTAAGAGAGACTTTTTTTTTAATTTTCTTCGATTTTTAAAAAAAGTGGTACCCTTAAAGAGACTTTTTTACAATTTTTTCTCTTGAAATCAAAAAAAATTCCCAAAATCGTGAATTTTCCGACCCTTAGAGAGAGTAATTTAAAGTTTTCTGATTTTTCCGACCCGTAGAGAGACTTTGAAAGGTGAAAAGACCGACCCTTACCGTCCGCACCAGCACCCATTGTTGCCTAAGTATCCTTCTCAGGAGAATACATCACCACGACCTTATTTCTTACTTTTTAAGATGTGAACGAATGTTTGACAACACCATGCAAATGTGCTCAACCGAAGAATTGCAAAGCTACATGCACCGATACCACAGGGAGCTTCAAGTGTTCTTGTAACAAAGGATTCAAACTGGGTTATGACCAACGAACTTGTGAAGGTAAAAACGAAAAAAATTCTCACACAATATACAAAATAGAGGATGGTGGCTCAATTTGCAAAAATTAAAAAAAAAACATCCATGATATGGAAGCCATATCGTTAGAACATTTGAAGAACCAACGTTGCTTTTACAAGTCAAATATTGGTGCAGCTTGGGTATTTTAGACGATTGAATTGTAAATTCCTAAAAAAACAATAATCTCTCTTGCCTGACAGATTTGCATAACAAATGTTGATCTCTTTGTAAAAAGATCTGAGATTTGCAGTACTACCGATTACAAAAATCATGAACTTATACATCTATTTTACTTTTAGACATCAACGAATGCAGCAGCAAAGCATTGAATGGATGTCAACACAAATGTTTGAATAACATGGGATCATTCACGTGTGCTTGTAATAAAGGATATAAACTGCTTCCTGATGGAAAGAGTTGTCAAGGTAGGTTTATGAATTATGGTAATGAATGCCGTGAGTTTATGTGTTTTTGAGGGAAAAATTCAGAGAGTCCTGATTCCACTATTTGATCAATTTTCCCCTAATTTCCGGGAAACCCAAAACTCCTTCTAAACGAAAATAGATGAGATTGAGAAGGGTTTTTCCTTAGTGGTTTATCAGGTTGGGGACTCATTGTTGTATTAAAGCTTCACAATACGCTTTATCACCAGATATCAACGAATGCTCAACGCTGAACGGAGGGTGTAATCAAATTTGCACCAATAAGCCAGGGAGCTTCCAATGCTCTTGTAGAAGAGGGTTTCGACTTTCATCTGATGGCAAAACCTGCAAAGATATTAACGAATGTTCGGAACAGAAACCTTGTGACAACAACAATGGAATTTGCAAGAATACTTTCGGCAGTTATCAGTGTTTTTGTGAAGTTGGATTTCAATTGCTGTCCGACAAAAAGACTTGTAGAGGTAAATTTGTTTTGTGTTATGAATACTTCTTATGTTTAGAAACACCTGTATCACAGGCTCGGTGAGAGCAAGATCAATATTACTTTCCATTCTTCTTTTTAAGACATCAACGAATGCTCGAAGAAAGAGTTAAATGGTTGTCAACATAAATGTTCAAACACTGTTGGATCTTTTTTCTGTTCGTGCAACGTTGGCTATCGTCTCAATGCTGACAAAAAGAAATGTGATGGTAAGTTAGTTCTGTTGTTTTTTGTAAGATTCCACTGACTTCTCCGGTACTTTTCCGATGTCTTTATCCTGGATAACGGGCATGAGATTGGAAAGGGTTTTTTCTCCAGGTACCTTTTGTTCACTCACGAAGCTGCATAACATTCCGCAACTCATACTTCAATTGCACGGAGTCCTGGTATTTTTTCACTTAAAAGTTGAATCTTGGTCCGGGAAATTGAATCTTACTCTAAACAACGGTTCTCAACAGAAGGTAAATGTAAGAGAAATCGTGACCAAAGGGACTTTCTTGTTGCCCATCAACAAAACAATCATCAACGATTAACCGGGGAGGGACGATTAACCGTGGTATAGTATAGGGTACGTTCTCCAGGCTTCCTAAAGAGTACACTGTGAAAGCCAAAAGTGCACTGTAATGGGAACTTTGGAACTTCTGACCAATTTTTCTTTTAAAACGAACAAAAACTTTCAGGAAAACGCACCAAAAGGTCATAATTGACATTATATCTTTTAAGCCAGAATTCTAAGATGTCTGAAATTTGAAAATTTACCACATTAAATCTAATTGCCTGGTTAACTTGATGAAGCATTTGTATTTCTTTACACCAGACATCAACGAGTGCATAGAACAAACAGATAAATGTGGACACAATTGTCACAACACTATCGGTTCATATACTTGCTCATGCCGTCCTGGATATCGTTTGAATGGAGACAAAATTTTGTGTAAAGGTAAAAGTTTTCTTCGTTAATTTACTTTGTTTTGACAAAGTTTCTAACAGCACCGGTGGAACTTCTTCCTACAGTAAACCATCTTTATCGAAATCCTAATAGGGATAGAAATTCTATTGTGGTTGTGGTGATAGTTTTGGATTGCAATTTTTTCCAGCGCATTTCAAATTCAAACAAAAGCCGATCTCCCAGTGGGGGTAAAATTATGGCGTATTTTTCCCACGTCAAGATTTCCAGTGGGGCTCCTGTGAGGTCTGTGACACAGAGGTGTGTTTTGTTAAATATTCCTATTGCTTCCACTCGCTTTCCTGTAATGAAGACCTATTTCCCTCAAGAATCATAGACCTTTTCTTAACGATGCTGAGAGTTTTCTTGCGGTAATAAGAAACATTGAGTCTACTGTAGTGATTGAAGGCTAATTTCGATGATATTATTTTCTTGCTTAGCCTTACCATGTGTGACGGTATCATCATTGAATCACGGGAATATCAGTTGTACAGGCTATGTGACCGACCAATCATGCTCTTATGAATGTCATTCTGGTTTCAATCTTCTTGGTTCTGATCAGCGCACGTGTTTACCTTCGTCACAATGGTCTGGAAATGCACCTCAATGTCAAAGTAAGCTATAGAGTGAGCTGCAGATCTTTTAGTTGTAACACTCAGATAGTGAGTGCATCGCAAAAAGGTTTTACATTTTAAACTAAATGATGTTCAATTTGTTTATAGACAAATTATCCTTTTTTCAAAGTTTGATTTAATACTTTTAATACCTCAATACCAAAGTAAGAACTTAGATCGCATGTAATGCACCAGACTCGAATAAATACAGTTGACGCTCTCTTTATTTGATTTTCTAGGGAATTGGATTTTCATTGAATATGCAATGAATAATTCTGAGTTTGATGTTAATCTTTAATTTTTCCACTATCCTATTTCTTAGGGAAAGATTGTCCAACGATTGAAGCACCAGAACATGGTTCTATTATGATACCGTGTGTTGCCAAGTATGGATTCACATGTTTGAAGAAATGTTCAAAAGGATTTTATCTGGATGGAACTACTTCTGCAAAATGTGTTCTGGAGGGTAATCAAACTACTTGGACTGCCAAAGACTCCATTTGTAGAGGTTAGTCACGCCAAATAAATTTTCTCTTCCATATTTCTGGAGGTATTTCATAAAGAGCAGCACCTTTGTTGTTTTTTAATCTTTTTGAACTTTTTTCATACGCTGATGAATAAATATTGTAAGAAATATTACTGTTCAAGTTTATTTGCTATATACCAAATACCTTGAATACCGTTTTTAGCCTCTCAAAAACTTCATTCTGGGCATCATTTTTCAATAAATATCACTTCCAGCTCCTTACTGTTCTGCCGAAAAAGTCTTGCCTTCAGATATAGTGCTATTTTTTGTGTCCGACAATGTTTCAGACACAAAAGTATGATTATGCATCACACTATGTTTTTAGCATCGACACCTTGTGAACCAAATCCATGCTTAAACAATGGTCAATGTCTGGAGACATCAATCGACACTTTTGTTTGTGATTGTTCTGGAACTTTATCCAAAGGAAAATTATGTGACATCGGTATTGTTGATATTCCAACCCTTCCACAACTTGTTCTGAATCAGTGGAGCACAGATATCGAAATTATGGCTAGACCAACAGCATTCGTGAACATCGTTCCAAAATCGAGAATGGAGCTAACCTTTGATCCTCCTGAAATCAGAATCGAAGTGCCAGAAAGTTCTGCTAAATTTCAAATCCTTTCATCAAAGACAGGTGTTTTTGAAGTAGAATTTGTGATTCAAGGAAGAAACGATTTTGAATTTGAAACACCAAAACCAAAACAAGTTTATGTTTTCCCAAAGAAAACTTCACTGTTGGTAGATATGGATATTAGCACCGTCATTGATAACGCAAAATTGATACAAAGAAACTTAACCGATACTTTGGTTTTGAAATCCATGTGCTCAAATGGCGAGAACGTTGTAGGTTTTACAACGATCCAATCCAAATCTGTGGTATTGCCCGTTTCTATGGTTGGGGTTGAAAAAGTAACATTGACCGCTTTAAAAGAGAGAGGAATTTTAAACCCTGTAGACGAAATCGAGAGTTTCCTCAAAACGAAGGAAATTTCAATATTTGATTACCAATGTGTCAATGCAACTTCAGAGCTTGCACAACAAGTTGAATACGCAATCAAGTATAATTTCTTCCAAGCAGCTTACTTAAAAAAGTTTACAGTATCAATGCCAACTTGGTTCGAATTAGCAAAGACTTTTTCTGAGCCTGAGTACAATTCTGCAAATCTAGCAAGTCAACTTGTCACACTTGAAGATATCTTCAGTCTGAAATGTTATGCTACAGGTAGCCAAGGAAAAAACAGATTATCAAAGGGAATTCACAGCCTTTACCAACCATACACTCCAGTTCTTCTCAAAATACTTGACAAGAAGTTTGAAATGTCAAAGACAAACAGAATTTGTTATTTCGCAAACCTCGAAGAGAATTCGTTTCACATCAACAGTGATTCACCAGTGAATTTCATCTCCAGTCCTTCACCAGATCACATCTTTGAGAAATTACAATCCTCGTATATGAGTGTTTCGCCAACGAAAGAAGAATTTTTCGTTGATTTTTCAATGAAGATGAAATCTTTTGATGGAAGATTCAAAGGAAAAGGATTCATGACATTGGAAGATTCCGATAAGGTAAGATGACCGATTTCAGTTATGATTGGTCCCAATCTCTTGCCTGCTTTAATCACGTCACCTATGGACGCCAAAGAATTTTATTTTCTGGTGCTATATCAAGAAGCATCACAAAGCGACTGCCTCAAGTGTGACAGAACTTTGTTCACTAAAAAGCTGCGTCAATAAAATCATAAGTTTAACTAACTATGTCAAAGCAGTTGCATGTTTCTTTCATTTTAGTTTTTCACTCGAATGTTTGATTCCCAAAATAAAATTTCCGGCAACATTGCTCTGGATTTTGACGTCAATTTGAAATTTCTTGGCAAGACATTAGCTGTTGAAGGGAAATCGACACAAGCTGAATACAACCTAACTTCTTCAGGTAAATTATTCGTGTTTTTCTGATCTTTAAAATGATTTAGATATCATCCTTGTATGAAGGGAACAACTTTTCATAACTCTTTTGATAATACATCCCTTTACATATTTTGTATTTCAGGCAAGAGGGATGCTACGCTGAAGTTAACAACATCAGTCAATCAAATAAAATTCCAATCACCAAATGCTGCTATCAGATTCAGCCCACGAGCGAAATCAAAGCTTTCTATTGAAGTTCCAATGTTAGCAACTGGTGGACAAATTAGATCTATCTCAAATGAAAACGCTTTAAAAACTTACTCACGATATCTCACTAGAGCTGAACGGAATAGTCAAGGTGTTGGAAACCTTCTTGCAACTTTAGATCAAAAGCTAGCTGATATTTGGAGTAGTAAAACAACCGAATATTTCAAGCATCTTGGCAATTTTAATACTTTTGTAATGATGGGACTTGATTCGACAAACTACTATGAAGCAATTAATACATTACAGCCGGTGAAGGAGTCTTACATAAACTTCAAATCCTTTGCCAACGTTTTGGTGGAGAATTTCAAAAACGAAAACGCCAATCAGAGATTAGTCTTGGCATTAAGAAATGTTTTAAGAGCACTCTCAAGAACAGACCAACTGGAAATCCTCCCTCAGTTAGAACCAATCAAATTCGTCGACGTCAATGGGTTGCAGATGAAATATTCTGGTGGATTATGTATTTATCAACTCTGCTTTCCATCCATGGGCTCCATTGAAATCGATTCTCCTTTCAATAAGAACCATATTACCATTAAATCAAACCTGACGACTTTTAATGCAAGCAGTCGTCTTCATTTTACCGACAAAGATAGCCTTCAGATCAATATTGACAAACACATCGGAACTTTTACTGCAACATTGACTGGAAATCTCAAAGTGTTTGACAAGGTCTTTTCAATTCAGTTTTCCTTTGACCAGGACAAATTCGCATATTCTTCAACCATTTCCGTTGAAGGATTTCCATCCACTGGCTTCACTGTGAGCAAAACAAAACAAATTTCCAATGTGCAATGGGAAGACAAACTCTTGAAACAAAACTCTTACAAGATCGAGCTTCAATAGCTTTCCAAAAGATCTCCGAAACCACCAATACAAGATTAGACTTGATTAAGCAAAGAAAATCAGAAAGTCAACAGAAATACCAGAGCCAAATGGATGAAGTCAAACGTGCCAGGGAAAGATCTGAAAAAGCTACCCTTGAATTCAACAAAAAGAACAGTGATTATAAAGCCAAATTACTTGATTACCAAAAAGCACAGAATCGATATTCGTCACTTTTGAAGCAAAATGCAAGTTTACTTTTGATCGAGAGAGACGTATCCACCATTTGTTCATTGATGAAATGTCAGGATAAATGCATATAATGCGATATCTGTCAAAAACCAGTCAAGATACCGACAAAGCAGTGGGATTGTAACACAAAGATTGAGACCGTCCGAACCAGTCAACTGGTGGAAACAGACGTCACTTGCCAAGAAACCAAATATTTTTTCATCCCAATCTATACAGGTAAAGATCTCATTTTCGATTTGAAAATTCATAACATAAAACATGACACAACCAACACAACCCTACCTGCATAGATAAACTAGTTGTAGAGGGATTAAACAAAGAAGCCAATCATACTTATAGTGATAAATGGGGGCTCCAGTCAATTTGAGAACGACCGTATGCGTGGACAAAAAATTGAAAAAAATTTACAGCCTCATCGTGTATCATCTTTTTGTCCTTTCCAGTTCACGTTGGGAGCCTGTAAGACAGCGAATAGTGGGTTGTCCCAGTAGTGATAACAATCTTTTTCATAGTTTTTGGACCTATTTATTCAAGTTGGTACAGGAGACTTTCACGACAAAACAATTACCTATTCGTGGTATAAAAACATAATTACTAATTAATGTGTTGTTTAAGTCTGTTTTCCTTAAGCAAATGTTCTTTCACCCCCGTCCACGCTACTGATCTTACCTCGCTCAATGACATTTTTTCTTTGATTCTCAGGAGACTGTGAGGAGGACCCACGAACACGAGGTTACCGTAAACAACAAGAGGCTGAATATTTAAGTACCGTTGCCCGTGGTTCTTCCGTTGGTGCCATGATTGGTTCGGTCATTCCTGGAATCGGGTCTGTTCTTGGTGGTATCATTGGAGGTTAGTACAGTTAAGTCTCCATAACTCGAACAAGTGCGGGGAAAATTTATAAGGAATTGATAACTGGAGGGATCATAAAACCTGTTCGAGATAAGAACCCTGTTTAGCATTTCAATATCAATTGTATATACATCATGTTTGTGATTACCTCGTTTAGAAAAGAAACTCAATAACTTTTCTTTTGAAATAAATCAAAGAACATAATTCACCCTTATTTTAGGTATTATTGGAGCTATTGGCGGATTATTCTCATCGTGTGACGAATCTTACGAAGTCATCACAAAAAAAACAGTCAACAGGTGGCCTTGTAAGAACTGGACCATGCAAGTTGTAACCACCAAGGTCCCAAAAACCAAGTGCGATTTGCAGGAGATACTGGTCAATGGAGGATTCAGCGATCCTGAACAATGCAATTGTCGACAGGAAGAATGTTCAGTCAAAGCGACCGATTATTCTTGCATCAAGAAGAACAAAGATTGTCAGACAGAAAGAAAAGAGAGATTAGAGAAGTTGGGAAAAGGATCACGTCTACATATTTACTTCAAACAGTTGTCTAGTAATATAGATCGATTGGAAGATGAAACTGATTTACTTTTCAGTGAAGCTGAAAGAACAAGAAAAGATAAAGATTTCGCTATCAATGCACTGAACAGAACGATCAACGGTCTTCGAGTTGCTGAACAAGAATCAAAACAAGCCAACAAAAGTCAAGATAATCAACAAGATATTTTGAGAAAGGAGATATGTCTTTATGACAAGTACAACGTTAACAACCAGCAGCTTCCATTAGTGATCGAGAAATTGTCGTTGAATAACAAACTACCAATCATTGACAACATTCAAATCATCGCAAAAGTGAAAGAACTCTCCAGTGGAAAGACACAAGATGTTGCTTTCGTTTTCCAGTTGGATGACCCTGAAAGTTCTATTGAAGCAGCATCTCGAAAGATTCTTTACTCAGTTCTTTGTGAAAGTTCTCGAAAACGAAGATCTCTTGATGGTGATGTTCTTGATGAAGACCACATCCTTGCATTCACGTCATGGGATGCACGACAAAATTCAACAATTGCCGAAAAATCTTGCATGACCTTCAGAACAACCACTGACTTCATTAAAGATTCATTTAAGGAGCTGGATAACCTGTTACACCAAGGAAAAGGTGTCCAAGATTTGACTTCTACTGTATCGACAAGTCTATCTCGCTTAAGAAATGACTTGAATGCTTCGAAAGATACTGATCTCATCTACGATAGTCAGTCTAAACTACTTTCGTCCATGCATTCTGAAATCAACGGATACCAGAACCGATCTGATATTCCAAAGCTATTGGAAACGTGGAAAGAAAAAGTCGAGATTTATACTGCGGAAAATAATTTCACAGTTTGTTTTGGTTTCCATGATTGTTTAGAAACCGCTCTTGAAAGTTTGGAGAACCTACCTTTTGTTTCTGTACAGCATTTACAGGTCTACAAAAATACGATGGTAAAATTAAGAGCTGTATCGAACGAGATCATCAATACCAACGCAGGAGAATCTAGCTTTGGAGATCTTTTCAATAAGACATCAACATTCGATACACTTCTAAGTTCTTTGATTGACACAAGTTTGCACTGTTCAAAGAAACCTGAAGTTAAAGCGAATGGGGAAACCGAATTCCATGCTCACTCTGGAAACTCAGTTGAGCTCGAGTGTGGTGAAGTTAACAGTGCACTACCGGTGAAATACAACTGGAAAATTCATGGTCAATTCATTGATGGTGCTTATGAGTCCAACTTGAAGTTTGAAGCAACTCTTGCGAAAGCTGGTGTTTATAGCTGTGTTGTTACTTCTTCAGTTGGTCAAACAGAATCTAATGGAATCTTGGTTCATGTTTTTGAATCTCCAAAAATACTTTCAGAACCTGAAGATGTCGAACTTTTCCAGTTGAACAACAATGAAAATGCAACTTTTATTTGTGATGTTTCTGGCTATCCTTTACCCAACATTACATGGTACTATCAGACCTTCCACCACAACGATCAAGCCAAATTACCCAATGATGAACCAGAGCTGGTCCTTGAGAATCTCACCAAAGCTGACAATGGTTATTACTTCTGCAAAGCAACAAATGAATATGGTTCCATCACCAGCCGAAAAGCAAAACTAGATATTCTGAAAACTGAGCTCCCGAGACAATATATCAGACTTGGTATCGACATTCTAGATATTGAGAAATCCACAAACTCAACCTCAAATGAGACTTCTGATGGAGAAATTGACGAGCTTTCTAAACTTCTTCGGTCATCTAATCTACAAGATATCACGTTCTTTTCATTGAAGAAGTCGAACAAAATGACGGCAAAGTTCATCATTGAGTCGCTAACTCCAGAAAATATCACATCGTCAATGAAGGACCTACTCAAATTGTCTACAACCTCTCGCCAGAGTCTTGCCAACTCTGCTGCTAACTTGGTAAATCTTGTCTTTACCAATGAATCGAGAATCTACTTGGAGAACGATGTTGTTTTAACTGTGGATAACACCAGTATGAGTTACCAAGCCATTCTCAATGAATGTAACCCTGGATATCAACTTCACTCGAATGGCATTCTTTGTGGTAAGACATGTTCATTATAATACCATATTCTAAGGCTCAAATATGTTCATTACCAAGTCTTTTGACAAACTTTTCAACAAAACAATACCGGATATATCGAGAGACATACAATACAAATTTAGAGAGATTCAGTAGCTTGCTTCTAGGCTATATTCTCAGCCTGATTAGAACAATTTTGAGTTTTGTACCCTTATATCCTTAGGTTTAAACCCGACATTCCTTTTTAGAAGTAAATTAGAGCACTTAAAAATCATTTGTTGCGTTTAAAAGGGAATTCCTTTTTTTTATTAAATATTATGTACATAATAATATTTTTTCAAATTTAGTTGAATGTAGTTCTGGATCATTCAGTACAAATGGAAGAAAATGCAAACCCTGTCCGAAAAGTCATTATATGCCGAACACTGGATCAAGAAGATGTACGAGATGTGAAAATAAATTGATTACATCAAAAGTTGGCAGTACAAGCTCCTATCAATGTTTTGAAGAGATAGGTCGGTAAACAATCTACTAGTATAATGCTTTATACTTCTTTTTATTTGAAGTAATGCCACAAGTGCAGAAATAAAGGGTGGGCAAAAAAGGTGGTCAGACATCAAAAATTTGTTCTACTAGCAGAGCAATTAATGCAATAGAAAATTTAACACTTAGATAGCTTCTTTTTGCTTTTTTTTTACATATTTTTGTCTGACCATCCTTTTTTTGTCCAACCTGTACAACACTTTTAAAGACTACAAGCCCTCAAACGAAAAAAACACTTGATTATACAGCTAGGAGAAACTCTGAAGTCGGTCTTACCTTATTACGGAGGGTCTTTTCCTCTAATTGAGACAACAGTGTGTGTTAGTATTTCTTCGTCCTGATCTTTCCTGGTGAAGATAAATCCAGATTCTCCACCAACTCGACAAGAATGTTTTTCCACTTTTCCACACAGCTGAGACAATGTTGTCTCCAATATTTGCAACTGAAGAAACAACATTTGACTCTATCTAATTCGATCTTCAAGGGACCAAAAATATTCTTCGAATTAGAGAAAAATTCGAAATACAGAAAATATCTTTTAATACTAATTTCTAGCTGAGGGGACCAATAATTTAGTTCGAATTGCAGAGAGATTCGAAAGTAGGGGTTCGAATTAGAGGGAGTTAACTGTATCATGAATTGGTCGTTTCTTTAGAACCAGTGTGGAAAGGCTTGACGGAGGAAGAGTTGATTACCATCATTGCTGGTTGTTCTTTGTTCTTGATCATCCTTGTTGTCATCATCACTGTATTGTGCTGTAAAAGAAAACAAAAAAGGTACGCTCTCCTTATTGTTCTTATAAAGAAGAACTTTGAATCGGTTTCCTCAGCAAGTGATACCTTAAAGGAAGAAATTTTGGCGGAAAGAAAATTTGGCGGATTTGGCAGATTTGGCTGAAATCCGCCAAATTAAGTTCCCGCCAAAATTTCTTTTTTCCGCCATCCGCCAAATTAAATTCCCGCCAAATTAAACATTTTGAAAATATGATCTCTTTTAAGGTGTTTTTGCTATTTTTTCGCTGTTTTGACGCCATCTTAAGGTTAATTTTTTTAAGCGACCGCCAAATTAAATCCCCGCTAAATTTAGTTTTTTCGTCCATCCGCCAAATTAAATTCCCTCTGAAAAAACTTTTTTGGCCATCTGCCAAATTAAATTCCCGCCAAAATTTCTTCCTTTAAGGGTATCTAGAATACCTAAAGTGAAACCTTTTATAGCCCACGATCATTAGGAGCGTTTTAGAAGTTGCACAAAAATTCTCACAACGTCGTGACACTAAGAACACCCCTGTGTCACAGAGCCGTTGGGAAAATTTAGCCAAAATTTCGTCCCCGGTAGTAAAAATACCCCAAAATTTCAGCTCTACTGAGAAATTGGCTTTGATTACATCCACATTCAAATTTCATTGTAAAAAATTGCACTTCAAAACCATCCCCTCTGGATTTTTTAAGGGCTCTGACCATAGTCCAAAAATTGATTTTGGTGTTTGAGCATAAAATTTATATTTCAGGTTCCTTAACACTTTTAACAAAGAATTGCCTTTATAAATTGCTTTTTAATCGAATCCCTTAAGAGTAATTAAGAATTTAATTGCAAAAATGACGTTATGAACTTTAAAAAGATGTTAATAATATGTTGCATCACCCTTTTTTACAAAAAGTGCTTAGTTTTAATGGGTAATTAACTTTTTTCTTTCAAAATTTCTTTACACTTTCCGCAAAGAATTGAACTATTTTAAATTTTGCGGAAAATATTTCTAAAAAGATGTGTCAAAAGTTATGACTGTTTTTTAAAGCAAAATCCAGATGAAAAATTGATGAAAAACCACTATTTTGAAGATTTCGAGACAAAGAAGCATTTACAAAAATTTTCCGCAAAAATTTTTATTGTTCGGTAAAAGATACACCATTTACTGCGAAAAAAATTTCAAAATGTTTTTTCTTCGCCCAAACTAAGCTCTTCAAAGTTGAAGTACTCTTCCTCGCAAAAGTCTTCATTTTCTTCTTCATCAAATTTTTTCAATGCAAATTTTGAATTTTCAGATTCAGCAATAGTTTGTCTAACAGAAAATGTATAACATACCATAGTTTTGTTGGTTACATCAGTCAGAAAACACATTATAAACACGGCAATTATGAAAAATTCACTATGGTCAGAGCCCTTAAGCTTGGAACAATAGAATCTCTATCCCCATTACACGCTTCTTTTTTTTTTATAAGAATGATGTAAATCCATTTCATCATGGATATTCTTAACTTTTTTGGGAAAATCATCCTAAAATATTCTTACAGCATTCTTAAGTTAGGATCCTAATTCAGACTAGATTTAACATACGTCTCAAGCATAAAATGGCATTTTTAGAAAGGAGTGAGCCTTACTAATAATTGACAATTTATAATTGAAAATGCTCTAAAAAAGGCATTCTTAGCTTGAGAAGCAAAATTCCATGATGGTGGTATTCTTAGCATTATTATTCTTAATTTTTTGGCCATTTCCATCATGGACATTCTTATAAAGTGTAATCTTATAAAAAACAAGCTAGATGCTGAATGGACCTACCTGATGATGAAAGTTAGATAGCAATGCGAGGAGAAAAATGAAAAAAAATCAGTCAGAAAATATATTATAAATATAATAAATCAGATATTTCTCTCTTATAAGAACTCCTACAAAATGTTACAAGAACTTGTAAAAATAAAATTGATTGAAAAATCAAAGAAAAAACACAAACTTTAGCCTAACGCTCAAAAAGTATATATAATATACATAATCAGTTGATATCACATTACATGTAGCCTGTAGCCTCTGTAATGTTTATGTCCATGGTATGAGCTACAGTTCTCTTGGGTGTTCTACTCCCCCGAATACATAAAACAGTCGATCTGACCAAAGCAAAAGATAGTTTAGTCCTCAAGAAATTTAAAGTCAAAGACATCATTTCATTCTTTTTCTCAGACAAGAGCATACTGAGGGTTTTTATGAACATTTGTGCTTCCCTGCCTGAGCCTCCATTTGTTGTGAAAATTAGAGGCGTAAAGGATCTTCCCTCAACCTGTATAATTCTCTGAAAATATAGCGTTTAGCGAAAATGCATAACGCAATAAATTCATCATTGATTGTTGATGGGGGGGGGGGAGATGGAAGGGTTGCAGGGAAAAAATAAATAGTAAGTTCTGGTCGCAAAAATCAGTTTTATTGACAATTGAATCATGCTTGATGGTTGTTATCAATAATGTTTTTGTGTAAAAAACATAGAAATGAATATAAGGAAAAAATCCAATGAAAATCTGCAAACACGGCGATTTCCAGCATTTTCAACCGGAAAAAATTTTTCTCAAAAATCGAACTCGGCCATGTTTTGGGCATTGTTTATACGCATCTTTGAGCGAAAAATCAGAAAAAACTAATGATAAAATCTTGAGAAAATGCCAAAAAAACAGTTTTTCCGGCATATTTCCGGCATTTTCGGTCGGAAAAAAATGTTTTTTGAAAATCGGGCTTCGTCACATTCTAGGTATTGTCATTTTGCATCATTGTGCAAAAAATCAGAAAAAAATTATGAGTCAACATTGAGAAAAGCTATATTTTCTTATTTGGTTAAAGGGAATTTCCCCAAAATACGAAAATCCGTCTTTTAAGGCGAATAAGAATTTTCCGGGAAAAACCACTTCAGTCATTATTTAGAGAATCTTGCCCTCTATCTTTGTACAAAAAATCAGAAAAAAGTAATGACAGGATTTTGCACAAAGTCCAAAAAACCCTATTTTTAGGCAGTTTTTGGCCCAAATTTGCCCAAATATATTTTTTTTCGAAAATCGGGCTCCATCACATTTTGGGCATTGCCATTTTGCATCTTTGTGCCAAAAATCAGAAAAAACTAATGAGCCAATCTCGAGAAAAGCTGGTAACAGACGAACGGACGGACGAACGAACAGACAACGGTTAATTCATAGGACCTCCACCGGGGTACCCGGAGGTAGGTCCAAAAAGCGTGTAGGATTACGACGAAATAATTTATCCCTACTGTGGGGAAAAGTTTCACCGGGGCTGTACAACAGGGGTGTCTAAGAGCATCTTTATGCTTATAACTCAATAAGTTAAGGACATTCGAAGGCCTCAAAAATTTAGGACGTTCTTTCAAATGTCCATCTCAATTTTTCAGCACTGGTAAACATAAAGTCAGTCAGAAGGTCCAACCACACCCAACAGACGAACAAGACGAGCATCAATACGTCAACGCCAAATTCGCCCTGGAAATGGAATGTAGGGAACGCCCCAAAGAACTTACAGATCCTGCAGAATCACCAAGAATGGATGACAGACACAATGGTGTGAATTATCATATCAATGACCTATACACTATGTCTTAAAAAACAAATGGATTGCTGGATTTGAACTTTTTTTTTGAATGGAAGAAGAAGTTTTGACATCAATATGTAGACAAAGAACTTGATTTAAATGGAGACATGGAATGTATCCAATTTATTTTCTAAAACTTTTACGTCAAGCTTTGTAATTTCAGGGCAGTCAAGTATTTTGATGATCTAATAAAACCTAAGCGGGAAATAAACATTCCAACGCAACGCAACGCAACGCATCGCAACGAAGAAAAATAAAATTTATTGTAATGACATCATTTGTTGTGATTTGCTGAAAAATATTTCACTTTTATTTTGAATCTATTTGTAAATATTAAATTTTTGTTCAATTTTTTTTAAATAAAATAAATAAGGGTTACATAAAATTCTAAAATCGAAAAGGCAAATTAATCAATTTTTGTATAACATTTTATGTAAAAACTAAAAGACCAGACTGTCAGCATTATTTAAACTTTATTTTGACAGTATCTGTTATTTCTTGAAATATTTCGGAGGTAAGGAATATTTTGATATTTCATTGGATTTTTATAAATTTTTCGGGCTTCCTTTCGATTAATTTGAAGTTTACGGAAGACTTTTAGATTAGGAGTATAAATTCTTCGTTTTTCAATTAAAATCGATAACCTAGTTGAAGGATTACTGACAATGATTGTGGAAGGTGCAAAGTTATAAATTTAAAACAAGGACCTAATTGATAGAGATTGATATAGCCTTAGTTCATAGCATCCAATGTCTCTCCAATGTCTTGCGAAACCAACCTGAGAAGAGAAAGTAATATCGTTTAATATCTCAACTGGGAATCGTGAACATTGTTTTCTCCATGGAAAATGAATACCACTGGCTTTCTTAGAGCTAAAAGCAATAGATTTAATACCAATATTAGACCTTCAAAGGGACATAAAAGTACTGACAAAATTTATAAACAAACCGTATGCAGCGGGATTCAAAATCAAAACGAATGTCACATGTCAAAATAAAAAATAAAAACAAATATGGCTGATTTTGATTGTTTCAATTGTTTTACAAGTTTATTTTGGGCACGTGATTTTAATTGTTCTCTTTAATGACACGTGGATTGCGCAATGTTTATATTTTACTACTTTATGTCCCTTTAATTAATACACGTTTTCTTTTATTAGAACACCTAAAATTTGGCTGAGCCTGGATGTGCTTATTTTTTTAGCAATTTTCAGCCTAAAATGTTCTTAAATGCGTTCTTAATTTTTCGGACTACTTTAAATCGACAACATCATGCAAAATAAAGAGCTTGTTGGTAAAATTTGGACAATATTTGACTCTCGATTTTAGAAAATCCATCCCTAAGTTTGGTTAAAACTGCTTGAAAAGAGGGAAAAATTGTAGTTTCTTGTCATTTTTTTCCAAACTGAGGCTGGGCATGCTCTTACGATGTTCTTAATTTGTCGACGAATTTCAGCCTAAATGTTCTTATAAACTGGGTTCTAATAAAGAAAAAACGTGTGATTTTATACCACTGAGTAGAGCTCTCTCTAAAACTCTCCCTGAAATAATTTCACTAACTTCTGTTCAAGCAACGCATCTTCTCCTGTTCAAGAACTGTCTTCTTCATCTTCAAATCATTCAGAACTCGCTGTACGATTACTTTACGTTGACAAAGTTCTTCATAATGTTTGAATAACTCCTCTCGTCTCCCCCAAACATTAGGTCGACAATCGATGATCTTTCGAATGTTCATTTTGGTTTCGGCATTTTCTTCCAAGGTAATTTCTATTGTGCTGATTTCACCATCAATTTGATCGATGCTATTTTGGAGATTATTTACATCGCATCTGGCTCCTAAAACATACAGGTGAATAGTTGAAAATAGTTTAAATTCATTCAATTTATTTAAAAGGTATGAAAAAGTTTATGTACATTTATTGAGTTTTAAGCCGAGAGTTGGAAGGGAAGTGAATCGTCCACCTTTCCCAGGCAAGAAAAAAGTGAAGCCTTAAAATTTCGTCACATTGTACAGATAACGGATTGAATCAAGCATTTTCTTCGTTTTCGCGTTAACATTTTTCCAAATTTTGGTTGCAAATGTTACTTTTAATCCAGCGTTTGTATAACCACGCGGACCGCGCGACTAATGTAGGAGATCAAATGGCTTCAAATCATACAAAGGAGATTCCACTCCAGCCTCGCCTATACATTATTGTATGAACCTTATCTGGTAACCAGATGTGGAAATTTTCTTCCGACACGCTAAAGCTCTGAAGGTCGGGAAAATTTTAACATCTGGAACCTTTGGGTTACCATTTTTCATTTTTCTATAAGGTTTCTCAAGCAGCAGAGATTTTCATACTAAATTCAGTCGGGTGCAACCGATAGTCAAGCAAAAAGTGTAAGGACAGCTAGACACGACTGTGATGCGGTACATCAAACGATGACTACTATAGGTCTCCGATGGTGATATTGGCCCGCTCCTTCAGAGCTTTAGCGTGGGCGGCCGCCAATACACCATCGGAATATCAGATAAGTATGTACCATGAAGTGTATGAATCAGAGTTTAGTAACTAATGAAAACTTATTGTGCCTTTTCCGTAAGAAATACTTTTAAATTGTTAACAAAGGAATAAGCCTCGTTCCCAGCATCGTATCCGCTTTTCGAAGTTGCTTTATGTATAATAACAGATAAGTTATTCTATAGCGTCCATCATATTGATGTAGAAAAAACAATACCTTTACAAAGACTTTGAATTTTTTGAGTATTCCATGTTGCTATGGCAACCAAAGACGAATTGACTGATGTCTCGTTCATTCCAATATATGAGTGGTTCGTTTTAAGGATGGCCATATCATAAATGTCAACAACACTCGAACAATCAATTGATTTCATTTTCGAACACATTTCTACAAAATTCAAATAATGAGATGATTTCTTTTCACATAAAAATCATCCCTAAGTAAACTTGTTGAAATGTCGATACTGTTTTTCATGCACCAACCCCCCACCCCCCACCTCGAAATGTCTAGAATCTCAAGTGAAGCGAACATTTCTTGCTAGAGCCACAATCTCGGTCAAAATATATTGGGAATTTTGGTTAATTCTTTGTTTTCAGCAATTTAAAGTCGGGCGAAAAAGTCGCTTTTGGGCAAATTGATAAATTTATTCGAATATTTCAATTCGGGAGGGGTTTATAGACTTCCAGGCTATATTCTGAGCCCTATTGGACCATTCTTGAATTTTTAGTTCCTCAGATCCTAAGGCCCTAAGTCTTAAGTCTAGCGTTAAAACTCAGAGTTAAAACTCTACCCGTCCAACCTACTTTAGAGCGCTTCTAAATCGTTTGTGGTTGTAAGATTTCGTGGGAATTTCCCTTTTTTCTCAAATATTATGACTTTGATTGCAGTTTCTAATGATCTGATATAGTGGTTGGCGTTCCCATCTCAATGAGTAGAACTCTTGAAAACCGTGCAAAAGTATAAATTAACTTAAACTATACTAACCGATACGATGCGAAAGCAAAATATCTCATCGTAGAAAAATTCAGATCAGTGACAGGTGATCGGTGACTAGTCGATCTTAACAGCTTAAAACAATGAAGTAACCTTGTTCCTCATCAGAACTATCGATCAGAAAAGTTAGTTTTATTATAACTTTAATATTACCAGACTCGTGTCTAGCCCACCAGGCCTTTAGTTGTTTACTTTGTTATGATAGCGTTTACCAATGGTATGTATAACGTCCACCAGTAAAATTACTAAGTGGTGCAAGTGACTCTGAGTAGGAGATCAAAAAATACGAGAGACGCACCTGGACATAGGATATCTGTGTTACAAAGACGTTTTTCTTCATCACCCCCGTGTTCTGCACACAATGCTTGAAACGGCGGTGGAGGGTCACAAGTTCATGTTCTGAACTGAAAACCTCCTCCGCAGGGCTTATCCCAATCTGTCCAATTCGACCATGGTGCAATCATAGCCAATATATCAACTAAAAAGAGAATCAATAATTAAATTAAAGACAAGGGGCTCTATATGGGACAAATCAGCCGTCAGCGGTTTTATCGCAGAAAAGAAGCAACACTGGTTTCTTAAACAGAGCGTCGAAAAGTTCGCTGGGGACATTAAGCAAAAAATAAGCACTTTTCAAACACGGGCGAAATTTGAATCATAATTACAGACCTTCACAAGCTGTGTTATCAGAAGAAAATCGGTATCCAGGATTACAAGTACAATTGAACGAGCCTTCAGTGTTTACACAATTTTGTTGGCATCCGTCGGATCCTAACGCACACTCGTCAATATCTGAAGGAAGGGGAAAAATAAGAAAATGAAGATCGAATCGAGCATCGACCTAAACGGTAAACGATGAACAGGTGTAAATTGCATTCGATTGAAATTGATAAATATAATCTCTGAAATGCAAATCCAGACAAAACTTATTGCCTTCCGGGGAAAGCTTTAAAAATTTTGTTTCTAAAACCATAGAGGTATAAAGAAAAACAGGAGTTGAATGTGTCGGTAATTGGTCGTTAAAGTCTTTTGATTTCTTTTATAAAATGTATCAAAAGAAATTCTAAGCTCGCCCGATGAAATAAGACTTTTTAGTAGAACTCAAGTTTGCTATGAACATTCTAATAATCAGTATTGAAGATTCTCGCCTTTTAATATACGAAAATTAGATAAAAATTCGTCCACGAAGCAAGTTTATGTTCCATTTCGCTATCCGTTCAATTTTGTTTTGAAAAGATATTTTCTCAAGCCAGAAAATGAAAAGTTCTTTATAAGCACACACGATTTCAGACTCAATCTGTAGACATAAAGTCGCTGGAGAATTTTGGAGGAAAGTATCAAGCAATAGAGTTCACCTTAAGGAAAACATTGATCGAAAAATCTTATCATTTGATGAAGGATTGCCAAGTTTACAGGCCTTTTTTTAGTCCAAATATTTTCTTACACTGATGTCAGAAACAATGAATCTCGTCTCATCTAATTTCTAACGCTTAAATGAGCCAATAGGATTTCACCTATGGATAAAAGAGCTCATTAAAAATGCACGATATATGAGATTATGAGCATGCATACATCGTAACTTTTTTAATCGTAGGGCGAGCTTGGTTACAATAGCATACTTCTCCTGTTTCTTTATACCTCCATGCTAAAACAGACATGTTGATTAAGGGCTAGAAGATGAGCCTTCAATATATATTTTGATCATTAAAGTCCGAGATTTGTAAATCCTCTCATTATTAATTTGGTTATGCAGTGAATAGATTAGTGCATGCGATTTAGTTTGGTTTTTACGATTAGTAATACACCTACCTTTTCGACAGTAGTCACGCGGTCAGGCGCGTGCCAATTTAATGTTTAATTATCCACCTAAACTCGATCCAATCCTTTTTTTACACCTTTTTCTATTGTCTCAAGGTGCGGAAAAAAGACTGAGACTGTTTTGGTGGGATAAATCGGACGAAAAATGCCCGCGCGGCAATTGGCGGCTACGGTCGAAAAGTAGTATTCTTGACAAGTAAAATAAAAACAAGGGAGACACGTCTTCTTCCTTTACCTTCACAAGTTTTGTTATCAGAAGACAAAAAGTATCCAGGATTACAAGTACAATTGAACGACCCTTCGGTGTTTACACAATTTTGTTGGCATCCGTCGGATCCTAACGCACACTCGTCAATATCTGAAGGAAGGGGAAAAATAAGAAATGAAGATCGAATCGAGCATCGACCTAAACGGTAAGCATTCGATTGAAATTGATAAATATAATCTCTGAAATGCAAATCCAGACTAAACTTATTACCTTCCGGGGAAAGCTTTAAAAATTTAGTTTCTAAAACAGACATGTTGATTAAGGGCTAGAAGATGAGCCTTCAATATATATTTTGATCATTAAAGTCCGAGATTTGTAAATCCTCTCATTATTTATTTGGTTATGCAGTGAATAGATTAGTGCATGCGATTTAGTTTGGTTTTTACGATTAGTAATACACCTTTTCGACCGTAGTCGCGCGGTCAGGCGCGTGCCGATTTAATGTTTAATTATCCACCTAAACTCGATCCAATCCTTTTTTTACACCTTTTTCTATTGTCTAAAGGTGCGGAAAAAAGACTGAGACGGTTTTAGTGGGATAAAGCGAGCAAAAAATGCCCGCGCGGCAATTGCCGGCTACGGTCGAAAAGTTGTATTGTTGACAAGTAAAATTAAAACAAGAGAGACACGTCTTCTTCCTTTACCTTCGCATGTTGTGTTATCAGAAGACAAAAAGTATCCAGGATTACAAGTACAATTGAACGAGCCTTCAGTGTTTACACAATTTTGTTGGCATCCGTCGGATCCTAACGCACACTCGTCAATATCTGGAAGGAAGGGGAAAAATAAGAAAATGAAGATCGAATCGAGCACTCTCCAAGAAGCTTAATAGATGTCTGATAAAAACAAGTTTAAACTATTTCTACGGCCCTTTGTTGCGACAATTGCTTCCATAATAGCAACAGTTTTGTTTTAACAGAAATGAGTGAATTTAGATGACATGAAGAAATTTACCACTTTCACACTGACTTCCATCAAAGCCAGGTTGACAAGAACAAGTGGAAGGTGCTGCACATTCTCCATTCACACAAACAGGGTTGCACACCGCTGAAAAAAATCAGGGTAAAACAACAAAGTTGAAATTACGGCGTATTAATTCCAGGGAATCTCGCCTCCCCGGCTAGCAATAAGTTTTACTTGCGGAGATAAGATGAAATTTAGAATCCTGCCGAAAAAGTATTACGGAAAAAGATTTGATAAAAAGTTGTTTTTTGATGACGCTGAGTCAAGTGAAGTATATATAGTAGATAAAATATCACCATCTTGAATCTTTTCACTTTCGGTTTATCAAAATTTATATGAACACAACAAAACAATAAAATATTCTAAAATCCGTTCAAATTATATGAAACGATAATTAAAACACAAAAATATCTCCCCAAACTTTGAAAACCCCTTAGATATCTTCTATACTAAATGAGTTTATGAAAAATGTCTGTAACGCTAGCCCAGTAACATATGTTAAGGTTTCTAAAATTTGAACGCCGCGGCTGGAAAACCTATCCACCTTTGATACAAAAAGTCTCGCGCTAAGTTTGACAAGCGTAGAAAACTCGGATTAAAAGATCGGACAAGAAGGGAGGATTCGTGTCTTTGAGACACAATGAAATTAGAGACATTACGTCCAAATTGCTAAGAGAAGTGTGCGTAGATGTAAGAACTGAACCCCTATTAAACGAACTTAATAACGAAGATCTACCAAGACATGCAAATGTCTCACGCGAGGCGAGACTGGATATAAGCGCTCTCAGTTTTTGGACTGCTGGCCAAAGAGCATTTTTTGATGTGAGGGTTTTCAACCCGTTTGCTCGAAGGTACACCAATTCAAAAATTGAGAACTGCTTATCATCCAATGAACGCGAAAAGAAGAGACAATATGGTGAACGTATTTTGCAAGCCGAAAATGGGACTTTTTCTCCGCTTGTTTTTGCGGCAAATGGGGCGATGGGACGTGAATGTACGTTATTTTACAAGCGTCTAGCTGAAATGATAGCAGACAAAAGACATGAAACTTTCTCAAAAGTTACTAACAGCATTAGAACTATCATATGCTTCTCGCTCGTTAGATCTACAGTGAGATGCATCCGTGGATCGAGAGGTAGAGTACGACTCCCTCAAGATGAAGTTTAATTTTTTTTTTTCCTTTCTTATACACAATCCATAATTCTAGTAGAATTTTATTTAAATCGAAAAGATCCATGCCGGGACAGGCTCCGGTATATAGTATATTTTATATTTTTCAATACCGACTTGTATTTAATTTCTCTAGTATATTACGTTCCGAAAATGCTTGAACGAAACAGCCAAAAAAAAAAAAAAGTGAAAGTGGAGTCAACATCTCAACAAGAAAACTCGGATTAAAGAAGACTCTACACTGCTATTTGTAAACGAAAAAAGTTCTGACGTCAATTTCATGAAAAGTACTGCGACGTCACAAAGTTTCAAATAAAAAGGTGTGGCATTTTTGTTGCACGATTTCGAATTATTCTATAACAACACACGCAATAAAATCCAACATTGTTGTTTGATGATTAAACTTCGTCTAACATTATTTAAAAAGGTTTCAATGTGTGTTGCATTGCATATGCGCCGGTCTTAAGCTGTCCTCATGTGAAGCCGACAAGCGGGAAAACCTTCAGTGCTCAACCACAAAGCGCGAGCCTCTCCTTCACAACTAAGGCTTTTTCTTTCCTAGAAGCAACCCTCTCACCACCTCAGACACCTTTGGGCGTCTGCAACGACGGGTACCCTCCATAATTTTGACAGGGTCACTATGGCATTTCATTGAACACAAACTTCCGTTATCTTAAAAAGACATATCATCGAGGCTTACAGACACAAAATTTTGACTAATGTAGAAAGTTTAGAAGTATAATTTTTATTATTGTATTCGGCATTTTAAGCCAAAACGATGTCAGGCATTAACCCACATTATAGTATTTTAAAGGCTTTTGATGTGCAAGCAAAACCGTTAACCGGCGTTTGCGACGACGGGAACCGTCTAGTAGTTTTCTATTCATTTTACGCAAAAAGGGACTGGATCTAGTGGTATGAATTAGCTACCACATCAAGCAGAACCAAAAATGGAGTCTTCTAAATTACACTGAGCCAAGTATTACATACTAAAAAAAGTTTCAGTATAAATGACTTTAATCTCATCTGATCAAGATATATCAAGATGCTGGTTACTTACGAATTGGACAGCTATCACCTTGCTGGGCCCAACCAGGGCAACAAATATCCTGGTATACAACTCTGTACCTCGTTACTTGTTGATAATAAGAGATACGTTGAGTTCTGAAAAGGCATTGAAAAAGTGAAGTCAAGTCAAGTCAAGTGGAACGGGAAGGAAAAAATGAATGCTAGGTATGTGCGGACGGTAAGGGTCGGTTTTTGACTTTTCCAATGTCTCTAACACGATTACAAAAAACAACAATTAGTCAAAATAGTCTATCTAAGGGTCGGATATTTTGCTGTTACTTTTAAGGATACGAAAACAATGAAAAGTCAAAAAACTCTCTCTCTGAGGTTAGAACGAAGATTGTTACAGAGGTGAGCCTTACAGAGGTAAGGCTCACTTTTTCGCTGATTTACCTTTATAAGGGGATAAAAACCCGGGGGGGGGGGCACTCAAGGTGAACAACCTACTGTGCGTGCGGCACTTAATGGTCCTTTTTTCAAGCTTCCCAAAGTGCACTGTAAGGGTCGAAATGAGCAAAGACGAGAGAAATTGCACTCTAAGGGTGTAAAATTTGGAAAATCTAACCACATTTTGCATAAAATGCACCAAAGGGTCGATTTTTCGACAAAATTTACTAAAATTTGAACGGTCCCTTTTCAAAGGCCTAATTTTGGGTTGAACGTACTGTCGTGCTCCAACAATCAACACCCCCCTCCCGATATGAAAACTAATATTTTCGCTTTACATTTCATTGATTTGTTATTTTAAAAAAAGTAGAGAAGCTAAAGCAGGCTAAAGTTTAAAATTTAAAAAGCAGAAAACTTTTGTAAAATATCTTTTCCTGTGCGATTTGAGAACTTGTATTTTAAATTCTGCTGACAGTAGTGAGAGACAAAGTAAATGAGTTTATCAGTACCTTGTTCTGTAACAGGTCGACGAGCCCCACCATCCACAAGAGATTTGGTATTGCTGATAAACTGTTCTTGACAGAGTGATCGTTGTCAAGTAGGACTCAAAGTGCGATTGAGTGCACACGTTTGAACTATAACATAAATCACAGTTTATTAGGTTAATAGACTGGAGTCGTTTATAATGCATGTAATACAGTAGTATAGGCGTTATATGATAATTACTTTTTGCTTTATTTCTACTATTTCTGAATTAGTCGTCTAGCTTGCTAGACTATTAGGTTAATTATCTTTTCCGAAGGAGTATTTTCATCAAGTAATATGTTCAAAATATGGCTGAAAAAGATTAACTGGACTAACTTTCCTGGAGTCAGCTCCCCATTCGATTCCACGATTTCCATCAAACAATATAAAAAACAAAACAGAATAAAAGTTCTTGCCATCATCACCCTGACCGTCAACCAAGACGATTTTGACCTCAAATGGTTGAAATTAAATGAAATTATATGATATAATTGAAAAGATTTTCCTTTTTCAAAATTCAGCGGAAAAAAGAGATAAAGCGTTTGATAAATTAAATCTTGTATACTGACGATGGCGTAAGCCGAAAAGCTTCTATTTTTATGTAGTGAAATAAATTTTGATTTTTTATAAACTATGGCGAATGGATTCAACAAATTAAATCTCTATAATTACCATTCCATCTCCATTAGCTTAAATGTTTCCGCATCAAGCTTTGAAAATTCTCTTAGCTAAGCATTTTATAGTAAGTGTTGGTGCAATGCTGGAAAAGCAACCTGTCCACATAAATGAATGAACAGAAAAGGCGTTACCTATCTTTAACTTAAAACGTTTTCCCATCTGACACAAACCGTGCATAAAAGAAAGTCCATAAAACATTCAAACAACGTTGCATATCAAGCTGGCGAATCAACGTTGTTTTAACGTTCAGATAATGTTCACAACGGCCATATAACGTTAGATGAACGCTGAAAAAACGTTGTCTACTAGCTCAGTACCAGAATTGACAACAGAAATAAAGACTCAAAGTAAATAACCGAAGGTAAAAATCAAAGAAAATTTGCAGAACACTAACTTTCCTGGTACCAACGGATCACTTTGATTCAATTAAAACAACAATAGAACAGCAGGCCATAAAAAAAACAAAAGACTATTCCTTATGCTTGTTTACTGCGTTTGCGTCAGCGTCTCAAACCAGGAATTCGTGCTTCGAATCCCCGCTCCTTCCAATGTTCCGTTCAGTTCATAGATGGCAAAGATAGCCGAGCCCGGTGGCCGTGGACCCCGTGAAAACCATCAAAAGACTGTCTAAAAGTCCTAAATTACTGGGCTATCCACGTAAAATATCGACTCTACCTATCTATCTATACTGTGAAATGAAATAAAGAATAACTTTTTTTACATAAACTTCAAAAATTCTTCCTCTCTGCAAATGAAGGCTGGAGTAAGAAGGTAACCCTTTAATTCAGCAACAAACACCATGCAACCACGCCTAAGAAGATTATTGTCAATTTCTTTCTTTCAAGCATAATACCTTAATTACTGTCTCATCCCCTAAGTATAAGTTGTCCCCTGGTCGCGTAACCTTGACATAATTGATTCATTAAGATAATAATTATGCTAATAAACAAAAAAATTGACTCAAATGCCGATACAGCGTGTCCCGAAAAAAGCTGAAGAAATTTCGAAATCGAGAATATTATTTATCGTCCCCTTTCATGAAAACGCAGCTTTCATTTGGATATATTTTATAATAACGAGAATCGCATGAAATTTTCAGGATTTGCGTTAGGAAATCCAATACATGTACATATAGAGAATCGATTCCTAAGAAAGAAGAGTGATAACGTTTGCTTACTTATCAATTTTAATTCACAAGCTTTTTTCACATTGGATTGACACGGATGTAGAGAAAGATTGGTCAGAAAGAGGAAAAAAATGAATTATGTGTCTGATATGAAACGGGAACACTAAAAAAAAAACCTTTAAGTCCTTTTTTCGTTCATTGTTAGCCTTATTAGAAATTTGGGCAGGTAAAAATGGGCCGACGTTTTAGAGGCCAAGATTTTGAAATTTAAACTTTTAAAGAGGCGTTCACATCTGACCCTTCAAAGCGTGAGATGAAAATTGTCTACTATCATTCCTTACATTCAAAATGTTGATAAAGATATTAGAATTTTATTGATTTTTCCAACAATCTACCAAGCGAAGTATGCCACTTACAAAGGGGTATCTTATTTGTTAGAATCACAAGGAGATTCCAATTATTGAAAGTGTTTTAAAAGGGTTCCTCCTTGAAGGGGACCAGGAATAAGTTTAAGTTATATTATAGAAAGATTTGAATAATATAAGTTCGAAAAAGCGAGAGTCTACTGTGTCATCAGGTTAAATAGAATGCTTTTGATGATTAAAAAAAGAATTAAGAAGTTTATAACGAAAGGCTCAAAATGAAAAGAACAAAACTCTTTCAAATCATTGAAATTTCAGATCTGCTCTATAAGTAGACTTGAGTCGTTTATAATGCGTGTAATACAGTAGTATATGCGTTATATGATAATACGATTATTGTTACGGGATTTAGTTTGTATAAACAAATGGAAGAATCCAGTGTACCGGCCTTATAGATACCCCGGCTAGAAATTTGAGAAAACAATTTATCAAGCAACAAAAAACTCTCAAAACAAAATCAACTCAAATGAAAAACTTTTAACACACAAATCCACACACATTTTTTTTTTAGAATTTCTTTTGAGCGGGAAAAAATTATAAATTGCAATATTGACACTTTTCTTTTTTTGGAGTTAGTGCACAAAGGTTTCTGGACGACTAAATGGCCTAAATTTGTTCCCTACATTACTTTTTGATTTATTTCTAGCATGTTTGAATTAGTCGTCTAGCTTGCTAGACTAGTTCTAAAGATGAAGATGAAATTTGCCCCATTCTGAGATTTCCGTGATATATTTATCAACAATCAATTCAAATAAAGAAAAAATCCTTTTTGAAGTTCTAACTTTAGAAAACGTTTTTTGAATTATTCATATAAATGAACATTGACGAATTTTAAGAAGGCATTAAAATTTCATGCCCTATTAACCAACCTGGATACACCTTTCAAAACAATTGTAAAAACTTTCTCCCCTTTTAATACAAACCACTATTTCAATTAAATTTAACAGAATGGAGATGTTAATTTAAGCAATAAATCGTGACTTTTTCCTCCACAGGGCAAATAGGATAGATCCGTACGGATTTTAATATTACCATGGGGAAATAATTATCTGTTAATTTCACGTTTTATTAGTACGAAGAGAGAGGTGTCGGATCAGTTTTCATGTGGATTGAAAAAAGATCTTAATTTTTGATTTTTCTTTTTCATATTCGTCTAGTTTTAGTTTCGTCAATGTAATGTTAAGTCTGTCTCGAAAAATTTCATAATCAGTTAAAAAAATACTTATTGGTAAAAAGTAGATAGTACTGTATAGGTTTCTTCTTCAAATAAAATATCGTTTTTGAATAAGATAGTAAGATAGCAGATTGAGGAAATTAAATAGAATTTTTGATATGGTAAATGATGAACTTTAAGTTGCCTTTACTGTCTAAGTTTTCAATATCTCCTTTTTTGGAAAAATTTTTGGACATGAGTTCTTCAAAACCAATTCATAGAAAACCCCTGGAGACGGATAATAGGTTGAAGAAGTTGAGAAGAAACTTCTTGAGTGTTCAAAAGAAATAAATGAATTTGAAAAAATTCTTTTTTCAAAATTCTTTTTTCAAAAGTCGGTTTGTGATAAAATAGGACGATTATTAGCACTTATACATCTGCCATAACAAAAACAACTTTTCATCCAATTTTCAGTAGCCTGAGATAAACTAAGAATACATTTTATCATTAGGGTCTTACTTAAAACATCATTATTACAAGCAGCTATGTAGAGAGTAGCCTGAATCTGTAGATACAATGCAGTTTAGCGGTTATCTTATAGTTTTATACCATATCACCATGTTTAAATATGTGTATCAAAATGAATCTTCTAGTGAAATCGTAAACAAAAGCAGGGACATCGCTATCACCACGATGAATCAAAAACAATTCCAAAACTTAACCGAAGTACAACATGCAGATATTTATTACACCGGGCAAATCTTCGTCTTCATGATGTCATCTGTGATTCATTTATTCTGTTTATTCGTCCTGTACAAGACACCGAGATCAAGAATCAGTACTGTCAAAAGATTGTATCTAGCTAATCTAAGCTTGTGCGAGTCCGGTACCGGATTTACATACGGGTTACGTCGTATTTTTCTCATGAACAAAGTACCATATGAAAGCGAATGGTTTTTTATGCTTGAACCGGTCCAGAATACTGGATTCTCGATATGGTACTTGTTGTTAATGGGCTTTATCACTGTCAATAGATTCCTGGAAATTTACTTAAATATCAAGTATGACGTATTGATGACTTTCAGACGAACTTGTGTTATTTTGGCCATCTTGTTTGTACTCCCTCTCACAGCTGTTGTCACTCATTTGACAGTCTTTACAAGCTATCATGAAATTCGTTATATTAATATAGTTTTATTAAATCCAATCTGTCAATGGATATTATTAACGTTTTCATTGCCCATGTATTTTTACATCATCTATAAAATGAAGCAGAGTCAAAACTCGGTGAAAACCATTCGTGATGGCTTAAATCGGAATGAGACAGGAACTCCAGCAATCCCGATTTCCATAGGGATTCGAAATTTCATAAATCTACCGGTCCTCATCATCCTAACTTTCCTTTTGTTTTGTGTGATACCCTTCAATATATTGACCGTTGCCATCTTGACAGAATTCGAATTGCCAGAAGAAGCGCTGTTTGTGATTGGCTTATGTTTTGGTATTGGGTATATTTGTGATGCTCTTATCTGCTTCTTCATGTCCAAAGCAATCAGAGAAACAATGACTGGGTTATTCTGCAGGAACAAATTTATGAGTTCTGGTGCAGGCTTTAATAATAGTACCACCTCGTCAAAGATGGAGACGATTTCCAGACATACAGACTCGCCTTAAAGGTGGTACAGTGTGTCACCAAAAGAGCGGACACATTTTTATATAAAGTGTACATATATTCCAAAATTCGATTATCTTTTAATTTCTTTTGTAAAACGTGTCAAGGCTTTAGAATAGTTTTTCATAGTATGTAACGTGATGGAGTTTTTTAAATACGTATTTCAATATGTTTATTATAGGTGTAAAAAGCCAGGTCAAATAAACCAAAAACAAACTTGTTACTAAATTCCATCATTCAAAATATTATGTTATTTGCAAGATTTGTAAGATTTAATTTTTTTGTGAACAAATATGTGAATTATGGTACAGGTGTAAAAACAGCCTTGCAAAAAATACCAAACAAATTTACCTCTCTAAATAAATTTGATTATTTGTGAGGTTTGTAAAGTTTGTCATGTACAAATGACCTGAAGAAACACGTGAGAAGTGCTGTCTTCTTCACGATTCGAAATCGTGATTGTTGACATCAGACGTAATATTTCATACGGAAACATCCGGGCGTTTGTCATCAGCTTTGAATTTAATCAATGAAACTGGTTGCAAACGCCCGGTATTTTTCGTGTGTTTCCGCATAAAACATTATGTCATGAAAATCGTGATTAAGGTCATATAAAGATGCGGCCCTGACAACAAACTTTTAAGAACAGTTTAGGAAGAGAAGGCTTTCATACGAAACGGAGAAAGACATTAGTACATTTTATTGAAAGGTTTGTAGAGCTATTATTTTTTGATATTATTCCAAATCTACCCTTTTTCACGGTCACTTCCGACTATCGGGTCGCGAATTTATTACGACTAAATGATCGAATAGACTGATTACTCTTCCGGGCTTCCCGTTGCGGATAAAGGTATTGAGCATGCAATGAAAGTGTCAGATTTGGAATTGACGAAAACAAAGCATAGAAGTGCAATACAAAAAATTCTTACTTCGTTACAGGGAAATTTATCCAGGATGAACTTTTGGACATTCATCTTGGTTGCCATAGGTTACTTGGTAGCCAACCCAATCATCGCACAGCAAGGTGAGAATGTTTGTTCGTTTCCAAGGAAGGTTTCGGTTGGAAGGACCGACGTTCAGCTGACATCTATAAAATGCAAAGGCATTCGACATGGAAAAAAATAATTTCAATTGCTTACCTGAAAGAACATAAAAAGTATAAAATACACCACTTTTCTGACGTCACAAGTTATTAAGTGAATCTGTTATTAATGGTTTTATTTTCACATAGGTGTTCCCGTTTCATATTAGACACATATTTCATATCAGGACAGTGTCTGCTTATTGTTATATTAATCAGATATAAGCAAAAAAATGTTTTTCTTTTCCTCTTTCATATACATCCGTGTCAATCCAATGTGAAAAAAGCTTGTAAATTAAAATTGATGAGTAAACAAACGATATCACTCTTATTCAAAAACAAAACCTTTAAGTTCGAAACGTTTGAGATCAATTCACATAACATTTTTTAACAAAGTGAAGAAGTTTTGGTTCTTTATTCTACATCGACTGAACTCAAAAAATATATAATTTTGACCTGTCATAGTTGACGGTGGTTACGGACCATGGTCTGAATGGACGCCTTGTGAGGTCACGTGTGGAGATGGACTGCAGTATAGAGAAAGAGGTTGCAATGAACCTTCACCGTCAAATAGCGGATTGGATTGTGAACATCTTGGACCTGCTTCAGAAACAAAACCGTGTCGTTTGAGATCGTGTCGCGGTGAGTTTAGATATTAGATGAAAGGAACTTTTAATACTCTACCAGTCTAATTTTCATTTTAATCGAATCTACCTTTACCAGAAATTACGCTTGTTACCCGCAAAATTACCTTAAACATACAATCTCTCGTTTCCCAAAAGTGTTCTAATGCTCAAATACTCACAAAACCAGAGTTCATTAGACAAAGTTTATCTTTATTCTTTCAGGTATCGATTTGAAAAGAGGCAATTTCTTGAAATCAGTGGACATCCAGAAAACATATCAATTTACATTCGAAATCAAGCCAACCGGTATCAAAGAAGGCTGGACAAACGTTTTCCATGGGTATAATTTGGACGGTAATTGTTGTCATTTTGGGCAACGTATACCTGCTCTCTTCATGAGATCAAATACATCACGGCTAATGACCGTTGTACCTGTCGGCAACAACAGTAGGTACCAAGTCAATGAATGGCTCCCCATGCATGAAGCCACAAACGTTACAATTAGACAATCGCTTCGTGCAGATGGAACCTACAGATTTGCTTTGTACTACAACGAGACTCGCATTGACATGAGTGTAAATACAGAACCAAGAGTTTATAAAAATGTCTCATTGTACGCATCAGATAAATGGTATCAACCATCTCAAGTTGAACTTGGATATTTCAATGTCGAAAGTCCTATTGAACCTGACTGTAAGTATCAATCTTTCTTTTGGAAACATAGTCTGATAGAAATAGCTTAAACAAGGTTCGAACCTTTCAAATAAATCATATGTGGTTGAAATTTGGCGCAGAGGTTTCTTTTGGGTTCAAGAACCACCAAGAAAAACCCCCAAGGCGATTTAAAAAGTTTTAGACCCTTTTTTTAGGGTATTTCATGGTGACGTCAATGTTCAGTACAATTAGCCACTGGAACGAACAAGAATCTCAAAAACACTTCGACTGTTTTTATCTGAAAGATAATGAAAATTAGATAACGAAAATCGCGTTAAATTTGCGTCAATTAGAAAAACTGACCTCCAGGCAGAAACTGTTTGAGTAGTACTGTACTCACCAGAGCTAAATGTGCCATTGCAGCAAACAAAAACCAAAATTGTCTTGAGATCTAAATCACAAACACTCCTCACATTGAGCTCATTTCTTTCTTGATTTCTCAACAGATTTCAAACCACAACGTGGCTTCATCCGCCAACACATCCCACTGATGGATAGAACCTATGAAATTTCGTTCACAATTCAACCAAACAAAGCTCACTATGGAAACGAAATAAACGGCGTCTTTAGAATCTCTCATAATGAAACTTTAGGAAGTAACTGTTGCAAGAAAGGTAATTACTTATGATTCTTCGGGCTCGGATGTACATAACTCGAATGTATCCTTAACTCGGACAAGTTTGCTGGCCACTTCATCTAACAATGCCTTATAAACCTTACTCCATATGGAAGACTCAACTGTATTTATAATCCAATGGTATTCGCACGTCTTCATTCGGGTCCAATAGAAAGAACCACATATGATCATGAGAGAAAAAAAGAACATAAGTTTCATTCAATAACGACATTTTCTAGGTTCCAACATTCCAAACTTGTTGATCACCGACAGATGCAAATTATACATCCTAAATGACGGTAATAAACCCGTCAGTCGAACATTGAACCCCTTCAGAATGACGTCAGTCAAGATTAGACAAGAGTTGACGTCATTTGGTTTGTACAGGTTAGTGGAGTTCATTTCTATCTTAGAAAATTATTTATTTAACTAACCGAAGGAGGCTTTGCGAAAAGAAGTTTTAAAGTTTTGTTAAGTTACGTAACTTCAACCATTATGGACGCAAACGTTCGAATCTGTAGATGTGATCCCTAGCGCAAATCGAACGTTTGCTTCCAAAATGGCGGAATCTGCGTAACTTAACAAAACATGGAAAACCTTTAAAAGAGCTTTTAAAAAAATGCTATGTGATTCTAAAAAGAGAGAACAGAGGCTTTCATCCGACCGTAATACGAATTTCGTGTGCAAAACTCTACGTTAAAAGGTGTCAGGCTCAAATTTGATTATTACTTCAAGTAATTTGCACTTCTGTTAAAAGCGCTAGAACTCTGATTAATAAATATGTGTTTTAGTTACACAATCCACTTGGATGGGAAAGAAGTTCACCAAGTTTTCAACCAGAACCCTGCAACATACAAAGGAAACACTTTATACACCAGTGATCCATATCACAATGCAGCTGACGTCATCGTTCAAGACCTCAAGATCGTCTCACCTCTTCCAATGAACGGTAAGAAGTTGCAGTGCATTATGGGAAAGTAAGTCTGCGACCCGAAGGCTCCTCTTTAAATGGCTATCTACCCGAAGGTAGGGAAGGGCGCCACTCTTTCTCCGTGGATTTCTCCACTTACCCTTGATCCTTTTCTTAATTGTTGAGCATCAAGCAGAGAGGCATCAAGTACCATTTTGAGAATATTTGGTATGACCCGGCTGGGGAACCCACAACCTTGCGAGCCGTAGCCGGATGTTCTACCACTGCACTACGGTCGCAATCATCAAGTTTAGCCTGAAGGCCTAAAGAGGAATCCTCTCAACTCTCTCTCAAGCAAGAAAAGGTGAAGCCTAGATTTGTACAGCTTTCAGAAGGACGGAATGATCGAATCTAGCGCTTTCTGGCGAAAGTTTTTAATTTCAATACGCCCCTTCTAACAGACCCGGAAGGGTGTTGCATTGCACAAACGCGGAAAAAAACTTCTCATGTCCCCAAGCCTTTAGTGTGAAACCCACGCCGGTCACGCGTTTCGAAAGGGAGATAAATGGCTTCATTTCCCAATCAAACGTTTCATCTGTTAGCCCCCTTCAGGTTTTTAAATTCAACGTGTGCAATACATGGCTGGGTTCGTCCAGAAAGCTAATGATTGATTAACTCTACAAGATTGGTGACATACATATCGAACAATATGGTCTTCCTCTTTTAGTGTACGTACCAAGGAAAAACAATTACATCACCAACATTCCTGTGGTTGAAAAAGCTTTCCGCTACACAATGGAAATCAAACCTGTCGGTGTTCGCCCTGGGTGGACGAGCATCTTCCACGCCACCAGGAACGTGAAAGGGAATCGAAACTGTTGTGGGTATGGAAGTCGTATTCCTGCTTTATTCTTTCATTCCAACACAACCAAGTTACATACCACAGCCTCCATCAATGGTAGAGGTAACTTTTACATTAACAACGATATGGATATGGATCGATTCACTGTAGTGACAATTGAACAATCGAGACAACATGACGGTCAATATCGATTCTCATTGATGTTTGACTACATCGAGGTAAAAGAAAGAGATTTGGTTTTCTTCATTTTATACACACAAAAATATAAGCTCATATGTCTTGCAGAAAAAAATATCGAATCACAGACTTTCCTTTCACAAATCCTCACGTTGAGTCGTTGAGTAATAAATCTAGATTCTAAATATTGCATTAAAATATTTTTGTAGGACGGGATGAGAAGAACCGTCTTCTATTCACACGTTTAAGATATTGCTAAGTTAAATCCACCACTCTGACTCAAGCAGGTACCTTCAAGCACCATCTTTTACTTAGTACGAAAGCTTTGGTATAACCTGGCCAAGGCGATTGAAAGAACTTCCGCACCGTAGTCGAATGCTATAACTTCATGCTATGGCCGTTTAGTAATCAAAACATGTTAAAAATACTGCTTAAGTGAAATTCCACCATTTTGACTATTTTAGGTGTATACAGTAATCAACAAGCAACCTGAAGTTTTCAAAGATGTCAGTATCTACATCGGTGACCCGTGGTACGAACCAAGCAATGTCGTCGTCCGAAATTTCCACTTCGAAAATCTACATTCTTAGTTCTTCATTCAAAATATTGTTATTGTCTTTATTCAAGAATATATCAAGCCTGTAATCCTATTTCATAAATGTACTAGTTTTTTTAAGTAGCGAGGATACACGCTTTTTTTTATAAGAATGGTGTAAATCAATTTCATCATGGATATTCTTAACTTTTTTGGGAAAATCATCCTAAAATATTCTTACAGCATTCTTAGGTTGGATCTAGCCTAGAAATCTAAGCCAGATTGATTCAGTCACTTAGTAAAATTTGATGGTAAAAGTTGTGACTGAAGTTTTTCAAGGCAAACTTAAGATTTCGTACATCATAAAAATCATTAAAGCACCGATAAAGCTATATTGTCTTCAGCCGTATCTTGGCCTCGTAAAAACTGGCTTGGTTAACCAGGCTAGGTTGGATACTAATTCAGACTAGATGTAACATTTAGTACACACGTATCAAGCATAAAATGGCATTTTTGTGAAAGGAGTGAGCCTTATTTGGGGGTAATTGACAATTTGTAATTGAAAATGCTCTATAAATGGCATTCTTAGCTTGAGTAGAAAAGTTCCATGATGGTGATATTCTTATCATTATTCTTAATTTTTTGGGCATTTTCATCATTTTTCAGACATTCCTATAAAGTGTATTCTTATAAAAGAAAAAGCGTGTAGTTATAACACGGTACAAATTACAAAATAGGATATTTTTCGAATTCTGATTTTTCCAGACTTTTCGTCATTTTTAGTCTGTAGGCAAGGGAATTTGAAATTGTGGATCTTTAATACCGTGTTACTCCGAATAAACGCCCGGGCGTTTATCAACTTTTCTTGTAGAGGGGCGTTTAAAAAAGGGGGCTCTAATGTAATAATTTGTAGTCAAAGTAAATTTAATAAAGTGAGTGGGGGACCTATTTTGGCCCATTCATTATTAATTGAGCACAAATAAAAGGATTTAGGGTCAAAATTAGTACTCGTACTAATAAAGTAATAGAAAGGAATACAGTCATTTCCATAAATCCAACTTTTCCTGATTTTTTTACTTCTGTATAATAGCTGCTTGTTTCAAATAAAAGCCCCTTCTAGAGCGGAGTGTTTATTGAAATGTTTTACTTTAATAGAGGAACGTTTGATAACGCTTTTTTAACATCAGCGAATGATGTTACATTATATTATGTTATGTTATGGGTTATACACTGTCTGTAAAAAAACACCGTCAAATTTGAATGTGACGTGCATTTGAAAATCCGACGATTTCGCTGGTCCATACATTGCGAGCTTCCCGGGACGTTTAATTCGAAGTAATACGAATAATAATTCGAACACGGACTTTAGTCAAAATATAGTAGTCCATAGACTGGAGTCTTTTATAATGCATGTAATACTGATAATACCAATACTAATAATAATAATACGGGATTTAGTTTGTATAAACGACTGGAAGAATCCGGTGTTCCAGCCTTATAGATACCCCGGCTAGCTACGCAGAAACTTGCGTAGCGAGAAAACAATTATCAAGCAATAACAAACTCTCAAAACAAAATCAACTCAAATGAAAAACTTTCAATACACAAATCCACACACATGTTTTTCTCAAGAGTTATTTTGAGCGTGAAAAAAATTATAATTGCAAATATTGACACTTTTCTTTTGTTTAGAGTTAGTGCACAAAGGTTTCTAGACGACTAAAATTGTTCCCTTTACTTTTTGCTTTATTTCTACTATGTATGAATTAGTCGTCTAGCTTGCTAGACTAAGTAGTCCATAGCATTTTCTTATCCTTAAATGCAGTAACTTAGAGCTGATTTAGGCAAAAAGGAAACATTTAAGCTGGTTTGTTAAATACCATGCCAGCAGGTGGTAAAAGATCATTATCGACCAGCAAAAGAAACCCCTTTCGGAAATTTAAACTTTTTCGACGATTTTATCATGTGGAACAAGTTAGTGAAATCCGAATATACCATAACTCCCTAAACAGCTTATGCTTTACCCAGTATAGTATAACCTAGTGCCGATTTATTCGATGTAGAAAAAATCTGTAAAATAGATTCAGATGTATATTACAAATAATTTACCTGCATCCATCCATCTTCTACACGTTATAATCGACTTCGTAACATAGCATCTTCAGCCGCAGTCCCTAAACAGCCCTAAAGTAAAAACAACAGAATACAATAACATACAAAGCCACGAAATCACAGGTATCGCATTACATAGGCTATGCTACAGACCTCCCGTGAAATTGAATCCGCCATGTTGTTATCTGTTTTACTCTACATTTTCAATTGTTCGAATTTCAAAACATTCGAATTTCAAAACATTCGAATCCTGCCGTGTTGATAACCAGATAAGAATACAAGACAGATACAGCTCTATAAGTAGACATATTCCCTTATATAAGGGGAGCTCGGTTCAGTCAACTAGTTAGAGATCAATAACACCGAACACAAAAAGTTGCTCCTTCCTTATTTTCACGATATGGTATTTAGCTTTCATTCAAAAGTTATGTAGAAAGAAGGACGTCAAAAATTAGGATGTTTCTTACCTTTCCATGTCCTTATGGTTTTATGAACATCATGTAACCTCCTATCCAGTGTGAAATGTTGAATTTTCTAATTTTTTCTTTTTCTATAAATTTAACTGTGAAATAAAAAGGCAAGAAATTAAAAAAAACATGAATTCAATTTTTGAAACTGACACTCATGACAACAATCAGTAGATCCAGGGGGGGGCACGCAGTTACAAGACAGTATGACACTTACTACCGTGGTGGTACTGTATTCAGAAGTTATGAAAACAGTTACTACATAGTGTAGTAACTGCTATTTGGGGGTGGTGCCAAACACTAAAACTAGCACTTTTGGTGTAGTAAGTGCTTATATTGTAATTCTTTTTAAAGAACTTTCAAAATTTTTCACAAAAAATGAATTTTTTTGTGAAAAAATTCTTTGTTAAAAAAAATATTTTTGATAAATGGACGAAAAAAAATTGAAATTTTTCTCAGACCCAACTTTGAAATTATGCTTTCCCTAATTATCATTAAAATATTCTCAACAGCTGTTAACCAAGTAAATTAAAAGAAAATCTAGCACAAAAATGGCTTTAGGTTGAAAAATAACCGCAATTTAGCGTAATTTCGAGCATATTTTGATGATATCACTCAAAAACAGGGGTGGTACTTGGAAATCTTTTCTGAAAACAGTTACTACCAAGGTGTAGTAACTGCAAAGGGTGGTGGTCCTGAAAAAAAGTGTTGAAAAGGCACTTAATACTACACATCATGTCTTGTAGTAACTGCTTGCCCCCCCCCTGGTAGATCTTCATTTGCCATTTTCAAGTTTCGAAAAAGCCATTTAAAAATGAATGCAAAATAAATGGAAGTGTAGCAATGAAGTAAAACAACAGATTACAAAAAGAGACATCTCTGATAAAAGTTTAATTTTGATTTTTGGATAAAGTTTTTCCGGATACAAGCCTTTACTACGTAGATGATAAGCTCTTTATAAAATACGATATTAACATCATAAAAATAAAGCACCCGATATAAAAATTATTACAAAACTATAAAGATATGACAGACAGAGAGAAAGGATTACAAAAAAACAAGCAAAAACTCAAGATCAATTAACTTTAACAAAAGAGTCTTTTGAACCACCCAAAGCAAGGGTAACAAAATCTCCAATGATAAGTTTCCTTGGTAATTCACCATGGCCTACAATATCAATAATCTTCGGTTGCAAAGAAGAATCCACAATCACATCAAAGTTACACATCACATAGTTCTTACAATCACCCGTTGCTGGCAGTCGCATATCCTTGGCTAAAGCTTTAGAAACTTGACCAATAGCTTGGTAAATTTGCTCTTCCACATAGGACCATCCTTTATCCGGATCTTGTGGTAATAACAACTTATTCATGGCAACTTTGTAGTCAGAAAACAAATCAGCTGCTTGAGCACCTTCGAATTCTTGCGTAACCGAAGAATGATTCTTGTATTCATCAATGAAGCTTGTAGGGTAGCTTTCATCTTTGGAGAATCGTAATGCAGGCTCTTTTGAAATGTACGCACATTTGATGTCGGTGCATAACATGACTGGATAGCTGAGCGTTACGAGTCGATCTCGGAATGGTATTTGGTCAGTGATATCTAAAAATACAATTCGAAAACTTAAACTATGTTAAATAAGTAACTTAAGCAAGCAGAGCAAGATTGCAAACATACAGTTATTACTCTATGTCCTCTGTCACATTCAAAATGATTCAAAAGAAATTTTGTACTTACATTGTGATACAGCAATTGATCCTGCTTCACAAACACGAACGATTCTTGCAAATTGACTTGTGACGAAATTTTCCAGTGCCAATTGTCGGTTATCAACCGGTCGTACAATCCAGTATTGAAGGAGGTCCGTTTCCTCATATTTCTCATTGAACTCGACCAATGCGTTTGGAAGGATAAAACTGGAGACGAACCAAGGTTGATTTCCATAACGTAACTTAATGTAATTTTGAAGATAATCCTTATTAGCAAGCATTTCACCGCACGGGAGAATCTCACCTTCGATACTAACACTTGTTTTGTTCAACGAGATGAATTTCACCACACATTTTGGATCAGATTCAGTGGCGAAGGTAACATTGGGTAAACTTTTGGCAACTTCATCTGATACGAAACCATTATAATCACCAAGCCAAACAAGTCGCTCTTCATCTGATTTTGATATTTTCTTAGTGGATAATTTTTCGACATTGACTGGTTCAATTTCTGAAGGTTGCTCTTCTTTTTCAGTATCAAACTTATTGTTATTTCCGTCGGTCAATTTAATGTCAGTATGTGTCTTCAAACGAACCTTACAGATATCCATCGTTTCATTAGCAATGATTTGAGGGATAAAATTTCGAGTGCACATCTGACCTTCTTTGATATCCTTAATGGGCCATATGATGCTGTATGCTCGACCGAGTGCTGAGTAAAAGAAAGGTGAGCACTTGAAGTTAGGGTTGTTGTTGTGAGTTAATGATGAGCCAATTTCCTCCATGATGTACCATTGGGGATGTCTAGCTTTGCTATCGGGAGAAGACAATGAATATGTTTGGTTGTATTTCCACATTGTGTCTAGAATGCCGTTATAATAGATGTCCTCTACTTGATGTTTTGCCCAAGCTGTTTGAATGATGGCTTCTGCAGAAAGCTTCTCTTCACCTTTTAACAATGCCTAAGAGTAAAAAATATTTATCAATGTGACAAAAGAAAGGTAAGAAATGGTTTGTTTAGCTTCTCTTGGTGTATGGTGACAAACATCATGGGAAAAAAACGGTGATACTGATAGTGATAAAAAAATAGTTCATAAAATAATAAAGACCATTTTGCGTGTTTTGGGAATGTTTTGATTCTTACAATAAAAGCTTCAATCAGAATCAGGGGGGGGCACGCAGTTACTACAAGACAGTATGACACTTACTACCGTGGTGGTACTGTATTCAGAAGTTATGAAAACAGTTACTACACAGTGTAGTAACTGCTGTTTGGGGGTGGTGCCAAACACTAAAGCTAGCACTTTTGGTGTAGTAAGTGCTTATATTTTAATTCTTTTTAAAGAACTTTCCAAATTTTTCACAAAAAATGGATTTTTTTGTGAAAAAATTCTTTGTTAAAAAAAATATTTTTGTTATAAATGGACGAAAAAAAATTTGAAATTTTTCTCAGACCCAACTTTGAAATTATGCTTTCCCTAATTATCATTAAAATGTTCTCAACAGCTGTTAACCAAGTAAATTAAATGAAAATCTAGCACAAAAATGGCTTTAGGTTGAAAAATAATCGCAATTTAGGGTAATTTCGAGCATGTTTTTGATGATATCACTCAAAAACAGGGGTGGTACCTGGAAATCTTTTCTGAAAACAGTTACTACCAAGGTGTAGTAACTGCAAAGAAGGGTGGTGGTCCTGAAAAAAAGTGTTGAAAAAGCACTTACTACACATCATGTCTTGTAGTAACTGCGTGCCCCCCTGTCAGAATGAAGATTTGTATACCTTCCAAGTTTCATCAGTAAGGACCTTTTCTAATGTCATACACAAAACACCTGGTTGTTCGATGGCCCAATAAGAGTCGTCGGCTTTCACTCTTGCAAACAGTTCTCCATTCAACATTTCTTTGCCGTCCACAAACAGCTTCCAAGTGTTGGTTGTCAGAGCGCTCTTAATGTTGTTCTTCTTGGCCGTGAGAGGAATAGGGATGTAAACAGATACGATATCATTTTCGTCTTCCCAATTGTAATTCAAAGTAGATGCGGAACCTTCTTTGTCTCTGCTGAAATTATCGTACATCTTTCTCAAAAATCCTTCAGACGCATTTTCAGGCATACTTCCAGTAGTTTTTAGGCCACTAACAAACTCTTCAAAAGTGATGTTTTCAATGTCAGTACCAATTTTATTTTGAAGGTCCGGGGTATCTTTATCCAGGCATTTGATGATACTTTCGACTGTTTGACCTTTGTACTCGTCACAGGCTTTTTTGGCTGCATCTTCCGCACATCCTGTAACGTCTATGACCGTATTTTTTTGTGTATCATAATTATAATACTCGTCTATACTCCCCATGTCAGGTAGATTGAACATTTGGCTGAGTTTCGTGGACAAAATTGGTGATTTGTGTAGCTGTTCTGCAGCTTTAGAACCTCCATCATTTGTCCAAATGTGTTCCAGTAGGAAGAAACAACTCTCTTTCTTGATTGACTTCTTTGCTAACAAAAGGGGTCCTAAAATGAAAAATGAAATTTTACTTTAACCAATATACAGTAGGTAAAACTCAGACATCTACTAATTTCCTCCTCAAAATTAAACCAGCTAAAGCAAAACTTTTTGTGGGCTAACTTATTGATTTTTTCAAAAAGAGCCACTACTTATTACCATAATACAATGTTGTTTTTCACAAGCTTTTTTCAATCCCAACTGTTTACTGAATCCAATTCTTTTATTTTAATGATGCCAATGGTTTTAATAACATTTTTGGTTAAAAGGCTATGCCAGGGGACCTACAGTTAGTCACACTAAAATTACCTGTTTTCTCCTCGAGTCTTGAAATCTGTTTCTTGTAGCTTAAGTGAACTAATTTTCATGGTAACTTAAACTAATTTTTGCGGGTGGCCGCAAAAAATAGTTTACGCAAAATGCAATTTCTATTATAAATTCTTGAAAACTCTTAGGAATTAATGATAAATTTCGACAAAAAGTTTGAGTCAACCGTGAAAATTAGCTCAACATACACGGCAATTGAAATTTGAAATTTCCAATGGAGCAACTTACAGAAGGCACTGAGAAGAAGAGATCACTTTCGATTTGTATTACCGATTTCGATATAAAAATTGCATGGGGAATACTTCTGTCAATGTGTATTTTGTGTCAACTATGTAAGCTATGTATGTTATTTCTGGAATAAATAAAGAAAAGAGGTAAGTCTAGCCGAGCCTAATTGTCAGCTGCCAGGAGTGTAAAAAGAATGTGAGAGCTTATTTGTATAAAAAATAAAACAAACAGTATATCCCAAGCTGCTCAGAGCAATTAAAAATGACAAACTTTTTCTTTAGTTTGAACCACATCATTTTATTAAAACAATCATGACGACGCTGACAAGTTGACACAACACATTGACAAATAGTAATCCCTATGAGAAGTTTATATTGAAACACAAACAAAAAAACTAAGAAAATTTTGGGAATTTTCAGATTGCCATCCTGGATGGCATGAAACTTTGAGTATGAAATCAACTTAAATCATTTTCTTTACTCAAACTAGTACAAAGCTCTGTTATCATTAACATTGAGCACTGTTATTGGTTTTGGCTAACACAAAGCATAAATAAAATCTTGATTATCACCCAAAAAAAGTGCCTTTTTTACCCATATCTTTTAACCCTTTCCGTGCCGATGTCGTATATATCCGACATGCAAATTTTCACTCTACTTGCCAATGTCGGATATATCCGACATCAAATTTTTTTACCTAATTGCCGAGGCCTTTAAAAAAGAGTGAGCTCTATTGCCGAGAAATCAGCTTTTAGGAAAATGGTTTTCTTATTTGCCAATGTCGTATATATCCGACATAAAAAAATCCATAGTAGTAGTGAAAGTATATATTAAGTGCTCAAAAGATTTATTTCAGGTTTATTTTAGTCTATCATAAAATATATATAAAACAAATGTCAAATACAAATGTCAAAGGTTCATTCACTTGCCAAGTGAACCGCTGTGAGTGGGAATCGAACCTCAGTCGCCTGTGCAGCAACTAAGGTCAGGGTTCGAATTATAGCGTCGCACTTCGCAAAATGCGAAGTGAATTTTAGACTTAGCGACCCAAAAAGATTTCTCAACTCAAAAATGCGAAGTTAAAATTTTTCAAGAAAACACCTATTTTGCTTGACTTCATTTATTTGTTTGTCTAGTGCTTTATCAACTCGTACTTCGCAACTTTATTCATTCGTTTATTTATGGATCTATCAGCTTGTTACTTCACTTACTTTAATCACTTGCTTAGCCATTGCTTATAAACTCCGCTACTTTATATGTTCGTTGATATTGCTTTATAAACTCGCAACTTTATTTACTCGTTTATTATTGTTATTTACTCACTTGCTTAACCATTGCTTTTTAATTATCAACTTGTACTTTATTCGTTCGTTTATCCATTGCTTTATAAACTTTATAAACTCGCTACCTCGCAGCTTCATTCATTCGTTTATCTATTGCTTTATCAACTCGCTACTTCGCTTTGTCTACAATCTCGCACAACAGTCTAAGTCTTACTTCGCTTTTCTAGGGAAATGCATTGAAGATACTTTCACATTTTCTTCCAAACAACATCGCAAAATACTCAAAATGCTTCGCAAACAGTGAAAATGTTCTATTTCTCTAATGTTTCTATTTCACCATGGGCCACAGCGCCTATTAGTTCTGTAGATATATTGAAAAATTTAGACATGGTAGTTCGCCTTCTCAAACCAAACAGAAGGGCTGTAACTATGGGCAAACCCCCCGTTGCTAAGATATTGACTTTAAAACAACAAGCTAGATGCTGAATGGACCTACCTGATGATGAAAGTTAGATAGCAATGCGAGGAGAACAAAATCAGTCAGAAAATATATCGTTTAGCGAAAATGCATAACGCAATAAATTCATCATTGATTGTTGATGGGGGGAGAGGGAAGGGTTGTAGGGAAAAATTAATAGAAAGTTCTGGTCGCAAAAATCAGTTTTATTGACAATTGAATCATGCTTGATGGTGAGCATTGTTATCAATAATGTTTTTGTGTGAAGAACATAGAAATACAAGGAAAACATATAATGAAAATCTACAAAGACGGCGATTTCCGGCATTTTCAACCGGAAAAAATTTTTTCTCAAAAATCGAACTCGGCCATGTTTTGAGCATTGCAAATACGCATCTTTCTGCAAAAAATCAGAATAAGCTAAAGATGAAAATTCGAGAAAATGTAAAAAAATACGGTTTTCCGGCATATTTCTGGCATTTTCTGCCGGAAAAGTACGTTAATTGAAAATCAGGCTCTGTCATATTTTAGGTATTGCCATTTTGCATCAGTGTGCAAAATTTTATGAAAAAATATAAAGTACAGCTCGAGAAATTCAAGAAATACCGTTTTTCCGGCGAAAATAGGCTGTTCCGGCGATTTTTAGAAAGTTCCGGCTTCAAAAATCACTTTTATTGACAATTAAACCATGCTTGATGGTGGGCATTGCTACAAATAATGTTTTTGTGTGAAAAAACAACGAAATATAAGGAAAAAGTCCGATGAAAATCTGCAAAAACGGCGATTTCCGGGATATTTCCGGCATTTTCAGCTGGAATAGAATTTTTCTCAAAAATCGGACTAGGCCATGTTTTAGACATTGTTAATACGCATCTTTGTGCAAAAAATCAGAAAAAACTAATGATGAAATCTCGAGAAAATGCCAAAAAACCGGTTTTTCCGGCATATTTCCGGCATTTTCGGCCGGAAATGAATTTTTTTCGAAAATCGGGCTCCGTCACATTTTGGGCATTACCATTTTGCATCTTTGTGCCAAAAATTAGGAAAAACTAATGAGCCAATCCCGAGAAAAGCTAGTAACGAACGGACGAACGGACGAACAGAGGTTAATTCATAGGACCTACAGCCCACCGGGGTAGGTCCAAAAATGAAATCACTAAAAACGAAAGTAAAATCAGCCGCACTCCAAATCCTGTAATCTTGATATAAGAGTCTATACTGTCTGGCTAAACCACACTAGCTGGGAGACCCGTTTACTCTGTTTGTGTGATTTCGAAGTATAGTATTTAGTTTTTTTAAACAAATAATAATATAGAAATAACAGAGTGGCCGGGTATTTTTGTAGATGCCAAATCTGGTCGCAGAATTGTTTAGGCTGTCAAACAATTGTTGAAATCACTAACCTTATCTAAAAGGTGCTCAGTGCACGAACGCCAAACTTATCTTTCACTTTTCTCACTTACTTTTGGTTTTTACATAAACCTTTTTGACCATCTCATAAACAAGCTTGAAGTCCTTCTTTCAGTTTGTTTGAAAGCTTCTTCTTGGAATAACAAGTCATTAAAGCGAGCGCTAAATTCAGACCCAGTCTACGAACAAGGAATCAGTGCGCAGACAATCTTTTGAAAGAAAAAAATTAGATTTTTGGGATTTGTGAGTGAGCCCTAACAGGTTTTTAAAAGAGGAAAGTCATTTTCAGAACTCTTCTTGCGCAAATCTTCTGATAAAAAAACATTTCCTCTCGCGTTCAGCCATGATTACAAAAATCCCAAATTTCGTGATTTTTTTACTTGGCCTTGTTCAAAATTTGTTTGGTGTTGTACTAGTGCTCCGTTTATTTTAATTTTGGACAGATTGCAAGGGATAGTTTGATGATTCTGCTGCACAAAGGAAATTCTATAGAAGTTTTTTTTTTCTTTCAAGTTCAAAGACGTTCGTTTGTGCACTGGGGCCATTTGTGCACTGGTAACTTAACTCTATGTGGTGTAAATTGTAATAGAGAGTATGGATCTCCAGACTAACACCAGACATTCTCACAGTATAGACTTAAACTTGTATATCAAGATTACGGGATTTCGAGTACAGGCCGATTTTACTTTCGTTTTGAGTGGTTTCATTTTCGTTTTCAAGCCAACATCTTAGCAACGGGATTCTTGCCCATAGCTACAGGGGTTTGTGCAAAAAATTAAACATAGAAAATTTTCCAAATCCCCCATTTCAATTAACCCTTTCCGGACGCACGGCACGGGCCACCCCTGCCAGGGGGGGTGAAGCAGTTAGTACAAGACATCATGCCTACTAACTGCTTTCTCGGAAGAAGTTAGTAACACCACCACCTTGGTACACTTAGTACAGTTAGTACTAACTGAATTTAGCCTTGAAAAAGGCTTTTGACCTTCATAAATTCAATAAAATCAAATAAAATCAAATTTAATATCTTAAAAATGATTCAATATCCATAGCTTTCAATAGGAAAAAACAAAATTTTAGAAAATCAAATTTCTATTGCAACCAGCAAATTGTTTTTAAGATTTAAAAAAAAATTTCGAAAATTTGAAAAAAAAATCTACTTCCCAAAAAATTTTTTTGGTAAAATATGGTCTTTTTTTTTTAATTTTCTCACAAAATCCTATTTTTTACACAATTAGTACCAAAATTTGGCAAATTTTTAGCAGGGGACCACCCTTTTTTGCAGTTAGTACATCTGAGTACTAAGTGATTTTATCCAATTCATATGGCACACCACCACGGTACTAACGGGCATGATGTCTTGTACTAACTGCTTCACCCCCCCCCCCCCTGCCCCTGCCACCGCTTTTCAATATCTTGTTTACAACTAGAATTATAAATTTTCAATGTTTGTTGTAAATTTACTCAGGCTAAATCTGTAAAGGAAAAATTGCTCAAAAATTTGGACAAAAAATCACTTTACTCAGATTTTTGGAAAGCTTATGACAGAAATTTTTTTTACCCGGTCAGTAATTCAATTCTCTAAATCATATTTATTTCTTTATTGATAGTCTAAATTTTGCTGTTCCGAAAAAAAATCTGCCCGATTTTTCAGTCACGTGACCAGGTGTCAGCCATATTTCAAAAGAATTTTTTTGGTATTTCAAAACTCCCATTACATGGGAAAAAAAATGAGGTATTACTTATTGTGATATCTTTTATCAATCACTTTATATTGCAATTTTAGTGAAGCCAGTCAAAAATCAAGGCTGTGCAAGGCTGAAAGCCACATGAATATGATTCACCCTATAAAAGGAAGTTCATTCTATGGTGGCCTATCTTGAAGTGAAGGTGGTTGAACAAAATGTTTTTGGCATATTGATGTAACTGTTTGGATTATTGAAAGGTTAAAGGTTTGTTTTATTTTAATTTTTTGATGATAACTTCACTCAATCACTTAAAATGAGCCTTTGAAATTTGTTTATTTTGGTATTCTGATTGCTCTCGCATGATGCCGCCATTAGGGAGTTTTTTTTGCGTTTGCTAAATGCGATTTTGTGAGACTTTGCATTACCAACTTTTGCTTACGGCAAACATCTGTGGCGAAGAAAGGAGCGCTGCTAGTAGAAGCAATCAGTAAAAGAGACCACTTTCGATTTTGTTGCAGATTTCTATAAAAACTTCTCTCAGGGATTACTTGTCAATGTACATATACACATATGTGTTGTGTCAACTTGTCAGCATTGTATTGTTGTAAAGGAAAAGATAAAAGAGGTAAGACTAGCCTAGTTTAAAAGTTTAGACTGTCTCAGATTCTAGCTCAACTGAAGTTGAGAATATAGCAATTGCAGAAGGGTGGTCAGAGGAAATTTCAAACTTACTTGCAGAATACCAAACCAAGTTTAATGGAAAGCCATAACCATCAGAAGAAAAATAAGGGGTCATTTACCTTCCAATTCTTTAATTAAAGTTCCAAAGATATTCCATTTTGAAGTTCAATTTTTCAAGCATTTTCGTGCACGCATCGCCAGCCATTTTGTACCTTCATTACGGCACCAAAAGCGAAAGTGTTTTATGAAAAATTCCGCGCGGGAGGTTTGGTGCGAGTTTTATTTTCCGTAGATGTAGCTGAAACAGGGGTAATTACACCATAATCTTTCCCTTAGCGCTTGCCACCGGAAACAGCTTGATTCTTACTTTTTTCACATTTGGAAAGAAAAAACATTGTTCTTTCTAAAAAATTCACGTTCGATAAAAAAATTTGATTTTTTCAATGAAAAAAACGCATTTTAAGTACATAATTTGACTTCCTGAAAAATATACGTTGCTCCAACCAACGAACGTGGTACGTCTCAAAAGCTAAACAACTGCGGGGAACGATGCAAAAAATTCCAGGTTGATAGCTGTTTCGGGTGGCTAGCGCTTTGGATTTTAGAACCCCCGGATAAAAAATTTTGCCGTGCCGCGAACAAGAAGTTTGAAAAAACTCACCCGCGAGTACTCATTTTCAAATTTTGAAGGAAAATGAAGACATGATGTGCTGATTTTTTCTGCAAAAGAAAGCTGAATAAATTCTCTACACTTTGGAAAAAATACTTATGTTAAAAGAGGTTTCCTTCCTTGAGGTATGTAAGCTTGAATATTTTTTTTCGAAAATCTATGTTTTGTTACTGCCGCACGCGTAAGGCCCGACCTCCCTAATTGCAGTATATGAAAAATGTAAAAAGGTTTCCTCATTAGGAAAGTTCGGAAAAATAGTAAAAAACTTTCCTAACTAGGCAAAAACTCCTGACTTCTCTTGAAAGACACATCACAAGATTTTTGAGGACCCTGCCGACGCACCGGACTTAACGAACACCGGACACGCGAAAGTCCGGTGTAAAATGAGAATTATTTTTACCACCGGACAATCTTTACACCGGACTTAAGGAAGTTGGATGTCCGGTGTATGGAAGCCAATATGCACAAAAAAGACTGCAAACCAAGGTTTACAGTTCTAAACTTAGGTTTGCAGCCTGTAAACTTAGGTTTGCAGCCTGTAAACTTAGGTTTGCAGTCTCTAAACCTATGTTTACAGTTCTAAACCTATGTTTACAGCTCTAAACCTTGGTTTGCAGCCCTGCAAACCTAAGTTAATGTGTAAACATAGGTTTCGAGACTGTAAACCTAGGTTTGTAAATCTGTCAATCAAAATTTCGTTAAGCCAATCAGCGTTTGTTTTTTCAGCCAATCGAAACTGAGTAAAAAAAATCCATAGCTGGAAACCACATGCTGATTTAAGACATTTTATAGAATAAACGACTAGCAAATATGGAAATAAATGATCTGCCATTTTGAAAAGCGCACGTTAGGCAGGCATCACGAAGATACCTAAAAAGAAAGCAGGACAAGATGAATGTAATTTTTTCAAATTATCTGGGAGAAATTATGATATAATTTAAAAGACGGGGGTAATGTTATTATAATATGGGTAAAATTGCCCCTGTTTTAACCTGACTGAAATTCGAGCCGTTACTAGCAACCCTGCGGGGCCCAAGGCGGCGAGTATGCACCTGGCACAGTGACAAGCCGTTACTAGCAACCCTGACCTAAGCAATTCCAAACAACAAAACCCCTGGAAAATTTAAAATGTCGGAATGAGCAATAGACAAGAGTTTTTTCCGTTGATGGATTTTGCATATTATTCGGGTCCGGAATTTACTATTGGCAAGAGCTTTTTTTGCTATATTAAAACAACCTACACCAAAGGGTGTTAAAGGACGGGAGTTTCAGTTGAATCTATTTTGTAAACCTAAGTTTCTTATGCGTAAACCTAGGTTTTCATATCTAAACCTAGATTTACAAGTTGTAAACCAAGGTTTAGAGCTGTAAACCTAGGTTTAGAGCTGTAAACCTAGGTTTAGAACTTGTAAACCTAGGTTTAGAACTGTAAACCTAGGTTTACAGTTATTTTTGTGCTAAACGGCTTCCATACCGGTGTTGGAGATGGATATTTTTTCCCACCGGACAATCAAAACACCGGACACCGGTGCGTCCGGTGTTTCTTAATTTTTTTGTTTCGTAAATGTCCGGCGTCCAAAATTCCCTGTATGCAACACCGGACTGACACCGGACTTATTGCGTCCGGTATAGTGAAAGGATACTTTTTGCCACCGGACAAATACACCGGACAATCCGGTGCGTCGGCAGGGTCCTGATTTTTGGAGGCAGGTTGGTAGGTTTGCTAGAAAAGATAAAAATACTTACTTGTATTTCCAGACTTCTTGACTTGAAAAGTATCTATAATCTTGGGTGAGCTTGTGTCATCATTTGCCAGTTGATTATAAAGATTTTGAACTAATTCATTCGGAAAACCAATGCTTTTCAGCTGATGATTGTGAATTTTTCTGAATTCGTCCATGTTTGTGCACGCCATTTTGAACGAATGCTGCACATGGGCATGAATACGTACAGGTCGATACGCACGCAGAACATCCAGCCTCATTCCACACGCTACAACACCTTTAGACCTGTACGTAGTAAAAATAGTTTATTTTGGTCTTGCTCCACAACAAAGTTCACTCTGATGTGGTGGTGGAAGAAGAAGAAAGAGACACTGAAAATACTTATACCTCAACTCAGCTGATAAAACCTACCCAAATGTTACTGAAAAGATTACTAAACAAGGTAATATTAATGACTACTATGTATTTTTTTAGCACATAGTCAGATGTTTTTGGGGTTTTATACAGAAGCAGCCAACGAGCCCATTTCCCCGAAATATCTGTTTCCCTTTTCGCCTTTTCCAGGAGATAAGATAAGATAAGAAGATAAGATATTTTCTTTTTTTTAAGGACTCGTTAAAAACTATATACATTTTGTAAAAACCACCATACGGCGTGATAAATCTGGAAAAGCATAAGTAAATTATATAGCTTCACGAGAGGCAAAACCATAAGGTTAACTACTAAAAGCTAGAAATTATATGGAAACCTATTCACTAAAACCGTAAATAATAAAAATACAGCACTTTTTATGCTGCAAAAAGGTATCATGTCAGTTTGATAATATCTAACAAAATAATGATATCTAACAAAAATGAAAATAAAATCATCTAATGGTTATATATAATGTAATAAATCAAAAAACTTTTTTAGAAATAAAACCTAAATACTGGAGACACGAGGAAAAAATAAAATAAGTCCCTATAGTGAAAATGTAGGTGAGATAAAGGTTAAATATAAAACGTCAAAAGGACTGATGTTGAAAAAAGAAGAAGACTCTGCATAAGAGGGGGATAAGATAAAGAGGGGGATAAGATAAAGAGAAAAGAACGAGGGAACGAGGGCAAGCTGTCAAAATGGAGCAGTTACGCTGACTGGTTGTATTGATGACATGTCAAAGGTGGTCACAATGGTCGCAGATACCTGAGAAGAAACAACAATGAAAAACGATTAAACCATATCAAACAATAGTTTAGCCTTTATGTTTTGTTTGAGGGTGTGCTTTGAGATCACATCAGAGTTGAAAGGATTGATACGGGGAACTATCGAGTTCCAGCTCCTAGCAAATGAGTTTTTTAGGCTGTGAGACCCATAAGTTACAGATTTAGAATGTACGAAAGCTAGTCTAACAGATCTGGTGCCATGAATGTGGTTATTACCGGATTTCCTGACAAAAGCTTCAAAATACTTGGGGGTTTTCTTTTGAATAATTCTAGCGCAAACAGACAATGTCTCAATTTTTAAGAGAATCAACAGGAAGGATTTTGGATTGAACAAAGAGAGGTATCGGAGAATCTCTTTGAGTCTTGTAATGAATGTATTTGAGTGCTTTTTTTTGGATGGAATAAATTTGATTTAAGTAGTCACGTTTGAGAAATCCCATTGTATGAAGACAGTAATTTAAGTGAGACTCAAATAATGCATAATACAAGCCTAACAGGGGTTTGTAAGAAAGAAATGTCTCATTTTAGCAATAATGCCTGTGGCTTTGGAAAGTTTTTTACAAAGTTCGTTCACTTGATTCTCCCATGAAAGGTGTTCATCTAAAATAATTCCTAAGTACTTTACTTGGGTGGATAATTTAAGTTTTTGCCCACTCAATTTGAAATTTAGGTTTTTGTTAATATGCTTTCTTTGCGTCGAAAGATAATGATTTCAGTTTTTTTTGGTTAGACTAATTTCATTTGCTCTGAGCATATGGTAAGTCTAGCTAGGTCGTGATTGACCATTTTATTAATCTTTTTCAGTGATGTGCTCCGACAAAGTAATCCTGTGTCATCAGCAAAATGAAAAGTTTTCGAGTGAATTATTGTTTTGTTCAGATCGTTAATATAAATCAAAAAGAGGAGAGGTCCTAGGATAGAACCTTGAGGCACACCATGTTTTATGTCTAGAAAATCTGAGTGGCAACCTCTGATATTAACACATTGCTTGCGTCCAGAGAGGTAGGACTTAAAAAGTTGTAGAGGGTTTTCTCTGATGCCATAGTATTCAAGTTTTTTTAGGAGAATGTCATGTCCAACAGTGTCGAAGGCTTTTTGAAGGTCTACAAATATTCCAACTGCAAATTCGTTTTCATCAAGTGCTGATCTAATTTCCTCAGTAAGGGCAGAAATAGCATGAGAGGTGTTATGATTTTTTCTGAAACCAAATTGATTTTTAAAGAGAATATTGTTATCTTCGAGAAAGGAGTAAATTTGGTTATGTAAAATTTTTTCAAATATTTTGCTAATATTAGACAGTAAAGAAATAGGTCTGTAATTCTCAACGTTTAGTTTAGAGTCCTTCTTATGAACAGGAGTTACAGTGGCTAATTTGAGACAATCTGGAAAAATACCTGAGTTTATGCATTCATTAAGCCTGTTGGAAAGAATAAATTTAATTTCAGGTGAGATAAGTTTTAGGATCTGAGTTGGAATACTGTTTGGTCCAGTGGCTTTATTGTCAGAGAGCTTTTCAATATACTTTTGGATATCATCAGGCGTAGGAAGTAAAATTTCAAACGAGGTTGGATTTGGGTTGCTCAGGAATGTGTTGAACTCTGTTTCTGTCGGGATAATTTTAGACTTTGTTTTTTCAGCAATCTTACCATAAATTATTGAAAATCTGTGCAAGTTTTTCATCACCTTCATGCTGTTTGTTTTCATGAATGAGAACTTTAGGCAAACCTTGCTTGTTTTTTCCACCAATAATTTCCCTTATACCTTGCCATGTCTTTCGTATGTTTGTTTTGACTGAGAGAAAACTGTTTGTGATGATTTGCTTTGAGAATTCTGATAAATTTAGTCAGGTTATTTTTATATTTCTTGTAGTGTGTAAATCTCAAGGCTTTAAGTTCTTGTTGTTTTAGTTTCCTGTATTTATTGGCTAGTTTTTTTTTCGTACAGATTGATCTAAGTACACCTTGGGTAATCCAAGGTTTGTGTGATTTTTTAAAATATATCTTTTTGGTTTCTGTAGGTGTGTTTGAGTCAATTAAATTGTTGATTGTTTTGATGAAAGCGGCCATTTTCTCATTTGTGTTCTCATTTGTATGCAATTGATCCCAGTCTAGATTTCTAAATTCAGCAAGAAAATTCTGTAAATTAAATTTGTTGTAATTTTTAAAGGTTTTTCGTTTTTGTTTGTTTGTGATATTGGGAGTCATTGCATCATTGATAATAGCATACTGAGGTAGATGGTCTGAGATTGAGCAGATCAGATTTCCAGAAATAATATCATCCTCCAAGTTATTTGTAAAAATATTGTCTATGAGAGTTTTAGAGTGGGCTGTAATTCGTGTTGGTCTGATAATGAGAGGTCTCATACAAGAAGAGAGGTTGTTGTTTAGAAATGTATCAGATTCTATGTGATTTTCTGTTTTAAGGAGGTCAATGTTGAAATCCCCTAGCAAAAAAATGTTTTTGTTTTCAAACCTGATTTTCGATCATCATAGAGTATATTGAATTCACTTAGGTTCATATCAGGGTGTCTGTAAATACATGCAACAATAATGTTTTGTTTGTTTTTGTTTAATATTTCGATACATGTTGACTCAAGCAGACCTTTTTTATAAATTTGTAAGTCCTTACGTGGTATGTGATTTAGATCTTCAGAGACATAAAGACGGGTGCCCCCTTTTGAACGTGTGGAAAATGTATCCTCAGGATCATGGTAGCCATCTAAATTTGTGTTTTCGTTGTTGTTTAGTTCATTGAGACCAGTTTCTGAAATTCCAACTACATCAAATTTTATGTTACAGTTTTTTAGTAACGTATCAAGTTCTGAGTGGTGAAGTTTTAGAGAATTTATATTCAGATGCAGAGTGCTAAAATTAGTGGCTTTGTTGATATTGTTTTTTTCATTGAGTTCAGTTAGAGATAGGTATGGACATTGAGTCAATTCAGTGTTGATATTATCATCAATTATCTCATCAGAGAGGGTGTCTTTTATGTCTCTGAAGAAATCAATGTTGACATTAGCATCTGGGGCAAATGATTCAATAAAAAGTGATCTCTTACCTTGGTTTAACAGTTCCAGTGAGTTTCTTGTTGTGGTGGTAAAAGGAATGTTAGATAGAGTACACTTTTGGCAGGACCAACTTGTGTCACTTGTCTGAAGGTATAAGTACTCACCATTGGAGGTATGATTGCATTTGATATGCACCCATTGATCACATACATCACATTGAATTCCTTTGTGGTTTTTGGCAACTGCTTTATGACAGAGATTACAAGGGTACTTGACAGGCATAGTGGTGTGGGTAAGAGTGTTGTTATAATGAGAGAAGAGGAAAGAGAGGAGTACAAGAAAAATAGAAAAATATGCAGAGTTCAACTTATGTAATATAGGGAGGCTCGGGGAACCAAACAGGGGCTCAAAAAATTAAGGACCAGACCCGGGGGTAATTCGAATTAAAAAATATAGAAATTGGGATGCATAATCGTGTACTTAGTGAAAAAGGGCGTGTCAATATACGAGAACTAGACTGTAAGGTAAGAGGAACCTAGTGAAAAAGTGAATCTGAAGGGTGAAAAATAAAAAGTAAAAAACCTAGGGTTTAAAAGGAGGAATGTTCAACGAATATATTGGTTTCATTGTTCATGATCATTAATACAGCTGGGTAATTAATGTGCATTTTCAATGTCACCCCAGACTCTTGTAGGGATTTCATTTTATCGTAGGCAAGTTTTCTTCTAAAGTTTGTCCTTTTACTAAACATGTTGTCAACAAAGATTGATGGGTTACGGTTCTTGGCCAATAAGTTTTTATTATGTCTGATAACCAACGATTTCAAATATTCTGCAGCTTTCCAAGTAGAAAATTTCACGAAGATTGGTCGAGGGTTACGTGTAGGTTGTTGATGTGGTTCGGGGTTGGAATTTGGTGGGACATCCGTTTTGCGATCCGATTTTCTAGCAGAGACCATTTTCTTAAAACTATCTGTTTCCCCGCTCCAGCTGATGACGTCATCAGAGAGAAACAGATCAATATTTCTAGGAGATGACATATAATAAATTGGGAAACAGATATCTGTTTCCAGAAAGATGATATTGCATTGGAAACAGATTGAACTTTCGGTGGGAAAACAGATATCAATCACAAAAAGCAAGGGAAACAGATGAAAATTTCCAGGAGAGGGAAACAGATATCCTATTTCTTATAAGCTGGGAGAACAGATCAAAATTTTGATTCTGAAAACTGTGGAAACAGACCAAATTTTCTAGGGAAGATATATACTTTGAGATTAAAAATTTAGGTTTTGAGGAGAAACAGATCTTAATTTCTAGGAATAAGATTTTTGAAACTTTTGGCCAACAGATCAAATTTTCCAGGAAGGCTATGCCTGGGAAACAGATGTTTAAAAAAAGGTCCTCGTTGGATGCTTTCGTTTTATAGTCCAATAATCCAGGAATAATAATTGTCTCTTTAAATTCTGTGAGAGTAATAAGGATGATCTACATCATTATTCGACACTTCTGTTTCATCAATCTCGTCAGATGACTCTAACCATTCCATCGATGATGGTATTCCAAAGAAAAAATCGAAACAGCTTCGTCTAGCAGTATGTATATAACTTTCAAAGTATATATTTGGAATAAAAAGACAGTAGCTTGCACCCTTCTTGATTGACAATAACATTGACATCATGATTGGATCAGAAAGTCACCTATCAGCAATAACAAATAACAGTGAATATCTACCTAGTACCTACACTGCAACTCGTGAGGACCCTGCCGATGCACCAGACTTAACGAACACCGGACATGGGAAAGTCCGTTGTAAAATGAGATTTTTTTTTACAACCGGACAATTTTACACCAAACTTAAGGAAGTCGGATGTCCGATGTCGGAGAAGGATATCTTTTCCCACCGGACAATCAAAACACCGGACATGACCAATCCAGTGCGTCCGGTGTTTCTTAATTTTTTGTTTCATAAATGTCCGGCGTCCAAAATTCCCTGTATGCAACACCGGACTGACACTGGACTTATTGCGTCTGGTGTAGCGAAACGATACTTTTTGTCACCGGACAGTCCGGTGCGTCGGCAGGTTCCTAACTCGTGAGGATCGTGATGACGGTTACGGTGGTGTTATTATTATTATACGAAGAAAGAACTTAAGATTGAAGAAATATGTGTTCAAAGCTCAGACATTATTGCTTATGAAAGTCATAACGTTTNAAAAATTTGATTTCAACCTCCCAGACATTGGTTGGAATAGTAATAGTATTGTTGGAAATGCTAATTCAGTTCAATTAAATGAAGACTTTCTTCAACTATTTGATCAACACAAAAAGTCTGAACATATCAATTTTAATACAAGAAAAGAAGCTCTCTTAGATCTGCTACTCACAAATAGACCCACATTCCTCGTCCGCTGTCCTCCAGTGACAGGTTTCGGTGATCATGACACATGCGCCATCACTGACATTGTATGTCATCCACAAAAATTCAAACCAGTGCAACGCACAGTGCATTGTTGGAATAGAGCCAATATTCAGAACCTTCGCCAAGACATAGATACCAACATCAAGAATTTAGTCGCATCAATAACTCCTGATACTTCTGTTAATGACATTTGGATAAACTTGAAAGGCATTCTTCTTACTGCGCAAGCCACAGATGTTCCTACAAAAATCACCTCACAAAGATGTCAACAACCATGGTTTAACAGAGCCTGCTAAAAAGCAGTCCGTAAAAAGAAACGATCTTACCGCAAATATATAATAATATAAGTGTCAAAGGACCCTACTGATTGGAAATATTATATAAAATGTGAGAAATAAAAAACTCTTCAGCTACATCAAATAAAAAAGGAACGACGTTATCGGAGTTTCTCCAGGCTTTGTCATTTGAAAATTCCAGGCGTGTGGTCAATCGCACTCCTAAAAAGTACTTTAGGCGTGTGATAAGGAGTGCTATGCATAACTTTAAGTAGTAAAATCCAAATTTATGGCGTGTGATTAATCACTCTCCTCAAAGATTTTAGGTGTGTGTGTGGAGGTGTGCGCGTGCTATCACACGCCTCAAACGATGCAGCCTGTCTCCTCTTGTTCTTGTGGATGCAGATAATATCACACATATAAATGACAACGACATAGCTGAATATAATATTAAATCAACAGTTTGCAAGTGTCTTCTCTAAAGACGACGGCTTATTACCTGAAATCAAAGGTTCTAAAGGATCAAACATCAAAGACATTGTTTTCACCAGAAACTGCATCCATAAATTGCTATCGAATATCAATCCTAAGAAAGCTTGTGGTCCCGACCATGTCTCAGCAAGGATTCTCCATACGTATGTGCAGACATTTTACCTGACATCTTTGTTTCACTTTTCACGGCATCACTCAAACAAGGAGCCATTCCAAACGACTGGCGGCATGCATTAGTGACTCCACTTTACAAAGGCAGGAATAAAGACCGATCAAAAGCTGAGAACTATAGGCCAATCAGCTTAACATCGATCACTTGCAGGCTCATGGAGCACATAATCCACAGCAGTATAATGACTCATTTTGATCAGAACCACACACTTTCTGATATACAACATGGCTTGAGAAAATTTCGTTTATGCGAGACGCAGCTAATTCAAACCATAAATACGTTGGCGCAATCTTTGAACAAAATCAGAACAAATCAAAAACTCAAAGCTTGTAATCATTCGGAGTCTCTCTACTCACTAAGCCTTATATACCTTTTAAGATGTTTTTATATTTATTTTTAGTAAATAAAATCTTGTTTTTATATGCAATTTTTAATTTTAAGTTTATTTTTAAGACAGATACATATGTTTTTTATCACTATTTATTTACCTTATATTTATATTCTTTTCTAGATAATATTTGCGAGAATAGGTTTTGTAATTAACCTCCTGCAGCTGGCATTTTCAAATTTAATGTTTATGAATTATGATCTCCGACAGAAGCGGTCGGGAAACATGGGCTTTTGAAAGAGAAGAACGATGGTTTGATTGACTGCTTGCCCAAGTGCTCGATCCCAATTATCAAAAATATTGGAAAATGGATTTTAGAATAAATGCAGCTAGGAACATTTAGAGGGGCTCCTGTACTACACAACCGCAATAAAAAAATCATAACCGCACTCATGAAAAAATTACGTTTGCATCATTTTTTACCGTTTTTTGCCTAGACGTTATAGCAAACATAGTAAGTATAAGCAGAGTGTGCCTTTAATTGGATGTAAAAAATTTCTGCGTCTGTAGAAATTTCTCCAAATTCCAACAATTATAGAACACACCTATTTAAACAAAATTAACCAGCGCATTTTTTATCTTTCTACTTCTTCATCTTCAATGAAGCTCTCAAAGTCAAATTGAACTTGTGAGAGATAGAATAGAGAGAAATGACAGGGGGGTCGGTACTAAGTTCTGGGGGCCAGTGCCGGGTGGTGGTATGATAAGGTAAGTAAAAAACAACTGCTAATTGAAAAACATTTTTGAAACTTTGTATCAAGGGACTAAATGGTGGACTCAACAGCCCTGTGAATCCAGGTCGGCATTCGGCAATGCCGACCTGAAAGCCGACGTAACTTGAGCTGAAGTCGGCTTTTATTTGCCGGCGTAATTTACACTCTAGGTCGGCGTGCCGACAAAAGAAATGTTTTGGGTCGGCAAAGCCGACCTAAAGAGGAAAAATATCATTTGTTAATTTAATCTAATTGTGTTATCATATCATTTGATAACACATGATAATCGAGCCTCGTTCTAAACAAGCTACTTAGGACGGCTTTGCCGACCTAAAATGACCTCTAGGTTGGCAAACTTCCGTGCCGATATGATTTTGTCTGAATTCACAGGGCTGTCTCAATACCAAATATGAGGCACCAAGTTAGTATCTGGTACTCAAAATCCTGAAAAATCACAAAACATTTCTTATTTTAGACAGTCTATATTTATTTCTTACCAAATTATTAGGATGTTTATTACGTTCATTGTTTATTAAACTTTTCTTCTTTGTTTTCCCCTGGGTGTTATCATAGTAGGCCTGATTGGTGTAATTATCGTGCAAATTTGGAACAAAGCATGGATATGCCTATTACCCTGTGGATTGATATTAGAAGGGCGGCCCAGAAAAATTTTAAGGGTGGCCCTTATTTCTGGACCCATTTATTGAAAACCAAGAGCTCATTTTTTATGGAAATTTCAAACTCATTTTAGGCCAAAACTAATTATATAATCTGAAAGCTCTTGAAAAACTATGTAGAAGACTTTGAAGCGAGTATGGCTGATTACTGTACTGAACGGGAGTTATTTGATGAAGGAGTGGTGGTTTCCCCCTCATTTTGGTCATAAATCGCTTATAAGATGACACTTCTATATCAAATAACTCCCATTCAGTACAGAAATCAGCCATACTCGCTTAAAAGTCTTATATAGTTTTTCAAGAGCTTTCAGGTTCTATAATTGGTTTTGGCCTAAAATGAGTTTGAAATTTAGGTTTACCAGAAAGTACTATTACTAAGAATTAAAGGGTGGTATACCGGGTGACCCACGAAAAAGTTCGGACGTTTCTCGGCGTCTTGAGGCCGAACAAATGTCCCAAAGTGCTTGGAGTTTTATTATTTAGAAAGTAGATATCCTAACTTAAAATCCGAGCCATTACTTTTTAAATTTGACGCACAAGTTCCCTAGTTATGAGCTTTTAAACTCAAAATTCACTTTTCAGAAAGTGTAAAAAACAGGTAAAAAAGGGGTATCAAATTAGGTATTTTTAGACGTTTTTGATATACAGTTTTTGAGAAAATTCCTTGAAAGTGCCAATTTTGATAAAAACTAGTCTTGTTTTGAACAAAAACTACTTTCAAAGGTGTTTTTAATAATTATTTGTGTCATAAAACTCGTTAAATAAGTCAATTTATAAGAGATTTTCTAATTGATTGCATTAATTTAATACCTCTTTTTTACGTGTTTTTTACATTTTCCGAAAAGTGAATTTTGAGTTTAAAAGGTCATAAGTAGAGAACTAGTTGGTCAAATTTAAAAAGTGATAGCTCAAATTTTAAGTTAGGATATCTACTTTTTAAATACCAAAATTCTGAGCACTTTGGGACATTTGTTCGGCCTCAAGACGCCGAGAAAGGTCCGAACTTTTTCGTGGGTCACCCGGTACCTATCTTGAGGGGGAAAATCAACTTAGTACAGGGTACTAAGTGGCTCAGATAAATTTTAAAAAACAAGAAAGTACAACTTTTCGGCACTGGTCCAGTACCACAACTTGGTACCCCCCCTCCTGGAAATACAAATTTTAGAAAAGTGATTCCTTTGGAGAAACTAGTTTCAATTGCTCTTTACTGTATGTAGCGTTTAGCAAACAGTACCGTAAGTTGGTCTAATATCAACATCCCTCGTCTATTTCCAACACCCTTCTTTGGAGACAGGAATAATATATAAGCTTGAATCACTGATTGAAAAAGGATTATTCCTCTCTGATCACTAAGAAGCAAAGAAAAACAGTTTCAACCTTTCTATCAATATCAGCTGATAAAAAGGGTGTTGGAATTAGACCAAGTTACAGTAACACCTATAATCAGAAAATTTTGAAAAGTAAATATTAGAGTTCAACACAATAGAGCTAATCAGAAAAAAAAAATAAGTTAGCCGCTAAAACGTGGTCCAAAGCATGTTTTAAAATCTAAAATGAATTCTCCGAGGAAACCCCTCAACTCGTCTAAAGAACAATGTCTTTTTTTTATGTGACACACATAATCCAACTGACTTGTAAGTCCTTAGGGTTATTCGTGTTAGGAGTTTATAAATTTACAAGGTTCATAAGAGGAAAATAAAGGGACAAGCTGGAGTTTTTACAAGTTTTTTGATGACTCTGTTGGTCGTTAAATGTTGAGACAAACAATTTTATTACTTTTTCTAAAGAACGCGTCATCCCTATTGTTTAAAAATAACCAATCAGTTAAGCATCTTGTAAAAACTCCAGCTCATCCCAAAATAAAACTTGAAACTAGATTTTGTGTTAGGCAAACAACAGCAAAGTCTTTTTTGGAAAAAAATGAATACATTTCGGATTGGATTATTAGACATCTTGTGTCATTGGTGTCAGACTTCTTCAGAAAACTTCCGTTTTTATCTTATTTTACGGTATCTTAGTTCTTCACAGAAATACTCTATGTTGGTCCTCTGTTACTACTGTCCATATCCATCTTATTCTGACACAAGACCAATTCAATGTTTTTGGTTTGTCTTCTTGTTTAGCCTTAAAATTTAGGATAATGGAGACAAATGCCTCTAATTTTTATTTGTTTTACCTTTGCTTTCAAGTTGGAAATCTTAGACAAAAGTGAGACTACTAACTGAGATCACAAAAACAAACCAAAACAAATGACAATTGGAACTTCCCCATGGAATTTCCCTAAGTGGGAACCTATGTCAGTATTACATATACACATTATGTGTACATTTATGTTTCAGTTTTTTAGACTTATAATCTATAACAGCATAAGCTCGCACTTATTTCTTTTGTCTTTAATTTTTTTTAAATCTTTACTTAGGAAATTTCATATTTCAGATTTTAAAAAAGAAAATGAAAAATTTTAAAACACCAATTTTATTTTTTTTTCCATCCTCCTGTCCAAAACTTTTCCTCATAATGTTCGTAAACCAGAAAATAAAAAAGTAATTGCCTTCGTGGCTTGACTTCGGGTCCTTTGTGACATTTTTTGAAATTGGCCTTGCCCATTTTAAAATCAACCCCTTTAAATGAAAAATAAATGCCAAAAATGATGTAACAAATTTTTTCTCTAGTAATACTGAAACTTCAATCATGAAAAAATCATAAATAAAAGTTTGTTGTTTTTGCAAAATATTTGTTTCCATCAGGCCTTTTTTTCTTTCAAAAGAATAAGTTTTTATATCTGTTTATATAGCTCTCCTTCAGAAAAATCTTTAAATTCCAGATTTTTCAAAAGCAGTAAAGATTTAAACTTTTAAAATTTTACTAATTAGTTTCAATGATGTCAATCGAGACTTTGATTATCAGGGTGGATTGAGAGAGAGTGATATATGAATGAAGGCTGAGAATCCATCACAATGTTTCAAACACAGTCTGTGATTACTGATGTCATCCTGAAGGGTCAACTTTGAATGAAGCCATAATTTATCAAATATTATCAAAATTGGTTCTGTAACAAAACTTTACCTTTTTAAATGAAATATAATGTCACTTTTATAACTGTTTCATTTGGGAAAATTGACTCAAATTAACTCCCAAAATTTGCGAACAATAGTTGGTCAGCCTAAGCTGAGCATTCAAATAGGTAAAATTCAGTTCTTCTTCCACCATAAGACGGCAAAAAAAAAATCCGATTTCCCGATCTCACTTTGATTTCTAAACTTTCTTTCGATCGGGTTAACTTTTTGGGTACTTTTAGCGTGCGTTGTTTTTACAAATCATAATGTGGAGTTTCAAGATGGCGGCTCAAGCGATAAGTCAGATGTGATAAGTCAGTGTTGTACCAAAGTATTTCCAGTGTAAATCTGTTTCAAGCTACAATTTCTGTCATTTATTTTTTTAACTCGGCAAATCAAACACATGATTTTCATCAAGGGGATTCTTTTTCTACATCTTTTGAAGGTTTAAAGCCGTTTGCTCAAGTTTTTGTTTATGTTGAATTTTTTGATACTTTTTATTGCTGCTTTTTATTAGTTCTTGCAATAAAAACATATTTTTCTTGTTTGCCTCTAGGGGGTATTGATGGTGTTATAATGTTATTGGAATTTGATAAAGTTTACAAAAGCACAGCTACTGTCTAAATTTGATAAAGACTGGATGCAATCGTGCTTTTTTTGGACTTGGACGTGTTTTGATGATAAGGCGAATCACAAAAAATTGTTTGGTTCCCGTCATTTCTACTTTAAAAAGTGGGGGTCGTTCGGTCGTTCGGTCGTTCGAAAATATTTTTCTGTTAAGAAGCAGCTACATCTTGTTGAAAGGAAATACGTGTGGACTGATCCGAATTAAAAAATTGAGAAACCGTGGATAAACTGGTTTTCGGTTTACTCTCCATTAGCATGCGGCTCGCTACTTCAATTTGAAAACTTGTAAACACAGAGCGTGCAGAGGTCGACAGTGGAAATCCAGCAAAGCAGCGGAAAAGCTTTTCGACTCTCCAACTCTACCTGCTGACCGTAAATCAGGGTCGGTCAGATGACGGGAACTAAATGATGACATCACATCTCATATTATTGGACTTGCAAAATTATGACAAATGGTCTTTGGAATTTGATCAATTATATTAATATTAATATATACAGTTCTTGTTGAAATTGATCAAACTATTTTTCATGCAGTTCCGGACGCAGATTGTGTTTTTCTAACCTTTTCTAACCTTGGCGCACGTTTTGACTGAATGATGGAATGGAATGAATGGCGATAACAGTTTATACATATCTCTTATCAGACTCGGAGAAAGCGGACTGCAGAAAGTTATGAAAAAAACTGCCAGTGCTTGGCACAGAAGAGAGGACTCCCAGTTGAAATTAATTGCTACTCCGCTGCCCTGTTGAATTTATTTATTATGGTCGTGTGTTTATTCCGCCAAGGCGGTAAAGCAATCACCCAAATTCATAGACCAATCAAAAGCGAGTTTAAAGCAAAACGGGGGGAAAATGAGCTTCCCCACATAGCTATGAATTTTAAGTTTTGCTTTCGATTATCATTTGCGACCAGCAAAGTCTTCAAGATGGTTGTGTGCATGTTGTGTAACTTGATGGTACTAAACTACAAAAAAATTTTACGCAGACTGGATGCAAATTGTGTTTTTCAAGATTTTGTGATTTTGCCAAATTAGGCCCAAAAATAGGGTTTTTGTAGAAAATCTGTTCATGACAATGAGATTCTCCTGAATTTTTTATGCAAATTGTGTTTTTCTGGAGTTTGCGCTTTGTGACTTAAAGTTTGCAGCTTGTTGGTTTAAAGTGTTATTGGAGTTTTATCAAGTAAAACAAAAAGTACAGTTTCTATGTATATTTGATGGATATCTTTATTTTGGTACTGACGTTTTGGCAATTTTCTTATTTTTTTCTAGTATAAATAACACTTTGGTCAGATAATGGATGAAAAATGTATCATAACTGGCTGGAATGAAATTAACAAAAAGTTTAATTACACTATGTTTCTCTTTTATTTTATAGTAATGAACTATAGCTTAATTGTTTGATGTCATAGAAACAGTGCTACAATGCTAAAGAGAAGTATACTTTGAGCTTCTCGTGGGGGGGGTGGAGTAGCTCTCAGGCTTGTTTTAAATAATTTTAAATCAAGTTATCAAATGTTTCACAGTTTGTACATTATTCAACATTTTTAGTCTACTCTGTTTCAGTACATCTCTTACATCTGTTAACCCACTTATTAAAGCTATCTAGCTAAGCTCTATTGGCTGACCTTCCAGCCTCGGCTGGTTTATTCCATTTATACTGAGACGGAAAAACGTCTGAGATGAGTAGTTTGTAAAACGTGATCTGTGGAGGAGATCTTATTGATTGAAACATGAATGGTACCGTACACTCCTCCATAATGCTCATTTTCTAAATTGCTCGTCTCAGACAAATTAATCGTCTCAGTATGAATAGAACTAATGGAATATTGGCCTAATTCAAGTTATAAGGCTGTCTTCAATGAAGATACAAAATGTACCCATGTGTATTTTATGTTGATAATAATTCTGTGTGTCTTTTCAATAGGGAGCGTTTTTTTTCAAAACACACCCCATATCTCAAATATATCTAAAAAATTTAGATTATTAGCTGGAATTTATGAAAATTCTATATGTGTGTAACATAACATAAAGTTAAGCTTGTGGGTCTGTACCTAACCTTATGGTTCACTGGATCTGAATGGATATAAGAACAGCCCAGTTCAAACTTACACATGGGCAAATGAAAGATTTTTTTTTGAAAAAGTTGCTCTATTTTTCTTTCATGGAGGGTTTGAAAAAAGATGTATATTGTGATCGAGAAAAATTAAAGAAACTTGTGACTGAACTTAATGATTTTGAAATTTTGAAACTCTTATAAGGGATTAGATTGTTTAGTTATGTTATAGGATGACTCAATTTGAATTTCATATTTCTATTTCTTAGGTTGTTTGTGATTGTTCTAGAAATTATCATCATGCAAGGCCTGTTATCAAGTATAATTTAACAAAGCCAGCTGTGGATCTTGCAAAACATGACCCTGAAAGTAAGTAATATTTTCTTCTTTGATTTCTGAATTTTCTACTTTTCATATTGTAAGGTTTTGCAAGCTTAATGACCACAACTGTTAAATCCTTTTAGTTAGTTCTTAATTAAACCCTGAATTTTTAGTCTCGTATTTATTGGTCTATTTCGTCGTTGTCAAGGCAAAGGGGCAAATCAAATTAGTATTAGGAAAGTGACAATTTTTCTATATGATAAAACTTTGACAACGAGATTCGGATGAATCTCTCCTCTGTAAGAAGAAAGGACTAATTTCTTTAAGTCAAAGGCTCATCTTATAAAAAGATTCTCGTTATGCTAAGAGACTTTATTTTGAGATTGGTCCTTCTGCTTTAACAACGACGATTTCTAATTTCAAAATACACTAATATTGTGGTTTCTAATTAAAAAAAACAATTTTTTTTTGAAAATACTAATTGTACAGTGTTCATTTTTGAATTCGTTTAGAGTTTACTTTTGACTGCTTTTTGTGCGTACCATTTGATTTTTCCCATTAGACAAGTTCAGTCCATTGGTCAGAGAATTTATCGAAGCTCGAGATTTCGAAAACCATACAAGCGATCGAACGATCAATGTCATTTCCTTTGAAGATGGAAAAATCAAAGGAGATATTCAACTCAATAATTTTGTCTTTGGTGCAAACCCAAGGTAGCTTGTTACAGTACATTATTACTTCTGAAAGACTGATGTTTTGGATTAATAACCAGAGAGAATAGTTGTCAACTATCATCATCTATCTAATTTGTAATCATGTGATGGGATTTATTTCTATTAGAAAAAATATTTAATACTAGCCTTTCCGGCGTTTTCTGAGACGACTCTTCAACATGGTAATTAAGCTCGCTGTCCTAATTGAGAAATTAAGTGTAATTTTAACTTTTACGAGAAATATGTAGACGAGTTCTTGTATTATTCAAGGAAAATTAGCAATGACATTTTCTTGTATATCAAATGAAAACTAATCAAAACATTTTCCTGTATTTCCCAAGGAAAATTATGTAGGGAAAATGTCTTATATTTTCAAAGGGGAATTACATTAAACAAATTGTTTTATTTATTCTCCAAGGAAAATTAGATAAAAGACATTTCTTGTTTTTGGCAGGGAGAACATCCTATAGCAGATTCTTGTATTTTCCAAGGAAAATCGAATAATACAATCTATCATTTTCAAAGGAAAATTACGACAATTTTTATATATTTCAAGAAAATTATCGAAACAATTTTTTGCTACCATCATCATAAGTTTCTTTTAAGAAGAAAAAGGTAAAAATGGTAGAGTTATTTTGAAAGCAAATCGATTCGAAAATGCTATTTTTTTAAGCTACTTGCAAATAAAGAAGACTTTGCATCGCTAAAATCCATTACTATCAAAAGTTTTTTGTATAACTTTTGTTGTGCTTAGAATAGTTTAGCCATCGTGGCTAGCCATCGGGGCAGATATTTGAGGCTTCGAAAGAATTACTTATCTCAAATTGAAAAAGAAAAATAGAAAGTGTTTTGCTAACAAAAAAGTAGATCAGAAAAAGAAATACACAATTAAATGTTCATGGCTTTCATTTTAAGGCTGTAAATTCATCAATTGAAAGATCAATTTACAGAAAAGGCGCGAAAAGGAATTGCTATTCATTTAAAAATCGCTAGCGGAAAAGTTTCATACGAGAATGGGAGAGTTGCGATTTTAGCGTATTATAATATAGCGTTATAGATGACTCTCACCGTCTTTACAAAAGCTTGGTGTTTTATTTAATTAAGCTGTTGCGCAAAATATCCCCTTTACCTAAGTTTTCCAGATTATAGGTAATAAATGAGACATAATAAGTTATTTCAAGCTATTTCGAAAGTTATGCTGTTTCAAAGCAGTACTTGCCCCATTAACATTTGCTTTGATTTCTCTTCCTTAGAATGGATATTTTGCACCGAAACGTTGTCTGGTACAGAGCTTCAATAAGAGCTGTGAGGATATTACGGTTTCTATTTATATCATTGTCGACATATGTCTTAGTAGGAAAAGTTCATAAAAGTTCAATAAACCTTTTTAATTTTTGATTATGATTTATACAAAGATTTTAACTACTTTCACTCTAAAAGTTAAGAAAAATAAAGAAATCAGCAAATAAAAATGCATTAAAAATTCAAGTTTAAAGCTGTCTCCTTAAACCACAATTTTGTTAAAGGAAAAAACCTCGCGAATTGTTTTTTCTTCTATAGGGAACAGCAAGTGTAAAAAGGAGAAGTGAAGTCAGGGGTGGTGGGCGTAAACCTTGGCGTCAAAAAGGAACAGGAAAAGCACGTCAAGGAAGTATTCGTGCTCCACATTGGCGCAAAGGTAAACGTCTTTAGCGCTTAAACTAAAATGTTCTTAAAACATAGTCAAGGGAGTCCAAAGAGATATGCCTCAATAAGAAAAATGGTCAGTTTGGAGCTTGTTTTTTTTACTGAATTTAAATTGAATTGGAAAAACCTTTCTAAAATTTATTTCTCCTGCGTAGATGTCCTATTGAAAACTGTCTTTGTTTTAAATTTTGTTCAGGTGGTTCAGCCAAAGGGCCAAAACCTCGTGACTGGGCATATGATTTACCTTACAAAGTCAGAAGGCTGGGCTTGAGGACAGCTTTATCAGCACGTTTGGCGCAGGTAGTATAAATGTTAAAGTATATGCAGGCTTTCCTCGATGAATGTCGTTATTCGTTTAAGGAAGGATGTAAATTATAAGCGTTTTTGCTGATGAAAACTTTTTTGAACTAGAAAAAACTACAAATAAAACTACAATAAATAGAAGGTATTATGTGTCTGATTTTTTCTTCAGGGTGATTTGACGGTTGTTGAGGATCTTTCGTCACTTCCTTCGTCAAGCGAGGTAAGGTCAATTACTCTCCCCTTCTCCGATTAATTAAAAAAAAAGAGAGCAAACTATATAAGAACATAATATAAGGATTCGATTGTTATAATATTATTTAGAATAAGTTAAGAACATAAAACAAAGCAAGTGAAAGTAGGCACTTTGAGGCTTAAAACTCAACATAAGACAGTTATAATACGCGATTTTCACTTTGAAAGTTTTAAATGTCTGAAAGATAAAACACTCACTTTCAGTATTCAATCAAAGAGATGAAGAATAGGAAATAATAAATAGGTCTGATATATTTTAACGGATCAGTTGATTGATAAAGGGATCAATATTGAAACATACTGAATCTGGTATAAGTTTTTTTCGTTGAAATTGATAACTTTTATTAATGAAATGATGAAGTCATTGCACTGAGAGGAATTCTGATTGGTGACTTGACAATACAATGAATATACTATGATAATAAGAGGTCTTTTGGTTACGTTCCTCTGTTGCCGTTTATGTTTTCCTGTTGTTGTGGTCGGTCTGTATGATCGCCGTTGGATCGAATCATTTCCCTGAAAGGTCTGTTTTTCACCAAAAACCCAGTGGTGTTGATAACTCCAATACTGACAGGACTCAAATATAACACCATTATGAAGAATGGTTGTCTTTGGAGTTCTGCGAACCATTTGTACAAGATTTGAGTCGTAACAACGGGAGTGTTGAACGCGAAATAGGTCAGTAAATAGAATTTGGCCATCCACGTTAATCTTTTTTGTTCGTTGTTGTCTGTATTGTTTGAGATTTGGTTGATTTTTCGGATGGACATCAAGTAGAAAATAACCGTCAACGATCCGACAAGAATATTCAACGGGGATGTGACTAGCCCGTGGTTTTCTTTTTCCACTAGAAATGGTATAGAGGCTAAAAGCAATGTTTCTATGACCACCAGACATAGGTAAACGAATAAAGTCATGTTAAATCTTCTGGATGTGTAATTGACTTGATATAAGTGGTTATGTTTGACTCTCATGTGTCTATCCAGTGCGATGGGAGAGAAGAGATAAATTGTGGAGAAGATAAAAACATGAGAGGTGACTATCAAAATGGTCTTAACGATACAATTCTCGTCGATTTCCTCTCTGAGCACAAACATCAACAATAAAGAGGGGTAGCCGATCAACGATAATCCGATCTGGTTGAGAGAGCAGAAAAAGATCAGTCTTGTGGATCGGTTTCTTAGCTGGTTTGTTTTGATGATGACGTAACAGGTCATGAGATTTAGAGAGAGGCTTACGGCACCAAAGCTAGGGAATAAGATGTAGAGGTAAAGATGGTGAGACTCTGGTATGAATGCATGGAAACGATCAACTGTTCCATAGCAACGAGTAATTGTGGTCATAATGGTTCTGTTTGTGTTATTCATAATCATCTTCAAATGTCAAACCTGTAAAATATAAATTTATATAACGTTGTCATTGATTGAAACTACGTTGACACGAAATTTGGAAAACCTGATTTAATAATTTCCGAGCTAAAAACTCTGTTTCGTATAAGTGAACGCAAAAACCAGGTTGTTTCTTAAAAATCTAAAATCTTAACTAACTTAAAGGCCATCTAAAAATTTCATAACTCAAGATTAAAGCAGGGATATGTTATAGCGGAGCTGGATGAAGGACGAGAATTCCTTAGCGGATTGCTTCTTTGTCTTTTCTATTGTAAACTGTTGATAATAGAAATCCATCTCTGTCCCCTTGAGTGTTCTGTTTTTATAAGAAAAATGAAGCAGACAAAGTATTCATGCAGTACGTTTGCACATATTTTGCTATGATGTTCCCGCTTTTCATCAAAATAATATTTGTAGAAGATACCCCAAAAGCTTCCTTGTAAATGAAATCTATTTTTATCAGCGTGTGTTATGAATTTGAGAAGCTTTCATGATTTCTCTTTAAAAATTTCGGATGTAAATATTTTGACAAATATTGTTTCACTTGACTTGAAATTATCTGAAAATATCAGTTTGAAAGTGAGGCACCCCGTGGTGTAGTGCGGTATTTCAAATGAAAAAGTACTATTTATAATCTTATAGAAGAAATTTCTTATAACTGTACTAATGAAAACAATATTTTTCATTTTTTTAAATTGTCATTCACCAATGTTTTACAGACCCTCTTGATAATTAAAAGTTTTTAATCGTGAACGATAAATGCAGCAGCAGAATCATTGGCTAAGAGGAAATCCAAATTTCACGAGTTTGTAATTAAAAAAGTTAAATTTCATATCAAATTTTAATGTCAGTGACAGAGATATAACAAGGCTTTTTCAAATGTGCGTTATCCAGCTCCGCTAAAACATATCCCTGATTAAAGTAGCATAGAAATCTCCTATCTCTTCTTTTCGCCAACACCCTTTCCCCTTTTAGGTACCATTTCAAGTTGAGGTTCGTCTTCTTGTCCATATTGCGATAAGAATTTGCGGTTCTCCTTACATGAGAGATTTATCCCCCTCTGAGCTTTATTTTTTGTGAACTTTTTTTTGTGAACTCTGCGATTTCAAGGCAAGATCTAATGCCAGTCTCCTTACACACAAACGTTTTAAACATAGATAAATGAATTTCTTTTACTCTCTTTTTTCTTTCCTTCCTATTTTAATGTACATGATTTTTATCAATTTTAAATTTTAACACTTTAGTTTTCTCTTAACTTGTTTTATTTTCCTTTCTTAACATCTCTACTTTATGCTGAACGCTCATCCGTCGAAATCGACGAGAGAGTCCATCACCATCATCACCTTTCCCTCTTCTTCTTCTTTTGGTTGACTTCAATATAATTATTCGAATTTTTTATTTTGTCCAGTATATTATAGTATAGCCTGTGTAGACTTGCAATTAAAACCAGAGATGACATTCTAGATTCCCCCCATTTTGACCTTCTCTTTGTATGGTTTATTTAATCGACGAAGAAATCGGAATAAATAATATTTAAATAAATTATATATTGCCAAAACAAAAACTCAAAAGTTTATTTTTTTTGGCTCTCTTATTATCCAGTAAATGGTCAACTTGGCTTCATGTGGGGCATCAAATTATAATGTTCTAGACCATGTTCGCACGTGACGGTTCCGTTTCGCTCCGAAACAGAATGAAGCCATTCTATTGGTTAGAAGTGACGTAACACTTAATGGCTTCATTTTGTGAGATGAAAAAAATAGATCATTTTTAAGGATTTTCCCAAATTTATCTTTGGATCGATAAAATACAATTCAACATGAATAATACACGACCTGTATATGTAAATCAAAATTGATAAGTCAATTTTGAATTATAATATGTACAAAATATCTCATAATAAAGGCCGACTAAGGTATTACAGGAAAGTAATCTCTGTGTCGATAAAAAGAACACCTTTACATAAATAGTACAAGACCTTTATAACATATCTGACGTTAATTATTTTGACTTTTATGACGTTGAATAAGCGCAAAATCCCGGTGAAATAGGAATAACTCGCGAAAAAAAGCTAAATTTGAAAAAAATGAAAAAAACTGCCCCTAAGCTTTAACCTAAGGAAGGTGTGTGCCAAATTTCAGCCACGTAAACCAATTCTTTCGCTCACTACGCCCCAAAGTTCGCGGACATACATACAAATAAACAAACGCTTGGAAAAGTTATATCCGGTAATCTTTGATGGCAGTTTTCGGTACCCGATGTTGAATCTAATCCCAAATGTTATGAAACTCTGAAGTTTGCGAAATTTTTAACGTCGTAAAGGATTGGATAATCGAATATTGTCTGGCCTGTAACAGATAAGGAGCTCGTTTTGGGATTCGTCGGATGTAGCAGTTGTAATTTTTGCAACATTGAACTTGACTTGGAATGCTGGCACATTAAAAGGAGAGTATTCCTCTCCGATAGGCAACCGGCTTGTTTCTTTAAAGCTTGAGCGACCACCGGAACATCAGAACAAGTTGTAAATCAAAGTTGTATTCGCTCATTGTCAAATGTATTCGTTATTTGAGCGTTCCACTCTAGCTTTTCAGAGTTCTGATCCTTATTTGTCCAGCTCATTTGGACCAGTTTTTGGATCATTTGTACCATTGATTCTTTGCCTTCTTAGAAATTTGGGTATAATGTTTTTGATATGTCTGCGATAATTTTGGTTCTTGAAAACGTAAATTGCCGGATTTATAGCAGCTCTTCGAGAGAGATATATATACCATATTGTATTCGTGCTAGGTCTTTTTCTGTTCCTGATATAGCGTATGCGAACACGAAAATGAACGAGATCAGACTGGACCCGAAGAAGGTCGCTATAAGAAGTAGAACGCTGTTGATTACACGTTTCTCCTTTGCTGTCATGCGCACTGAGGAGCTTTGGGTAGGTTCGCTGACTGGTTGTGCTCTCTTATCTTCGTTGACCTTAATCACATCAATGTCATGTCGCCGTGAATGGGATTACTTGTTCCGTTTATCGGTTCCTCGTTTCCGGTGCATGTTTCTTTTTTTTGGACTTCCACTGTTTCAGCAGTATTTGGTGAACGCACAGATTGTTGTAACGTCACTTTGAATTTGAAATCATCTCTGTGGTTCTCAGTTCTTTTCCGTGATTGTCTCAGCTCGCGAATAATCAATACATAGAATAGGAAAAGGAAAAGGAAACAAAACAAAGAACATTAATGAATGCAAATATTTTCATGTTTAAGAACATTGTAATCGGGTGAACACACGAGTACATGTATATCATACCAATGATAATGCGAGCTCGCTTCTTCGATAAGATACTCTCGTATTTAGCAGGCCTGGTAATCTTGATATAATTACTGATTGCGATGACGACGATGACAAGCGACGAGGATATGAAACAAACCACTTCGGCATATCTTATATAAAAAGGTTTAGTTTGTATTTTTGGATACATTAAATAAATTAATATCTTTAATGGAATGACAACCAAGCTGGAAATCGAATCAGAAATATTCAATGCTAACACGAGTCTCTCTTGATTTCCAAACCGTACGATGTTAGCTGAACGATATTTCCACAGGCAGTACAAAGCTAGCATGTTTGCCATGCCCCCAATCAATGCGATTGGAATAAAAGCAATGAAGAAGTAAAAAAAAGTCATTTCTTTCCGAAAAAAGATCAAATGCTGGATAGGGTAAGGCAGCACGAGATTTTATACCACATTTCTAAAATAAGAGAGAAAAAAACAAGATAATTAACACTTTTTAAGTGTCCCATAAGGTGCCACAGGCGTCAGAGAGGATAACGAAAAAATAAAATAATCTATTTTCAATATCCAAAATGTTTGAAGACCTTTCTACGTTCATTTTAAGTCATATCCCAAATGTTTTTTGGTCCCGCCTGGATTTGCTATATGTTGACCTATGTTCGTTCGTTCGTTAGTTCTAGCTTTTCTCATTAGTTTTTTCTGATCTTTGACACAAAGATGCAAAATGGCAATGCTCAAAATGTGACTGAGCTCGATTTTTGAAGAAAAAATTCATTCACAGGTTTGATTAACGTCTTGTTAACTGCTTACTACTAAGTGATGCCTTCTAAATTGGTTGAAAAATTTGGGCAAATTTGGTCCAAAAATCACCCAATAATAGGGTTTTTTGGACTTAGTGCAAAATTTGTTCATTAGATTTTTCTGTTTTTTTTTTCAGAAAGATAGAGGGTAATAAAAAAATGGCTGAAACGATTTTTCCCGGAAAATTCTTATTCACCGTTAAAAACCTTGCGTGACTTTTCTCGAAGGTTGCTTCAAGTCAAAATCACGAGCTTATTTTTTTTCGTATTTTGTATCTGGTACGTCTTACTGATAGGGGGATGCTAATCGTGTATTAAATTCCCGTCCGAGAGTTACCCCAAATCTGGAGGTAACCTGTCTCAGCAATTTTCTCTAAAAAGGTTCTGAAATCCAACGTTTGTATAACCACTGGCAAATCAAATTAAATGAAATTTAAAGATCTATTATATAAAACTTACTAATCAAGCTAATTAAGTTTCTAAAACTCGAAGATAAGCAATTCTACTCTCTGCAGTTCTCCAATCGTTGTGTTTGAAAACAAGGAAATGGCTTTTTTCAAGCTAGCTTCAAGCCAAAATCATGAGCTTCTGAAAATCCACCACTTCAATAAGTTTTTATTCGCTAAGATATACTATCTATCAAACAAAGCACATTTCCAATTCGAAATTTGCTTGCGGACAACAGTATTGTTTTTCTCCTATCACCTTTTTTCTAACCATTCAGTGATGAGTAACATGCTTTTGATTTGACTTTTCCTTCTCATTGTGCTACTTTGCTTCTGTGCTGGACATTATTATCTTTTCTTTCTTTTCTAGTTCTATTTTTATCTGACTCTCATAATCAGGTAGGTCTATCCAGCATGTGGTTTGTTATTGTTTTGTAACGTTAAACCAGCGGCCCAGGGAAGCCGATGCTTATTAAAAGCTTAGCCAATATTTCTTTGCCAGTCACTTAAATATTGATCTCAAAAGTACGATATACGGTGTCCGCCTATTTGAGACTTTTTTTATAAGGATGTAGCTAGAAAACGGCTGAACGGAAATGTCTTGTCCGCTGATTAACGATGCAGAAAGTATATTTTAATATGTCCCATTATACTGTAGTTTTAGTAACCTAATAAATTTCTTTCTTCTTTTTTTAAGGACTTTGGTGAAATATTAAGAGAGCATGGTTTGCAAAACTCCCTTATAGTCGATGGGTATGTATTCATGTAAAGAGAAACCTGTAATTTTTTATGGTGTATCGAAAACCTAGAGCAAAAAACCTGTTTGATAATTTTCGATTTTTATCCCTGTTCTCTAACAGGTAGTCTAAAGTACTGTTAAGGGCTTCGAAATCTAATCCAACGTCCATATCGGACTCCCCTAACCCTTTTCTTGGGCGTCATTTGAACGGTCATTCTGTCAAACTTGTAAATTATGGTTTTCATATCCGTGAGAGTCATCGTTGTTTTTCTCTCTGGCTCTTCTATTTTTTTTGTTGCTTTTTTTTTTCAAGATTCGAAAATTTCAACTTGAACGAAGTGACTGAACCTCTAGAAAAAGTCGACGCTACCCACTCATTATGTAAGCTCTTCTCTTGCTTTTTTTTTTTATGGCCAGCTCCACATTTTTTTACAAGAACATCCAAATCTTTTGAAGCCTAGAGATGTTCTTAACTTTTTGAGTTCTGAGCTTGAAAATGTTCCTTGTGCGCGTTTTTGTCCAATTTCTTAAGAAATCGGCTGTTTTAAAGCCAACAGTCCAACATTTTGACCCAATGTTCTTACATTATTTGTTCTCGTAAAAAACGTGTAGCTCAGTTTGTAGTTTTGGTGCTCCACCTAACTCGATCTATCACGTCTATAAAATATAGTAAAGGGAAAAGACTTCCACTTCTGTTTTAACCAATCGTTTTACTTGTTTCTGTTAGGAGAATTCTTCCATTTGATAGATAATACTGAAATTAGCGAAAACTAAAACTATAAATTGTCCATACTTACCCAGAAATGAACGATACCAAAATAATGTCGCTGCTTGTTTAGCAATTGTGAATTGGAAAGATTTTCAACTTTTTCATTTTCACCTTTCATTCTAGTTTTACACGTCTACGGCATTATGATCCGCCACAAGTTGGTTCTCTCCTTACAAGCCTTAAGAATCTTAGAAGAGAAACTTTGCGAGGATGGCCGAATCATCACTGACCCAAATTATGAGCTCTACCATCAAGATATGTTGCTAGATAAGAAGTTACTATACAAAGAGTATGATCCCAAAGCAAAAGAGTTACGTGGAAGGTTAATCCCAAAACCTAAAAAAGTCGATCGACGTTCTTTGAAATACAGCAGACAGGACTTGAAACGGTAGTTTTGATATTAGAGACTTATTTTTTTATTCGTTATAAATGCTGTACATTGAAGATTTCTAGATGCTTGATGAAATGAAGTAAATATCGATATATTCTTCAAATCAGTTTTACTAATACAGTTGACGCTCTCTAATTCGATCTTCAAGGGGAATAGGATTTTCATCGAATAAGGGAGCTTATCGAGTAAGGGAGCGTCGTTTATGAGAGATTCTTGTTGACGCGAATTTTAAATTTCATCGAATAAGGGAGTCTATCGAATTGTAGAATGTCGAATTAGAGAGCGTCAACTGTACTATTTTATAGTGAATATCAAAAGCAAAAGCAAACATATTTTTGCAGAACTTCTATATCCGTCCTTGTTTTCAAAAAGAAGAAACCTTCTACACTTTTTTCGTACAGGGAACTTTTTAATTTATGAATTCAAAGCAACAGTTGTTTATTTATACGAAAAAAAATCAATTGTTAAAAGTTGAAGAAAAGTCTTGAAATTCTAAGTTAATCATATCTGGAATATATACAAGAAATGGTCTAAAAAAAAGTCTAAGAAAATCAAGATTGATCACCAGATTTCTACTGAAAGAACTTTGATTCAAAATAATGTATCCTTGAGTCCAATATAGCGCTATGTGTTGAAGATCTGTTGCCATAGCTTCGTCTAGCCTGACTAATACTGTTCTCGAAACTGTCATTAGATTTTGGACTTTGTGGAAAGTCACTACCATCTCCATTATCAAAAGAGTCTAATAAAGGTCTCATTGATGAACGATTATTGTTGCTCCACTTCGGTTTTCTTGGAACGTCCGGCTTCTTTTTCTCAGTCTTCTCCGAGTTATTTGGACTGGTTGGTATGTTGTTTTTATTGGGATTAAGAGTTCTAGTTTCATTTCGTAATCTGACTGGACTCTCTTCGGGAGTTAATTCGTCGAAAGAACCCAATAAAGGAGCCGTGGACGAACGTTTATCGGTCATAATGGTTCTCTGGTGATGGACCAGAGCTCTCTTTTGAGCATGCGCAAACTTGGAAGTGTTTCGTGCAGTCGGAATGGGTGAACTGTTCACACTATCATCCGACATAAAGTGGTATCTATCTGGTAGTTCATTGTTGCTAAAGCTCGCAAGTAAACTAGATGTCTGATTATCCACCTGCTCTTCGTCGTCTTTGCAGGCTGTCCATTGACGTACTAGACGGCCTTTGTCTCTTGGTGATTGCGCTTTAGATGTTGATGGGCCTTCTCCCAGAGAAACTGTTGAAGCTGGTGACTTTGCAAGCGAACTCAATGTTGAGGACATTGACAGTGAGGCAGGTTTCGGAGGTAACGGAGGTTTTTCTTGGTGAATATCAAACATAGGTTGATAGTAATCAAGTCTTGCTGATTCTTGTTTACCACGTTTGCTATTTGTTGCCAGAACTGGACTTGAAGTTGATGTTTCTCCTTGCTTCTTCCTGTGGAAAAAGTTGAACAATTTCTTCTTTTTGGGGTTGGTTTCAGATCTCACCAGCTGTTTCTTCCCATCTTCATCACCATTGACTTGAACATATCCTTTCACACCAACAACCATTGTTTCAGGATGTTCCATCTCCTCATCCTGTATCTTCTGGATGGTGCTCTTGAATCGCGTATAATCTTTGGCAAATTCATTTAATGGAGTTAAATAATCATTATTGTTCTTTGTTCGACCCTTGGTGATCAGGAAGCCTCCTTTCTCATCGAAGCTAAGCATATCTTCCCCTTCTTCTTCACTCTCCCATCCTTCTTTCTCTAGACCAAACCTTCGATCAGCAGGTTCCGGATGACCTGATTCACCTACAACGACATTATAATATGGATTGTTTTTAGCGACAGGCTGAAGAATTGGGGATGAGGTATAAGTACTTTTGAAAGATGCTTTGTATTTGACTAAACACTCCATTTCGACTTCATGTTCAACATGACTTTCCCCTCTTGAATATTCCCTGTTCTGCGCCTCGAGATCAATCTGAGTCAGGTCATCAACAGTATCCATTCTCATTAACAGAGGTTCTAGTCGTTGTTGGATCTGTAACAGTTCAATTTCACTGAGTTCTAAATCACATCCGTCATTTATAACACCACTTATCATGTTACACTCAGCGTGAAACTCTAACTCATGTGGAATCACTATAGCTGAGATGCGATCTTCTTCATCACTCATAGATGTCAAAAAGACATTAAAACGTTCCACACCGTCAATGATAACTTTCTCAAAATAAGTTGTATCGCTTTCATCCTTTGATTCTGCGTACTTTGAAGCGCGCCTTACAGATCTGGAAAAAGGATCAAAGGGTACGGTCATCAGGAAAGGTAGCGTCTCTCTCTCGATGGCTTCGGACAAAGCTTTGTAATTCTTCTTCGTCGGACATTCGCACTCTTTACAGTATTTCTGTAAGTCACTTACGGGGATACGTAAGCATTTCTTACGTGGATAAACACACGTATCCAAATATTTAATACGTCGGTCAGAAGTCTTTTTGAACCAATTCAATACACGTCGACCAAGCCAGGGTTTTGTGACTTTCAGAATATCACCGACATCAAAATCACGTTTCTCGTGCTGAAATTTCTTCATAACTGCAAGCCAGACTGCTGATCGGTCTCTAATTTCATCTTTAAGCGAAAACCTTTTGTTATTGATACGATTTAGCAGTATTAACTCATCGTAATCTCCAGGAAGATAAATAGCTGAAGAAGTTTTGGTATGACATCGGACACGCACGAATTCGAACGAATAAAATACTCGAACATTGCGAACGGATCGTTTCGTATCGAGAAACAATCGATGTGTTTCTTGGGCGCGTCGAACACGAATCGAGTAGCTTCGTTCACCACGTCTGGTGGATAGTAAAGTGTGAATACAAACTCCATCCGACATGCTTTCGTCACTTTCGTTTTCTTCTGCTATCGAATACCTGAAAATAGAGAAAGAATATTCTTACAAATATTGAATTGTAAGATGCTATGTTTTTCTTAATGACATGTTGCTACATGTTTTTCTTAATGACATGTGCCTTAGGCTCCACATACGATTTAAATTCTCTTGTTTTGAAACAATAGAACCATGATTGTTTCAAGACCCAATAGACGATATCGGCTTAACGTGAAAACTCATATTTGACCTCCGCAAATTGCCCACAATGCTTTACGCAAAAAGTTCACGGTGAAATTTTTTTCCGCACAAAGCATTGTCAGGAATTCTCGGCGGGGGTCAAATCTGAGTTTTCATGTGAAGCCGATATCGTCTATAGGAGCCATTAGTCATTATTCATATGTTTGTGAAAGGAAAACATTGTATCACATATGTCAAGTAATTTGTCTCTCGCTTAAAAAATAAATGGGATAAACTAAGACCAAAATCCTTCATGTAAGTTTCACTACATTTCTTTCAAATGGTTGGTTTTAGCATTATAAATCTCTTTCTCTTTCTTTAGATATTTTGCTCGGATTTTTTCTAGGATTCTCTTAAGAGCACTTTGAGATTGATTCTCTTTATTCCACTAAATCTCTTTTTAAAAAGTTCAGAAACACAGTGATTTCACTGTCTCTTCAGTGGACGCAAAACTTACATATTATGCTCCAAAATGACAAACAGAATTCTTCTTATATGGAAACACAAGCTTCGTTGCTTGTATACAACGGTGTATCCGTGTATGGATGAACTCGAAGCAAAAAATTTTCAAATTTATACTTTCTTGTCATCACAACATATTATACAAAATAACATTTATTTCCCAAGATCCAACCTCTTTCTCTTATCAATTCTTACGTAAGTCATTTTTTATCTCGATTCTTTTTCATAATTCGTAAGAAATATTTTCTCTGTTATTTTTCTCTGAAGCTAATCCACTAGATCTAATTTCCTTCATATCTTTTATAAAATTCTGACCCAGAAAACCACAAGATTTCTGCCACTAAATGATCATTTCCTTAACGAAAAATTTATCAATATCAATTGTACGCTTTCTTAACGCCTTCGTTTCGACGTCTTTTTAACATTCCATTGAGCTTGCACTTATAATGTCTTATCAATACATTTTTCGTCTGGATTAAGATCCTACTCCTTCAGGGGGAGGTCGGAGGTCAGTACTAGAATCTCAGACAGCATGTCTGTTAAGAGCCTATTCTCGTTTTCAGCCCTATCTTCTATCTTCATCTATCGAGTTTCACTTTTTCGTGTGCCATTTTTCACATCGACTTTCTTAAGTTCTTGAATTTAGCGTCTTTGTACATAGGTCTTCACTTTTCCTGTCTCGAAGGCTCTCTAGCATGTGAGGATTTTTGCTTGTTCTTTGATGGGATGAATTTTGTCCGCAAAGTAAGTCCAGATGAAATTTTGAAAAGATTTCATCTGCGAAATATTTGAAGATCCCTACTTGCTCTTTTCAACGGATAGAAAAATGCTTCGTGAAATTATTTGCCATTACAGGGGTCACACTCGGCATACAATCATACAATATCATACAATTTAATCTTTTTATCAAAATTGGCATAAAATAGCATAAAATATAAGGTCTTGGCATACTGAGCATAAAATTTGACCAAAAAGCCAGGAATTTTTCCTAAGGCAAGAAACTTTGTAGATCGACATAAAACCAATTCACTGAACTTAGTTCTAGGTCTAATCTTTTATCTAGGATAGATTTTTATTGTAAAATTTATTTGGTGATGAGCTTTATTTTTGCTCAAAATATTTATTAGTTTTTCTATATGGGTTTTTGCAAAAGGTTTTAAGAATTTTGGCAGCAAAAAGGTTCCAGACTGATTATTTCATAGTCATAGAATTTCAGAAAGGTTTCTTCCTGCAAAGTACATTTCGTTTCTGTGTCGCAAAAGAAGATTTTTAAGGTTAATTTAGACTACAAGTAGCCTAGAGGCTGAGGCCAAGCATAAAGTGTAATGAGAATTTGTGCATTTATTATCAATAATTGAAAGTAGCCAGCGAGGCAATCCTTTTTAAGGGCTCTGACCATAGTGAAAAATCAATTTCAGAATTTGAAGATAAAACCTTACAGTGGATGGCCCCTAGAACGGAGGTCAAAAATGAAATCGCTCTGGTAACTTCAAAAATAGATGAATCTAAAATGGCTTTCCTCCAAAACAAACTTCAGCCTCTCTATTTTCCTTCCCGAGAGAGTTTTTTCAAACATTTTTAAGTCAGACACATTTTTTGTTGACTCAAACAGACTCAAAGTTTAGTCACTTTTTCTCAATGGCCCCTAGAACGGAAGTTTAGAATTTTAGCTATTTCTCATGATCTACGGTAGATATCAAAATGAAATTTTTACTGTAGTTTTGAATTGTGATTTCGAATATGATGAGGGTAAGTTAATTCGGTAAAATTTTTACTAACATACTAATGGTCCGTTAGATGGAGGTTTGTGGCCCCTAGAATGGAGGTTTTGTTGAAAGGAACCAAACCCTGAAGAACAAAAGAGAAGTAAAAACAGAAACTATTGACATTTTTTCATTGGCTGATAAAATTAATAGCTGATTGTAATGAAAGTTGTCAATTTTTCTGAAAGATTTTATGATTTTGATGATAAAAATTTTAAAATTGGAAGTTCCAAAATTTATAAAACCAATTCCTTACATAATGACGTCATTATATATTTAAAGAATTGTTTTCCCAATAATATGAAATTCGCTATGGAGATAATGTCAAAACTTTATGATAAAAGCTTAAGTCAATCATCATTTTAGTCTGCTACAACAAATTTTTATGTTTCAGTTTTAACAGTCTTTCTAGCTGTACCTAGACCTTTTGAAAAACCTTTTTCTTTTTGTTATTATCTTTATTATTTTTGTATTATTTTTATATATTCTTTCGTTTTATGGGTTGACTAATCAATGATATTAGGATTGTTGAAGTTTTCGAGGAAAAATTTTTAGCATAAAATAATCATAAAATTTGAAGAAAGAGCATACAATTTGGCATAAAATCTGACTAATTTTGGCATAAAAAATCATACAATTTGGTCATTTTTTGGCATAAAATCATACTATAATAGGGATTTTTAGAGTGGGACCCCTGCATTAAGGAGTTTTATTTACTCATCTGCGCAAATGAGTCACCGCGAGAAATTTCCATGGATAAGCTTTTCTATGAAATTTAATCCCCGTGAAGATTTGTCTCGTCAAAGAACCATTTTACCAAATAATAACCTATAGCGCAATCATGAAACAATTACCCGCGCATATAGTATACCCATTGATTTCCATTTCTAAAGTAGGTATAAACAACGATGTGTTAACCACATCATTAACCTTCTTTTGGCTGCTGTTGAATCAAAAGATGACGTCATCGCTTCTGTCCTATTTCAAGATGCCTTTGTCAACAGAACCATTCATTTATTTATTTGTGAAAAGACGTCGTTTCACGTCGATATTGTTATAGCTGTCTAAATTATCCGAAACTCATCCATCATCTACTCTAAGGTCCCGAATAGTAGGGGGGTCTGAATAAAAGGGGGGGTCCGAAATTTTTGCAAAATATAATAAACGAGGGGGTCTGAATAAACGGGGGGTCTGAAAATATTTAGAAGTTTCCTTTTACCTTTTACCAAAATTCGAACGTTAAGCCTGATTTACACTTCAACTCAAAAACAAAAAAACTAGAAAATTAATAAACGGGGGGGTCCTAATAAGAACGGGGGGGTCCGAAAAATTTTCGAAAATTAATAAGCGGGGGGGACGTCTATTCGGGACCTTAGAGTATGGATGAATTTACTATTCCCACTCATGACTTTATTACCTGCAAACAGACCCGGTATCTACGAATTTACTTCCGTAAAGATGTGTACTATACTACGTTATACGTGAGACACACTCTGGTACAGAGTATTAATGATTTTAAGGATCAGATTTGAAAAACCGTGACATTTTCATACTTTTCTTCAATTTCTTCCATTTCTTATCGGAGACAGTTTATGCATGCAACGTCTTCACAATTTCTAGAAGTAAAATGACTTACTATCTTCACGTGTGTAGTTCTTTCTCACTTTTCAATTTCAACCTCGTATCTCTTTCTTACGATCTTTGCATCAATTTGATGAAATTTTATTTTTGTTCTTCTCAAAAAGTTTTCCTTGTTGACCTTTATCTACTTCTCGCATTGCATGTTGCTTGGATCTTTCTAGATATCTCTATAACGATAAAGTCAACATAATGTGCGTGGCATCATTGGCATCATTTGATGATATTATTATCGCCTCTTTACATTATATTATAAAGAAAAGGTAAATTTTCCAATTTTTATTATACGTCCTAATTTGCCAGGGGGGGTCGGTAGTAAAATCTCAGACATATATGAGTAGTAAAAGGATTTTTACGAATTTTTACATACCACCACCCAGACTCTTGGAAGAGGTATTTTACTACCCTGGTAGTAAAAGCTTTTGGGACAATTTGTCATGGAGACCACCTATTTTTTGGTTGCTTTTCGGACTGATTTTGAAAAAAAAGCTAAAAAATGATTATTTCTGTGACACATTTTTCACGTAGTGCAAAAATTAATGTTTTTCCCTTAGAATTAGTCTTTTTATATTGACAAAAAATTTCGAGAATTTTTTGTTTGCAAATTTTTTCATATTATAAAAATGTTCAGATTTTTTCAGAAAAGTCATCCAGAAAATTAAAAGAATTACAAAATATAGCTAAAATTTGCTCATTTTACCAGTTTTAACTACCCAGGTAGTAAAATTTTTTCAACATTTAACACATAGATACCACCCATTTTAGTATTTAATTACCCTGGGTAGTAAAATTTTTTTTCGATTTTTCGTCACACCACCACCGTAGTAAACGTCATTATTATGTCTGAGATTTTACTACCGACCCCCCCCCCCTGAATTTGCAAAGGTGAAAACTAGTTTCTATCAGCAATTCCACCCTTCGATTGTTTTCATTCTTTTTAGTCCGTGGTAATTTTCCAGGGTTCAGGATTTCACTAGATTATTATCAGTTATGGTCATGGTTGGACTCGAGAGTCATAATATACATGCAGTCTCTCTTAGGGGCACTCGTACCCTGTGACTAAACATAGGGCAGCCCTTTTAGGGGCACCGTCGGGTTTGTAATCCAAGGTTGCTTGCATTTGGTGGTTCGAGCCGAGGTGTGGGAGTATATTTCAGAATTATTATAATAGCTTCAAATAATCAAAATCAGAGAAGGGGGGCCGAGAAAACTAAGTTAAGAAATCAGAAAATACAAAGTTAGAGATAGGAAATAGAGAAACAGAGGAGAATGGCGGAATTGGTGATTGAAACTTCTTTCTGGTACAAAAAACATTTTAAAAAAGCATGAAGTATAAGCCCAAAGGGCTAGAAGTCAATCGTCTTGGTAGGATTTGAAGCCAACAAATCCTACCAAAGTTGCGCGGCCTTAAGCGGCTCGCCTGGTTTTTACACAAACGAAAATTTACCGCTAAATTTCGAAAAAAATATCAATCGTAAACAAGGGAATTGCTAGATACAATCTGTCGTCAAAAATGCGGCGCATTTTTTAAGGCTTCACTTTATCTTGCCTGAGAAAGGTTAGAGATTGAACTCTAGCCCTTCTAGGCTGCTGGCATCCACTAACGGATTCGTGCTCCTTATAGAGGATGCTTAATAAGTGATATTTCCTTTGTCCAGAGATTTGCCGCCTTTAGCCGATATACGGCTAAAGACAGTTTTAGCTGGCGAGTGTCTACAAATATATAACATTACGTAATGTTTAAATTTTCCGTGAAGCACCAAATCATAGATTGGAAAATATATTTGGATTTTGAAAACAAAGTAGGCGGAAGGAAGTTTGCTTGTTTTTCTTCCTCCTTTGTTGTTTAATGTGGAGATTTTGTAGAAGATGAGAAATTAGATTTATTGAATTTAAGTGCCCTGATGTATCTTCTGTGTGCACCAACAAAATTTTGCTTCATAAAACTACATTTTGATGCTTGAATTTGGACTTGTATATGTGTATAATTTTTTACCACACTGGATTCGTTGATCACTTTGGCTCCAGATAATTGTTTTGTCAGTTCTACAGATATGTTTCAGATTATTTCAAGGTATTCTAGTTATGTATATACAGTACATTTTAGGGGTCACATTGAATATTTCTGACATTACTTCTTTATGATTCTACAAAAGGGAGTGTAGCCTAAAGGGAGTGCTGTTGTTCCTTCAACAAGGGCCTTTAAATGTTAAAACAAACAAAGAACTTTCCTTGAGCTTTAGCATTTCACTTTTTAATACTGCGTGGCCTTTGTATCTTTTCAGGTACTTAGTAGCTTCGATTCTTTGAAGAGATTGGAGTGTTTCTGGTTGTTTAATTTCTTTCACTTTGTGTTCGTATTTGTATTTTTTGAGCTTCGACCGAAGAGCTGATGGAAAAGTTTTGATAAATTTACAGACCAGATATCTCATAAAAGCAAAAGTCAAAAATAAATCTACAGACTGTACATAATGCACGCATCAGATTGTTTTTTATCTTTTTTTCTGTTTTGTTTTTCTGGTCTGGGAATCGAATTTCGAATGTAAACATTCCATTGAAAACGTTCGAAATTATCGTTTTTTTTTCCTTATAAGAAACATTTTTTATAAGAATATTGCTATATAGTATATACTAATTACCGGAGCCAGTCCCGGCACGGGTCTTTTGTGTTACAAAAGTTAATTGTTTTTAAATAAATAAATAAAAATGAAAATATTTTTTAAATTTCACACCTCACAACCTCACTCACGGAAAGACGACAAGACTTCGTTCAGCTTTTGATCTTTCAGTGCTACTTGGTCTGGGGTAAATGTGCGACTCGCACGTTCACCTCTCAGACAAGCAACAACTGATCGGATCAAGATGAAGGAAATCTTGCGTCGAATCCCGGCGATCACGACACTCTTCATGCAATTTTGCTTCTCTGAGATTTTCTCAGAAAGTCTATTTAAAATATCGAACATTCACGGGAAGTTCCGCCAGTAGCACCAAAAATCAATGGTGTGAAAGTCCCTCTCTCAATTTCCTGGATTCGTTGGTTATAAGCTCTTTTCTTCTGCTTCTCAAAGCTTGCTAATGTAGTTGAAACGGATTTTTCACGATAACTCGGAGCTAGAAGGTTTGAAACCTTAACATCAAAGAATGCTCTCTGAAACCGTGTCCAAAAACCGTTACCACTAACATCGGCCCTTGCCTCATTACCACAAATAGCTGATTTCTTAAAATCAGCACTATCAGTTCTTGTGAGTTCCAATAATGCGGGTTCAATTTTCACATCATGTGCAACTTCTTTCAACATCATCGCCAACGCATCACGGATGTTGTTGTGACGATGAATGACGTAACCACCGAGGTGACAAGAAAGTGCATGTTCGATGGAGAAGGATGCTTGGCATGCACATTTGACCGGTAGTCTCCTCATCTGCCAACCGTACCGCATGAAAATCGCATCGAAGAATTCTTGCTTGTTCAATATGAAATTTTCCTCCCTCAAAGGAAGAGTCGTCAGCCACGATGAAGCACCCGGACATTGAGCAATTTCCAGTGCTTTGCGTTCAATGGATGGTAAAGATGGCTCAATTTCCCGAAGGGTTTTCTCATAGTCCTTCAGTCGTTGGTTTTTTCTTGATTTGATTATTGAAATCGAGCTTGTATAATCAACGGGCTCTTCACATTGTTTTACGACACGATCTCGTAACTCGGCCGTTGCACTTAGACTCGTTTTGTGTTGGAATTTCGCTTCTTCTATTACATTTATGATACCAAGTCCCCCGAATTTTGTCGGCAAAGCCATCAAGCGACGTTCAGTATCATTGCATTGTCTTCCATCGCAGAAGGCGGGAATCAAGTGGAATCTGATGACGTTTTCGAGTGGTATCAGGTATTCGTCGAGGTCTTTGACCGTACGGAATATGTAGTTGAACTTTTGGCGATATCCAACTACGAATGACACATACGCAGCTTGTGGTTGTGAACATGCTATCGTCGCCAAAAGAGTAAGCTCTTTGACCCATTCTGCAACTTTGGCTTCGATGTAATCCTTGCGGAAAGCTGCATTCCCGATCAAGGCGCCGAGATGTTTTCGTCCTTTGACAGTCACTTTGATAGAAGTTGTTGCGAAGACGCTTCTAGCATACTCTTCATATTCTGGTTTGACTATCAACCACGACTTGGAAGATTTCGGGTAATATCCGATATTTGGACCGACTTCAGATAGAACATCCCACCAAGCTTTCAGGGCATTAATCTTGCCAGCTCCTGTAAGATCATCTGCATATGCTACTTGTTTGATTCGAGCTGATTTCTTCTTGAGATGAGTTGTAAGTGGTAACAAACTTAGACCGTATAAAGCCATTGCAATGGGATCACCTTGTGTGGTACCTTCAGTGGATTTCAGCTCGACACCACCAATTACAAATAATCGAATTTCATGGCGATAGCAGTTTTCAACAAACAATGCTAGATGTGGACAAATTATCTTTATGTTCTGGATCATGACGGCACGATTAATGCTGTTGAACGCGTTGCTTGCATCCACCAGAAGAACAGCTTCAGTTTCAACGTCGTTGTAGATATCAGCCATTGCATGAACAGCAGTCTCGCAACCTCCGAGTTGTCCTGCACATAGTTGTAGGTTTCCAGAAGCATCTTGTATGTCTTTCTTAAAAATTGTTGTTATTGATTTCCCAACAATCCTTCTAAGTACTTCACCGATGCCAATGGGACGTACACCTGGATTCTTGTTGAGTGGTACGAGAGTGCACGAAAGAAAAGCCTCCATGTCACGGCCATTCTCTTTATCACATTTTTCGGTGCACATCGTGATGGCCATTTTGGCGATAGCTTTCGCCAGATCGTGTGAGCGGTCACCAAAACTTTTTGAAAGCAACAATCGATGCCACATGCTTGAGTCTAGTTGGGAGGGCCCCGATGACCCTTTTGTTTTAGCCGCCATCTTCTGAATCAGTTCTGCGTCAATCACATGAAACGTTAGGGGATGAACATCGAACACTGGACCTTCAAGAAGAAGATCGTCAAATTTGGGTTGTGCTTGTGGGTGCTTCTCTTGAAGTGTGTTGATGATCTGGTCATTGATCGGAACCAGACCAGTCGAGCTTTCATTTGACAAGAGTTTTAATGCAGCGTTGACTTTACCAAGGAACATCAGATCACTGAATCGTTTTTTGATCGTGGATATCTTCTTGGTGGTGGAGCTAAGAATTCGATTTTGGATGGCTCTGCTTTCTCTTGTCAGCTCGTCAAAATCACCCTGCTCCCAAAGATTCAGTCGTCGGTCCAAAAATTTGATGTGATCTTTGGATTTCGATGACTTGGAAGGTTTTTGTAGCAAAAGACAAGGCATGATAAACAGAGCTTTGAGAGCGATGTTCGATAGAGTAGATTTGTTGTTCCATTCATTGATCAAGCGGGTGCATTCTTCTACAAAGCGCTTGCCGGCAGCACCACTGGGGAGGTTGAACAAATTTTTCTTCCATTTGGTTGTTTCGTTGTATGTTGCGCTGAGAATTTGTGATAGATCTTCGCTTGTGTGTGGACCCCATAGTTGTGGTTCGTTGTTAAGTTCATTCGTATTGGATGGGTTGAGTTCCGCATCATGGGTAGCTTTTACATTCTCGTTTACGTCATTGTTGGTTGAGTTTTCTGACGTCACTTTTTCTGATGGTGAAATTGTCGTTGGCGCTGGAATGTCTTCTTGCTTTTTGACACATTTGTTTCTATGTCTTGTCCGTCCACCCTTGTTTTGAAATACTTTCCCACATACATCACATGAGTAGGTTTCTGAATGATTTTGTCTTGGTTGGGATAAGGGGAGGTTCTTGTTGTTTGGTGATACTTCTTGTTCCTGCAGTCGAGGTTTCGCTATTACTTCGGAAAATAGCTGAAAGAACGATTTCGCTGGTTGTATCGTCTTTGTCGAGGAACAAGCAAGATTCTTCGTATTTTCACTTATCTTCAGGCCTGGACCAGATGTCGATTCGTCACGGACCTCGTCTTTTTCACATCCTGTCGCCATTTCTGAGGCAAGACAGGGTAAAGTGTGGTGTATTCTAGACTCTTCACTCGTTCGGCGAGACGCGTCTACCTCCTGGCCGCAGAGGATTTTTCTTCGGGCTTAATATTCGAGCCTGTCAGTCCAACTGACCCTCTGCACCCTTGACTGCGGGCGTCTTTTCTTCGAGGTACACGTTCGCCCTCACTCTCACGCTACCTTGACTGCGGTAGTCTTTTCTTCAGGATTTTTCGACCTTGTCTAGCACCACTTCGGATTGTGACGGAATAAATGTTTTGCGAAAAAGAAGGCAAGTTCTGCTTGTTCTGCAAGTTCTGCTTTTGACACACGGAAGACTTTGGTTGTATCACGATGCTTTCTTGAAGATTTCTTTCCAATATCCCAGATTTTTAACTCTTCTTGGTTTACTGTTCTCGCCGGATTCTTTTCTTCTCCGCAGCATGACCGTCCGCCATCTTTAACCGTTTTCGATAAAAAAAAAAAATCAATATCAATCAAATTATTAACTCGCCAAGATTTCCTTTGCGAACCGGAAAGCGGTTGGTAGATCATTAAGCAGACCTATACTACCTGGGGTTTTGTAGAGGTCTGCGATTCAGACTATAGCCCTTCGGGCTTTAAACTCAATGGGTAAGTTACCCGAGCTGGAGTTTTTATTGTTTCCCGCCCAAAAAGAAAAAAATGTTCCGCCCATCCACCACCAGTCAAGGACACCTTCAAATTAGCCTATCATAGGCTGATTAGCCTATCATAGGCTATTTAGACTATTTTATATAGGCTATTTAGCCGAAAATCGATAAAAACCTCGATTTCTGACGAAATATAAATAGTCGCGTCTATTTTTCACCGCATTACTTCATTGCCCAAAGCCAAAAGAATCTTTTTCACTTAAACTGATATAACATTCAATTTTGGAAACAGAAATATGAATAAATTTATTATCCATCGGCTAACTAACCGATTATAGGCTAATTTTCTGATAATGAGGTGCCGTGTAGAAAAACACATGTTTGTTAAAAAAATTCATGAACATTTCTCTGACAATGAGAAACCATGTATTCCTTAGAGAAGACGCGACTATTTATATTTCGTCAGAAATCGAGGTTTTAATCGATTTTCGGCTAAATAGTCTAAATAGCCTATGATAGGCTAATCAGCCTATGATAAGCTAATTTGAAGGTGTCCTTGACTGACCACTCTATGGGGAAATTGCATAATTTATTATCCATTTAATCACACAAATCGCACAAGATATTAGAAGAAATTCACCAGACAAAATCTGCGCGCTTCCTGAAAGCGATCAAAACAAACTCACCATTTTTCAATCATTTTATGCATCATTTCAGTCATTTTCGATCCTGCTGTCATCCTGTCATCAGAAAATTGGGTAAACAAATATATTATTTGGGTGAGTATAAAGGTAACTAAAGTCTGTCCAGATATAATTGGCAGTGGAAACAAGAATGCCTGTAACTTTTAATAGCCAAATACAATTCCGAAAATTTTTTTAGCTTGTTTTAGAGAATCAAAAGCGCTATATTTGAATGCATTTATGGTTGAAAAATTCGCGATTTTTACGCGATTGCAAAAATTGAGCTTTTTTTCTACTCATGCTATAACTTTCATTTTTACACCAGTGGTAGTTCAACCTTAGGTTAAGAAGTTTTTTAAATTTCAAGGCAAACAGAAAAGTCCTTCGGAAGATATGGGACCCGAAATACCCCTTGGTAGCACTTTTCTGTGAAATATCAAATCTCCAACTTATTACTAAAAACGGGGGTAGCGATAATTAAAACAGTTTTTCGATCATAACACATTTTACGATCTCTTTAATGACCTCATAGCCAAACTGCATTTAGTGTTTTGGGAATTAGCAAAGTTCTTTAGTGACTTAAAAATAAGAAAGGCAATATAAATTCATGCTTATCTTTTCAATAAAAACAATTATACTGTGATTTCACTTCTTTTCGAAATAATCAATGATACCAATAATACCAATGCACCAACACTTAACATTTTCCAACTTTTAATTGCACTGTTCAAAAAAAAAACTTAACCCCCGTTTTTAGTAATATGTTGGAGATTTGATATTTCACAGAAAAGTGCTACCAAGGGGTATTTCGGGCCCCATATCTTCCGAAGGACTTTTCTGTTTGCTTAGAAATTTGACAACCTTCTTTACCTAAGGCTGATTTACCACTGGTGTAAAAATGAAAGTTATAGCATGAGTAGAAAAAAAGCACAATTTTTACAACCGCAAATTTAACCGCTAAAAATCGCGAATTTTTCAACCAAAAATACATTCAAATATAGCGCTTTTGATTCTCTAAAACAAGCAAAAAAAATTTCCATAATTATATTTGACTATCAAAAGTTACAAGCATTCTTGTTTCCACTGCCAATTATATCTGGACAGACTTTAACTACTAAACTGTTAAGTTTATTACTCTAGGTATGTAGGAGTATGGATCTTGAATAAAGTAGGTTGGGCTGGGTGGAGAGATGACGGACCTTAATTGATGCATGAGAAGAGAAGAGCAGAGCCCCAATCAGTCATTTTTTTAACTTTGAAAAACAGAACTTTTTTAAGTCTCTCTCTGATCCATTATCCATAAGATTAAAAGTTGCATTTTCAGACCTTTTTTTTGACATTTGACCTTCATTTGACATGTGATCCAGTATTCCAGACAGTCTAAACTTAAACTCCTATATCAGGATTAGAAACTAAGCTGGTCGGTAGTCCAGGAAAAAATGGCCAAAAACCCACCTTGAACGGGACTTTGTGAACCATGGTTTTTTAGCTTCCTATGTACCTATAGATTATGGTTTGGGATGGTTTTCAGGCTGAATAGGTGATAAAACCCTAAAATTTGACCTAAAACGGGGTCTTTTGCTCAATCAAGGGTCCCCCTTTACTAGTCGATTTTTCAAAGTGCTCAAATTAACAAACTTTTGTGCTAATCTGATAGAGCTTGAAGTGCTGAGCAAGAAAATGGGGTCATATGTTTGGTTTTGAACATCCGTTGCGGAGCTAGGGCCCGCTAAAGTCGTCAAAATGGCCGTTTTAGCCCTCTGCTGACGTCAGCATTTTTCCTTCAAATTTTTAGGCATTTCTGACACCTTTGCTGGATAGCCCTGAAAGAGTACTTCAAGAAAATGGTATGGTTTGTTGGGTTACAAATTGTAGATCTCAAGATAATTCCATTTTTAGATCTTACAAATCCCATAAAAAGTGCCGAGTCAGCAAAAAATTGCACTTTTCAAAGAACTTCCAACTGAATTATCTCGAGATCTACAATTTGTCAATGAATCAACGATCGAACGCAATCGAACATCAATCGAACGCAATTGAATCTGAAAATTGCGGTAATATTCGATTGAGATTCGATTGTGTTCGACAATCGAATTTCAATCGGTCGATTCCGTTCGATTTAGTTTGATCATCGATTCCGTTCGATTGAGATCGTTTGGACATGTGTATTAGGCAGTGGTGTCAGATTTAGGACCTCTCATGGTATAGAAATCTGCAACAAAAACGAAAGTGGTCTCTTCTGTCAGTATAGACCTAACTATTCATACAAAAATTACGGGAAACACATATTTGGACTTTGTACCCTATGCTGCACTCAAGCACTTATGCTAAAGTCCCACAAAAGCGGGACAAAAATCAGTTTTTTGAAGTTTGCAAAAAACGCCACGTAGAAGATCTTTCAAACTCAGCATATGTGAATTCACTCTATTCGAATAGAGCATGCAGTAAAAAATACAACTTTTCTATTTTTCCTTTTTTTTTTGCAAAACTTCTAGGAATGAAAATAAAGGGATAATGATAATTGAATGCTGTCCACTGATGATCCGCCGATCGTAAAGCTAGAATTGCTACGCGTTTTTTTGCTTGAGAATATGATTGACAGATTAAAGTTTTTCACCCACGCAGGAGCTGGCGGGCGTTCTGCGAGCGTTCTCGGCTCAATTCTTGGACCGCGCACTAAAATGGTAGACATTGCTTTAGCAGATCATTTCGATGGAAGTTGTTGGAATGTTTACAAGACTCTTGACAGAAAATCCTTTGTTTTATTGTCAATGATGACAGTGCCGTTATTAATTTTGTTAGATCTGACAAATTGATGTTTGTAAGTGCACTTTATAGTTGTGTTTCCCATTTAAAAACCATATTCTGGTTTTCATGTTATTAGATGCTGTTTTAGAGCTTTAGAGTTAGCCTGTCTGTACTGATTGCTTCCCCCCAGCGCTCCTTCGCAGCTGTTTATCAAATTTCCACCAATGAGGTTGCTGCATTTCAAATGGCCCTTCTTTTTGGCACCTGTGGCCTTTCAGTGCCTTGCACGACGAGCGGCTGTAAAATCCCACCCTTCATATATTTGTTTCAATCCGTGATCCGTGGCTTAGGTTTTTTCTCATCTTCAATTTATATACTGAAGAAAGCAGGAATTTGATGCGAGAGTTAGATTGTCAACAAAGTGCCGTAAAAAATCATTGAGTAAAAGAAGAACTTAAAATCTTAAATATTTTTATTTTGAAGAATAGGTGCAAAAAAAGTGAAACATAGAAAAAATTCATTTTTCCTTGCATTAATCGAAATGGGGGGTATGGAAAATTTTTTATGTTTATTTTTTTATGTTTATTTTTTTGCACACAATTTGGAAATCAGAAAGCATCCACTTACTTTACTTACTTTTGATGGATTTTTTGAGTCTCACTTTGGAAATCCGATGATTCACCATTTCTCTCACACTGTTTGAATCCGCTCTCCTGTAGGGATAATAATTTGGGAGCAGTGGTTTGTCTGGCCTGGTCTGGCAGTGTGGAAAGAAAAAGGTCAAGTTGTCTTTTAAATTTGGTTTTTGTGCAGTTTGTGATATTACGAATGTAAAATGGGAAAGAATTGAACAGCTTAGGTCCTTCTTCAGATGATGAGGTGTTTTTGTGCTTAGAATTTACTGTAAATTGTTCTAATCTCGACATCTGTCTTCTCTGGTCTTCTAATTTCGACACCCTTCTTTAGAGGTAGGAATAATATGAAAGTTGGAATTGGTGATTGAAAAAGGATTTATCCTCTCTTACCACTAAGCAAAGAAAAATAGTTTCGACCTTTCTATTATCTTTAGTTAGCTCTAGAAAAGGGTGTTGAATTTAGACGAGGGATGTCAATATTAGACCAAGTTACAGTACTTGGTGGCAGTTTTGTCCGAGCCTCTGGTTTCTGTAGCAGGTGATACCCCCTTTGTTCTCAGAGTGGTTGAAATTTGGAGAATATTTTTCTAAGATATACCAAGTATATATACTTTAATGGGATAAATTTTTGCGGGGATTAATTTTCGCGGATTTCGCGGATTTCGCGGATTTGGGTGTCATCCGCGAAAATAAGTCCCATTGGAAATTTGAAAAAGGCCCATCCGCGAAAATTAGTTTCCGCGAAAAATTTGAAATTTTTTTGCAGTCCGCGAAATTTCTATTTTTATCGTTTTTTATTTTTTTTCTACATGAGGAAAAAGGTCAAATCCTCGATATGCTTGTTAGCAAAAATTCGTTTTCCTCAAAATTTTCTTCACAAATTTACAAACTTGGAAGAGGTATTGGAAAAATTTTTATCTAAAGTGATCGCTTATTGTTAAAAGCTTTTCAATGCAAGAGGGTAATCCAACTGGCTTGAAATTAAACATTTAAAAGGATATGTAAGAAAAGGAGGGAAAACGGAAAACAAAAGAATTTATTTTCAATGATAAGAAAGAGTAAAAATAACGAAACAACAATTTTAAGTCATTTTATTTATCTCTCTTTTGCTTTTTTTAACACCATGGAAGTTCAAATTCAACTTTTGATAGTTGTAATACATATCTCCTCGCCCTATTCCAAAACACCCTCTTATTACTTGAAAAAAATATTCCTAATTTTCCTGGAAAAATTCTATTTCAATGTTTTGACCCTTTTCAAAAATTTTAATTTGTACCCCAATCCGCGAAATTAAATCCCCGCGAAAAATCAGGAAATCACTCATCCGCGAAAATTAATCCCCGCGAAATCTTAAAATTTCGCGGATGAGCTCAACCGCAAAATTTAATCCCCGCGAAAATTTATCCCATTAAAGTAGATGATTTGGTATCTTTCTCTACACCTTTCCAGACAGTATAGTTTTAGAGCTTTTAGTTTCTCCAAATAGTTCATATTTTGTAAAGAAGATATTCCATTTAGGAATGATTTTTGAAGCTGTTCTAGTCGTTGCATTTGGTTCTCTTAGGTGACCATCTGATAACAGTAATCAATGTTGCTACAGTCAAGGTAGATCACGTCCACAATATTGCCGTTTTTTATATGGTGGATAAGTCGTTCTGTGTGAGAGAGAGAGAGAAGTTTGCTCAGACAGGATCTTCCAGATCTGAAACCATGTTGGTTGCAATTAAAAAGATTGTTGTCTTCAAGATGTCTTTGTATCTTACTTCGGACAATTTTTTCGAAATTTTTTGAGACATTCAAAGACCAGTCCAGTCATCTGTAGTTTTCTGGTAAACCTTGATTGTCTTTTTTGAAGATTGGTGTGATATAGCTTGATTTCAGTAGATGGGGAGTTTGACTTTTGTCTAGAATGTTTTTCCAGATAAGACAAAGAGAAGTTGCAAGTTGTTGTCTGGATTTTTTGAGCAGGATGGCAGGGAAACCATCAGGTTCTGGGACAGAGTTAGAAGATAGGGTGTTGATTAGGTTGATAAAATCAACTTCTGTGAGGTCTATATCACATAGTTGAGAAGTGCTGTTATCATTTTCATTCAAGTCATATTTCTCCAATGGTTGAGTAAAGACAGAACTGTATTGGTTCTGAAGTATGTTAGCCATGCGTTTACTATCAGTTGTAAGTTCCTTTGTTGACGGATTTATTAAGGGTCCAACCTTGGGTTTGCGCTTCGAAAACTTCCTAGAAATGAAAGATCTGTTTCTCCTCAAAACCTATATTTTTATTCTCAAAGAATCCAGAAGTATCTTCCCTAGAAAATTTGGTATGTTTCCACAATTTTCAGAATTAAAATTTTGATCTGTTCTCCTGAGCTTATAAGAAATAGGATATCTGTTTCCCTCTCCTGGACCTGGAAATTTCTATCTGTTTCCCTTGCTTTTTGTGATTAATATCTATTTTCCCCCAGAAAGTTCAATCTGTTTCCAACGCAATATCATCTTTTTAGAAACAAATATCTGTTTCCCAATATATTATGTCATCTCCTGGAAATATTGATCTGTTTCTCTCTGATGGAGCGGGGAAACAGATAGCTTTTAAGGAAAAGGTCTTTCCTAGAAAATCGGATCTGTTTCCCCATTTTTCAAAAAAAGCTCTCTCCTGGAAAAGGGAAACAGATATTTTGGGGAAATGGGTTCGTTGGCAGCTTCTGTGTCTCTTGAAACATAAATGATTTTTTTATGAAGAGGAAGTAGTTTTAATAAAATCCGCTGGGAGTTAATCACCATTATGGCAATAATTTCAAAACAAGGCAAGTGATGTCTGTAACGTAATTATGAAAAGGTCTACTGCAGCAAAAAATAACTACCGCATATTGAATTCCTTGACTGTTTCCCAAAATTTCAATTTCTCAGAAAATGCAGGCAAAAAAGCTAGAATTTGATACAAGATAGCTAGATGGTTAACAAAGTGCCGCAAATAATTATGGAATAGAAGAACAATTTATGATCATACCATAAGTTGGTCTAATGCCGACATCCCTCTTCTAATTCAGACACCCTTCTTTAGAGATAGGAATAATAGGAAGCTAGGATAAAACACCACTAGACCTACTGGCTTCATGAGTATACTCAATGACAAAAATAAGAATCGATCGGTTTAAAGTCAGAGTTAAGATTCCATCACCATATAATATAATAAAGCTAACAGAAATTAGATGAAATTAGTATACCTAAGGTTTGAGTCATGTCAAACAGAGATTGTCTCACATGGGAATATTTAGAGCAGTGTAGAGAAATGGGCTGAGTATTTTCAACTGAGTTGGTCCTGCAACCACAAACAAAAGGAGTCCAAGGTGTCAAGATTACCATGCCTAAAGTTATTGCGTTGAGATGAATGAAACTCACCCAAAGTCGATTGAGAAAGACCACATCGTGATTGTCTGGAACATCAAAAAGATCACATTGTTTGGGTCTGAAAAATTGGTTTTTTAAATGTTATAATAGAAGGTGGATTTCTTCTTATATCAGGGAAGAAAGAGTTTTGGAAACACTCAGTTTGTATAATATCAAGATGATAAATCGGATTTCTTGTATTTATGTTTCTTTTGGCACTGTAAGTTTTACTGGCAGATAGTTACATTTCAGTAAGACGGAGTTTGGTTATTTATAATTTTATAGAAGAATCAATAGTTCAGAATATATTATGTTCTCTTGAGATGTTCCAGGAAAGTAGCCTGTGATAGCTAAAAAGGTGTTATGTTGAATGACTTTGAGCTTCTGCAAAATTGAGGTGTTTCCTTGACAATCAAATATGATATCACCATAGTCCAAATGAGGTCTAATGTAAGATTTGTAGATGGTTTTAAAAGCACCTCTAGGCACATGTTTGTAATACCTTTATTTGCCTTTTGTATCTTCTCATCCAATCGCGATTGAAAGAAAGTTTTGAATCTAGAATAAGACCATTTGAAAATTTTCTGCCTTTGAAATATCCAGAAACACACCCAAGCCATATTTTTTAAAGGCAAGGCAGTGTTCGTTGGTGGCCAAAAGGGGCACTTTTTCCAGTGTTTTTCCACTAAAAAGGCTCTTTTACCAAAATTTTAGTAATTTCAAGAGGGGCAGCGTCCAAAAAACCGGATGCTTAAAGGGCATGAAAAATGGTCTGACACCCCTGGTATCCAAAGAAGGGTTCAAAGTGCATCATAGATACCGGGTGCACCAAAATAAAGTATACAGGTTTGTCGAGATATTATGAGCTTAAGGATTTAAATTTTTTGTTCATTCTTTTTTTATTGCATAGAGGATGCTTTAACTTGAATTTTGAGCTATATTAAGTTTGAAAAAGTAGTTCAAAAGTTATTTCCAAAAAACTGACTTTTTTTCCATGTCGAAATTTCAAAAAATCATTAAAAACAGCAATCACGCTAGATAAATAAGACAAAAAATGACAAAAACACAATTTCATTGTTTTTTATTCCTTTTTCTCTTAAATCTTATATTTTGCCAACAGTTTAAGTCCAGCAAACTCGATGCAGACCCAAGTTCTTTGAGCAACTAGTCGAGGAATGGTGATCTATTTTTTTTCAAAAATGTTCTCACATAGCACACACATAACATCAAAACATCTCTTGAAGATTTCCAAAAAAATCTTTCAGCCTTTCCAAAAATATTATCCCACATGGGAATAGCTTGTTTTACCATATTCTTAAATTCTGCAACGAGTTTTAATGAACACAATTGCAGTTTTTTGGTATTTTAATGTGTAAAGAAGGTAAGTGTGAAAAGAAAAGTTTGCTCGCTGTTTTTAATGATTTTTTGAACTACTTTTTCAAACTTAATGTATTATAGCTCAAAATTCAAGTTAAAGCATCCTCTATACAATAAAAAAAGAATGAACAAAAAATTTAAATCCTGAAGCTCACAATATCTCGACAAAGTTGTATACTTTTTTTGGTGCACCCGGTACACTTTTCAAATATTTTCGCAAGCACTGGAAGAGGAGAAACTGGTCTGTAACTTCAGCTATGCTCTCGTCTCTCTTTTTATAGACAGGAACCAGAGTTGCTTAGCAAAGGTTTTTCTAAGAGACTTACCACAGATCCTAATCATATGAGTAGAAACATTATCTCACCAATGGGCCTTATTGATGCTCAAAGAGTTTCAGCCTTCCAAAGTCTATGTTCATTGAGGAAACCAACATTGTAAGTCCAGCCTTAACCTCCACTTGATTGAATAATTTTAGATTATTAAAAATAACACTAATTATTGAAGAAAATGTTTGACAGTTTATGGCTGCTCTTTGCTATATTTGTTGGACCAATACAATATGTGCAGGCAGGTGAGCTAACTTTTTTAGTTTTTAAACCTGTTATAGCTTAGTTTAATACTTGAAAATAAGTATTTATTCTGAAGCTTTGACTGAAAGCTTCGATTTTTGTTTTTACATTCACTGTATGAAATGCCAACCATATACGAAAAATTTTTGCTCTAATTTGTTTGTTTTTTCAGTTACTAATCGATGTCCAGATCCTTTATCTGTCATCCAAGCACCTCGGCTTGCACAAAGCAATGCAATGAGGGATTATGGCAGATGGAAGTATGGCTTTCGTATCACATACACTTGTGCACCTGGACACAAGTTTCCTGATGGTAGAACAAAGAAATATACAAAATGTGTCATAATTAATGGAAAGTTAGATTGGAGCATCAAAACATTTCCTAATTGTTATGGTAAGGAATTTGTTTCGGTAATCAAAAAAGACAGGATACACAAAATTTCAATGGACAGGCTGCTGAAAGTGCTTGATCTACCTTTTAGTGTGAGCAAGGTCATTGGTCATTTTATGTCTCAAAATGACCAAATCTTGATTTATCAAAAATTCTTTTTAGTTCGCACTATCATTTACTCACAATAATTTCAAATTGAGTCACTGAATTCTGTGTTGAAAGATTAGAACCTTTATAGGTTGATATAATCATAAAATTGCCTTCTTTTCCAGATTACTGCCAAGGATCCCGGTGTCTTCATGGTCGATGTCAATTTAACAAATTCCTTGGAAAATACAAATGTAATTGTCTTGATCATTATGGCGGGCGCTTCTGCAATCAAGGTAAACAAAATAAAGTATTGTTTCCTTTGGTGTAAATGGCTTTTAATACTTTCTAATTGCTGTATTTAGTTTCCTGAGTACCAGTTGGATTTCGCAAAAACCACATTTGAAAGAAAGTGAGATTAGAGCCAGCTGAAAATGTAAAAATTATTTATTGATAGATTGGAAAGCAAAATACATCTTTATTATAAATCTGGTTTGATTTACATATTTATAAAAATTTAAAAATATAGTAAAAACTGTATAGTTATAGAAATATTAGTCTCTCTTTTTGGACCTACCTTGGAAGTCCGATTATCGAAAAAAAAATTTGTTTGGGCAAACTTGGGCCAAAAAATGCCTCAAAATGAGGTTTTCTGGACTGAGTGAAATTGCTTCATTAGTTTTTCTGATTTTTTACACAGTTATGCAAAATGGTAATTCTTAAAAATGTGAGACTTTTGTGGCAAATTTTGGCCAATATTCGGATTTGTGAAAGTTGCTTCATTCAATTTTATCTTCAATGAGTTAGAGTTATCTTTACAGGAAAGAAATGACTGTTTATGTTTATGCCCTAAACTCCTTTGGGCTGCTTATCTCTAAAACATTGGAAAGCTAACATGAAACAAGTTGCATCATGCTTTCAAGCTTACGCATCTCTATGCTATGCTGTTATTATTTCTTTTTCGTTCGAACATTTTCATTTTCATTCAGCATGTTTCCAACTACCTATTTTATTCAGCATGTTGCTTGTTATGTTTCATTTTAATTTTCTTTATAGTACTTTCAGTACTTACTTTCCTTGAGGTCAGATCTCTGATATAATTAGCAAAAAAGTCTCTTTAAAGCATTGTTATAATGAAGTAAAGAAGATTGAAACATCTATATTGTTAACCGGTTACTTTTTCGAAGCGGGCTACACGACTTTTTGCGCAATGCAATTGGTTCTTTTCGCATGACGACGGGCCTACATTGTCCAGAGTTGCCCGTCGTTAGGAAAATTCATTGTGACGTCACGTTTTCAAAGGAAAATGAACAATGCGTTGACATAATTTCTCTCATTTTTTATTTCTGACGTCAGAAATTATAATAATTTTTTATCTCTTTTCGCTCGTTTTTTTCGCTTTATGTCGCTATTTTTCCTGGATAAAGCGCTAAAAATCAACCGAAGCTGAAGGAAACGGTCAACAAATACAATAATGACCGGTTTTTTTCGGGCTGTACTGAAAATATTGCCCTCGGTCAACGCAACAACCTCGCAAGCTCGGTCGTTACTTGACCTCGGGCAATATTTCTCAGTAAAGCCCTCGCTAACCGGTCATTATTGTATTTTTAATGACCATTCAATTTATTTATTCAGAGAAGTGTGATCTGCCAACAACAACCGAAATACCAAACGGTTCTCACAATGGAAGCATGTCATACAGCTACATCTTACATGGTCTCAAAGAAGGTGCACAAGTTCATTACCGGTGCAACACTGGCTATCGAATGATCGGTGATAGCATGAGCACGTGTATGAAGAGTGGTATTTTTCATCCACCCTCACCACAATGTGTTAAAAGTAATAGTTCAATACCTGTTTTGTGTCGATAAACTGACAAATACTCCTTTTTTGGTTTGCACTTCTCTGCTGACATTAGAAAACTTTGAAACATACTTTTAAAGAAGGCCAGGGATTATCACTCCTACAAGTAACAAATTGATAACTTATCATATAGTGAATTTTATCTTAACTTTCACCAATTTTCAACTGAAGTCGTTTTAAACTTTCAGATGAATCTTATTGGCATCTTTACGAATGCCAACGCCAGTATGACAAACCAACCATGAAAGAAACAGCACTTTACAAACATGCCATGTTGACAGCACCACATTACTGGTGGGGAGGTATTATCGGTTTCAGTTGTCGTAATCCCACTCAAGTCTTGGTGGATTATAAAGATCGTCCTTTTCATGGATCAACAAAGTGTCAAAATAATTTACAATGGTCTCGACAATGGCCATTGTGTAAAGGTAGTTCATTAAAAGATGAGAAAATAGCTTCACCATAATTTTCATTCCTAGGATACCGATAAATAAAGGGCTTCTTAGTTTTCTGCTTTACGCGCTTATGTATTTTGTCTAAATCCCTAAGAATGTTAGAATATTCTCCAAAGCCTTCTACAGTGTTTAAAGAAATAATTTAAAAAAGTGTATGTTGAGTAAATTCGTGTAAGAAATATTTAAAAAAAATCTGACTAATGGGAGAAAGGTATCTAACTCAAAATTTAATACATGGGGTATTGCAAAGCAAAAGATATGACATTTGTTGTGATTCTAAAGTGGTCGATTGTAATAAAAGTCTTTCATTCTAGTGCGCACTTGCCAACGACCAATATTAGACCGTGGAACTTTCACTTGGATCAATGATCTAGATGGCTTCTTTGTTGACTCTGTTACTTTGGTAACGTACAAATGTTATTCACCATACTATTTGTACGGTAACCGACATGCGAAATGCTTGAATGGGAAATGGACGTCTGTTCCAAAATGTTACAATTTCGAAGCGTTCAAAAACCAATGCATGCTGGATGGGAAAGTTTTGGATTTCCAAGGATACAATAAATCTGAACCAGTGTGTGCCAAATCCAGTAAGATTCTAATCCTTTCTAATGTTTCCTTTTGTCATGCTTCGACTAATGAAGTTTTCATATTCGAAGATTTTTTGGGTATTATTTTACTAGAACGAAAACAGGCTTTTGGTTTGTGAATTTCAAAACTATTGCAAAGTATGAACATGCATTATATTATTGAAGACTTTTGACACAACTCCAGTATCCTGTTTTTCTTAGCTCTAAAATGCTACCATTTTGAAATTGAAAAAGGAAAAATAGTTTTGAGAAGTGTTATGTCATCATGTTACTAAACCTCTTAGCGTATACTGAATGTAAACCCACTTTACTGGACAATAAAAAATCCACAGCGTTGTGGATAGAGAGGTTTTTTATGTTTTTTTAAGCTACTTAACTTCCGCCAATGAACGATTTGCGTAATGGATCACGTCTACAGATTCGAACGTTTGCTTCCATAATGGCGGAAATTATGTAACCTGAAAAACCTTTCTTTAAACTATGATCACCTTCAGGTTACCTGACGGACGATGAAGCTGCGAAGAAGCAGTTGAAGACGATCACAGTTGTGACGTCAACTGCTGCAGTGTTGTTCGGTATTTTACTCATCATTGTGGCCGGTGTCGCTTTCCAACGAAGAAGACTGCTCTATCGTATACGAAGGTAAATACTTGTTGTCTATTTTTCCAAAATTATTTTTACTGAAATTCCTTTTATTAAGAAAGTGTTTTTTTGGACCACGTGAAAGACATTTTTCTTTTCTTTGTCTTTGCGGTCGATCGTCGATCGTCTAGAGATAAAATCTTTTTGTCCGGAAGGTTCACGTAAATCATTAAATAACTTCTGGAAGAGTCCGGAGTTCATTCTTATTCCTACAACTGAAAAATCATCATAAGGTCAATATTTTTCCTTAACTACTTCCGAGCTAAATTATTTTCTTTTAATTTTCCCTCGGTTAGATTATCTAAAGAATCTTCTTTGAAACTTTTTGCGTGCGAAGAATTAAATGGTTAATGAAAAATTAACGAGTATTTTGTGGCCGTCATTGTTCACCAGGTTGCAAGAAGCTCAAACGGTGGAGAGAGATCAGCGAGACATGGACCATGATGTATACATGCAGTTCGTATTACCCTCTTATGATGAAGCACAGAAAAGCAAACCTACATCCTTACCTCCTACTTTCGATGAAGCGACGCGGGCTGCAGAGGAGGAAGAAGAACAACAACAAGGCGCAACTGCAGGTAACTTTTTGATTATATAGTTTAAAGCTCTTCCGAAACTTCTGCATAGATAGGTCGCATGCACGGTTTTTATAAGAACATAAGGCTTCGATGGACAAAATGCTAAGAACAACTTAAGAACATTTAAAGGCTTTAAATTCAAAAAGTTAAAAACATAAGAAGCCTTCAAGAACTTAAGATATCTTATAAAAAAGCGTGTATTATTGTACTTAATTATCGCAGGGAGTTTTGTGAAAAAGTTCTTTGAACTAGGATTCTTTATTTTAATAGAGATGGCGAAAAGATGTAATTTAACCTTGTTGTGTAATTCAATAAAATGTGACTGTCTGTAAGAAAAGGATGCTCGCTATATCAGCAAATAACCGTTTGAACAATGTTTGATTAGATCAATAAAAAACGATTTGTATCTTTTTAAGTATGAAATTTGTGGTTTTTAATACTCATTGAAAATTTTTAAATGATTCACTCACAACGTTTAATGTTTTAGTAGTTATTGACTTTTCTTGCACGAACTCGATAGGAAGTTTAAAAAATGCAGAACCTTATCCACGTGGATAGCAGCGGATGGAAGTAACAGTTTTTTATTGGTTTGGTGTGTGGATGTTCTTTTTTAACTTGACAAGTAAATTCTCTACCTAGTCGAATGTTTTCATCGTGGTCTCTTTCAGCTAAAGCCAAAAAGAACTGTTGTTGATACGCTGCTATCCACGTTGATAAGGTTCTGCATTTCATAAAATCTTGTTTTCATTTTTGTTTGTTTGGGTTTTTCAATAATTTCCATTGCAATTCTTTATTCCTCCTCTTTTAAAATGGTCATTCAAAAATGCGTTCAAAATGGACATTGATCTTTTTAACATGTTTTCTCACTTTTTTCAACATCAGTGATAGCGCCTTCATATTCAGTTGCCGAGGATCCGGCGCCCCCGCCCTATGATTTAACCAGAGAGCAGCAAGGACAAGAAGGGTCCGACACTTCCCACATCCTACCTACGATTGGCTCAACGAGTAGCTCGGATGAATCAGATCATTTCGACCTCGGTGTTTATTTGGATGACGCAATGTTACTGTAAAATGATGTAATGTTGGTAAGTCAGTTTTCGCTTATTCGTGATATTCATGACGTAATGTTTTATACGGAAGCTTATCACTTTAAACAATAAGATTAGTGCCAAATTCCCATGCACACAATTTTTGGACCTACCTCGGAGGTCCTTTAAATTAACCTATGTTCGTCCGTCCGTTCGTTCGTTCGTTCGTCTGTTACCAGCTTTTCTCGAGATTTTCTCATTAGCTTTTCTGATTTTTTACATAGTGATGCAAAATGACAGTATATAAAAATGACGGAGCCCGATTTTTGAAAAAAAAATGTTTCGCCTTTTTTATTTATCTTATTTACCGGTCTTTTTAGTCATTTCCGTACGATTTTTGGCATTTTTCTATTTTCTTATTACATTAGCTTCAGGTCCTTTCAGCATGTAGCTCGTCCAACTTGAAGCTTTTTTTAGTCTTATTTTAAAGAGATAACTCTCCCTAATTTGGCCATTTTATTGCTTTTTACGTATGCTTCTTACTTTTCAGGTGTCATTTGCTCTTGGAAATTTGTTTCTTAATTTGGTGATTGGTATCTTGTCATGCTATTTTCACTTTAGACCATTTTTGTATATATTTGACCCCTGTAATTAAGATATGCGTTTTTTTGTATTTAAAAAGTTTTATTTTGTATATTTCTTGGTATTTTTTTGTTGTGCAGCTTTCCGACTCTTATATTTTTCGTTTTATGTTTTTTATAAAAGATTCAAATTTTTTATTATTTAGATGCTTTGAGATTTTTAGAAATTTTAGATATTACATTTTTTACATAATATTGACTGCCAAGGACACTTTAAGGTTTTGATAATTGATATATTTTTCGATGCCTATTTTCAAAACCGTTACTTGATTGATTCGGTTTTTCAGCTTGCGTCAACTTCTGACTGATCAGGGGGGGATACAAAGGCAGGGTACTAACCCATAGCCGGGTGGTGGTGTCTATTTTTGCATTTCAAAAAAGTTAGTACCCGGTACTACTTTAGGGGTGGGGGTGTGTATTTTTTACTCTTCTAGCAAGTACAGGGTACTATTTGGGTACTTTTTCACAGAGTTTTGCTCCTTTTTCAATAAAAAAAGTAGTCTTTTGTAATATTTTGACTTTTTTCAAATATTATTTTTTTGATTTTAAATTTTTTTTAATTGAGAAACTTTTTTTTACTCTTTTGAGAAATTTTTTGATTTATGTGAAGACAAAACTTCCGAAATGGTCAAGAAGTGTGTTATTAAAATCAAAGGACAAAAGCCTCTGACTAATCAATGACAGTTTGTTTGAATTATCTGTTCATTTCAGTCAGAAAAACTAACATAGTACCCTCTCTTTTGATCTAATCTGTAAAATATAAGATTCTAGGGGGTGGTGTCTTTATTTTTTACAGCAAAAATGAAGTAGTACCCGGTACTAAATATGGGTGGGTGGTACTAAAAAGAAATTGAGTGAAAAATCAAGTTAGTACCCTATGGGTTAGTACCCTGCCTCTGTATCCCCCCCTGGACTGATTTCATTTTCCGGATGTTTTTTTATGACACCAGTATAAGTGAATCAAAATTGACAAGGTTGCGATTTTGAGAAACATTTGGCAGTCTTGATTTCAGTTTGATGGATTTGAAGCAATTTCAAGCAAAGCCAATAAAGCTGGCTACCGTATTCCACTGGCCCATGAGTTTCTTCTAAAAAGCAATCAGTGTGGTCATCGGGTTACAACGCCGTCAATTTTGCTTCCTACCTTGATACTTCTTATCTAATTGCAAAAAAGAACAAAAGATGTTCTATTAAAATTTGTAATTATAAAGGTAAACTCTTCAATCCTTGTAGGATATAGATTTTCAGATGAAAATAATGAAATAAATTCTATTTTCGTCCACGATTTTGTGTTTAATGGACGATACCGTCTATTTCTTGAAGAACATGTCTTTCCTTAGTTTTTGCTTCTCGTCATTCTTTCTGATCCAAGCTTCTACGAGTTTCTCTGTGAGTTGAATTGAAATGATCGTCCCCACAGTTCGGTCAGAGACAACTGTAAATCGCTAGTTTCTTCATTGATAGTAACTATTATCGTTATTTTATTTTCAGATTAAAAAAAAAAAAAAAAGGTCAATACTACAAAACAACCCTGTCTTTATGGGATGAGCTTTGGAAAAAAAGTTCGATCAGCAATTCTATGATCTACCATCTTTAATAATGAGCCATGTTGGAAAAAGATCGAAAAATAACATGCTGCGTCCTGGTGATGGTCATGGCACGCTTCTCGTTTGCTTTCGCACCACATTCTCTGAGTAAGAAAATCCTGGTTTCTTAGTAATAATTTATTTTCCGATATATTTTTGAAAATATTCTTAAAATAAAAGCTTTGCAATTTCTTGGACGAATATATCCAGAGTCGGACAGTCGGTCCGAGGAAAATTTCCAAGGAGTCTAAAAAACATTTTTCAAGTTTTCCAGGAGATAAATAGTTCTATTCCTAATCATCTTTAATAGTGGGCCATTGTAAGAATCGAATGGATGAAATAGAGGAGACACTCAAAGTGGGTCTACTGCCCAGCATTGAGCCACGTAATCGAATTTACAACCCAAGTGACATCATCAAATTTTCATGTCCTGACGATTATTTGCTTGAGGAGCATGGAAAGCTTTCCAAATACTTGTGGTACAAATGCACTGTCTTTGGAGTCTGGAACCAGGAACAATGGCCTGTTTGTAGAGGTAATTACAACATGTAGTTTGTCATTTTCTCCGCCATATTTACATCCTTTAACAACACATCCGTTCAGTTTTTATTTGACGTCAGAATCATTTTAGGGTGGTAAAGCGGACAAAAAAGCCCGCGCGGTAATTGGCGGCTACGGTCGAAAACGTGTATTGTTAAAAATGTTGAGGAAGCCAGCATGGCTAGAACAAGTATATGATGGTTATTTTATTTGGTACAATAATTAAGTGTCTTTGGAAAGAGAAAGCGAAATTTTTCTTCCTATTTAAGCAGTGATTCTCCCAATAAAGATGATTGACCTGTTATTAAATTATTTATTCCAAAGGACCTTACGAGAACGTCACATGTCATAACGAATATCTCTTCACTCGCCAATCTGAGAAGTCGTGGTTGAATCCAACACCGAACTTCAAGCATGCTTTATATAAACCACCCAATCAAAAAATTTTCAAGCATTTGACCGTCATCAACTTTCAGTGTCCTTCAGGGATGAACTTCAGAGGTACAAAAGGATTGGTGATCATGCAATCCAAGTGTGGTAGTAATGGAGATTGGACTCGTGAATGGCCCATGTGTCAAGGTTTGTCATCTTTTGGACTTTTTCTTTTCATTCGTCGCTTATTCGTTTCTCTTCTCTATTTCTTTGTGTAGTTTTGATCTCTTTGACACCTTTTCAAACATTTAGAGTTTTTTTTAGACTGACTATTGTTTTCATATCTACCCATTAGGACTATTTTTTTGTTTAGGTAACACATGTTCCCCATACCGTTTGAAACACGGGACTTCCGGTACAGAAGACCGGCTTTTCTCGCCTGGAACATCTGTGCAGATCAAATGCCACACACCTCATTTTCATTTGTGGGGAACAAATACGAGTACTTGTACGAATTCTTTGACGTGGTCCGGCTCAACGAAGCGTGACTGCATCACAATGTCACGGTTCCGATCACGTTGTGTGAAGAAAGGACGGATGTTCGAGACACGACACAACAACATACATGGATACTTGGAACCTGTCTGTCATGCACGAAGTAAGAATCTGTGAAATCAAAACTATTAACATATTCATTTATTTTCACATTTCCTCTGCCGCTTTGCAAGTACTCTCGGGTATCTAATAGCCGGGGGGGTTGGAATAAAAATGTCCTGGGTGGAAAATTTTCGAAAAGGAGGCTAATACAGCAGAATTAGGGCAAAAGAGGTAATTTTCAAAAAAAATTTCCCAAAAATCAATAAGCGGGGAGGCGGGAATACGAATGTCCTGTGTGGAAAATTTTCGAAAAATTGATTAGCGGCCATTAGGTACCCGAGAGTAGTTGCTATACAAAGATAGACTTCCGGACTTCTCATTTCACTCATCATCAATTGATTTAGGTCCGAAGGGGCCTAGGTCAATATCATTTCATCTCTGAAGTTTTCAAGATCCATTCATTCATTCATTTCTCCAGGGGTAGCCCATCACGAAGAAATGCGTCGCGAAGAAGCCGAGGGAACACGTCGTATCATACTGGCGTCCGCCGTTCCCCTTTCCGTACTTTTCTTCATTTTCCTCACGATAAGTTCTGTTTACGTGTACCGCTTACGTCGACGTAACCGTATGCTGTCTTACGCCATACGTTACCAGAATGAAGATAACGTCATTCAAATGTTCCTACCGTCCTATGAGGACGCCTTGAAGAGCAAACCGACCACCCCACCACCCTCTTTCGATGAATCATATAGTCTCCTGCCGCCCAATGAGCGAAGTGAGTTTTATACTTAAAAGTCTTTTTAAATTCTTCAATATGATACTTCGTTATTCGGCAAGAGAAATTTCATAATTACTCGAAAGTTTTCTTTTTCTTTCCGAATTTCTGTCACCTTGTAAGTATATGTATTTCTTATCGGGAATGTTTTGATTAGAAATATCGGTACTTAATTTACTCTCTTTTTCTCAAAACATAGCTTTCTCACTGAGCTCATCTTCAAGTCATCATCATGAAAACGAATCATCTTCACCGAGGGCGTCATCAAGCCTAAGGGCGCCCTCTTCCCCGCCGCCCTATGTTGCTGATGACAACCGAGAAGAAGATAATGAAGAATAAGAATAATGACATCATATTGGGAAATCATTTTCGGTGATGAATATAGATTTCAACAATGAACCTCGATAATATTTTGGTATTCCATTTTCATGTAAGAGATATACATGAGGAGACATGCGGATTTAAAGTATTTTTGAATTCATTTGGCGGCTCCGCTCCACGTCTTTGTATCACGTTAAAGAGATGCTTTGGTTTTGTTCTGTTTCCTTGAATATCCATACACAGGTCGAAATAACCTTTTTAGATCAAAAAAGTTTCTTAAAATGAGGAAATATCTCTTCAAATTTTAGATTTTTTGCACTCTCTTAGAAAACTTCTATCCTACACTTTGACTTATGTAAACGAAGGTTGGTTATTAATGATTGTCTGACACAACCACCCCAGCACATGTTTGAATATACTCTTGGGTATCTAATAGCCAGGGGGTTTGGAATAAGCGACGAGTGTTGGAAAAAATCTCAAAACTTAATAAGGCTCAATATATATATGTTCGTATATATGATTATGTATCGTATATATGATAAAGGACTATTTATTTTCCTAATTTAGATTTTTGTAATATTTTGTGTACATATATTTTCATACTCGGTTCATTTAATCAAATGTCTTTTACTTGGGATAATTTTTTATTGATTTTATAGATTTTATATTTTTTCAGATCTTGTATTTTTGTTCTGTTTTTACCGGCGCATCAAGTATGGTGCCACTTTAAAAAAGGAAAAAAACATCGAATATTTCGAAGATCTTTTTTTACAGCACTTCAAAGTTCATGATGTAATGTTTTATACAGAAGAACCCAAAAAAGACTGGGTGTTCCATACTAATTTTGAATTTAAGCAAATTTAAACTAAAATAATGTCAAACGCCTGGGCTATTCTGGGTGTTTCCGTATAAAATATCGTGTCATGAAAATTATGAAATTATCCTTCATGTTTGTATGTAAAAGGACCACAAAGAGATTATTGCTAGGTTTCCAAGCAAGCCAGGATTTCGGAAACTTACAATGGAGTGTAGAAGGGAAATTTTCAATCTTAATATCTCTTTCTAATTAATAAGTTTCTGCGTACATTTATCAAATCAAAAATATATATTCTTATAGAGAAACCAATCAATAGCAAAATTGAAATTCACAGTATTTGGCGCAATTTTCCTCAAAAAACTCGATGGAATTTCCAAAACATGAGTAGTTATTTTCCCGGAACTTTTCTTCGCATTGGCTTTGATCGATATTGTTTTCACATACATTGCGCCTCATTCTCACGTTGAAATGCTCTAAAGAAAAGACAAAAAGGTTTTAACCAACCTTAACCGAATGACGTGTATACACACTCAAAATTAGCCAATATACCGAGTTCAAGACTAACTCCTGACCACTTCATTTAAAAGGCATAAACAGAATGATTTCTTTGAAGAGTTTGATTCGTACCAGTACGAATAGTACTGAAACCATCGTCTAACTCTCAAATCGTTACAAGCGTTTATGTCAGTTTGATGTTTTGGATTTCGAATAAAAGGTTGAAGGTTTTCACTTTTTTCAAAAAATGTTATTCTCAGAGCTCAGATTGTAGTGAAAGGTCAATAGGGTGAACATAGAGTTTATACCTTGAGGAACGATTTCATCTTTCATAGCTGGACTTTTCGTGGCTTCGTTGACTGAAAAATAAAGAAAAACAACCTATATATTGAGGTTTCAAGACTCGTATCCCAAGCAAATTTAAAGTATTTAAGAAATCCCTCAATATACTCCAAAAATAACAAACCCAGAGATTATTTCTGTTCTTAATAGCTATCTGTCACTAAAAACACCAAATTGAAAACCAACAAAGAACTAATCACAAACCTGCGAAGACAGCAAGAAGAACAGCTAAAGCCAAAGTTATCTTCATTTTGTTGTTTAAGAGTAAATCTCCTAAGTGAAATAATGCTTGTCTTGCGAGTTCTTCGAGAGAGTGCTGATTTTGCTTTCCTATGCCAAATTTAAGCCATTTTATACCCCTTTAGATTTTCCTTTGGCATTTTTCTTTGCCCAAAAAATCATTGGGTCATTTTTTCTTTATATAAATAGGGCAAAGAAAAGTAGAAAAAGAAGAAATTTTGTCATCTTTCCATACATTCTTAATAAATTTTCATGTTTTTACTTCGCGGCCATTACCATAATATTATTCTTTCGTACAAACCAAAATAAAAGTTGCGATTTTTGTGACGAAATTTTTGTGTTTGGTTTTTTCTCCCCAAGAAGAGAGAAAAAAACAGATTTGGCCATATGGTTCTAGTACCATGACCTTAATCTATGTTAAATTTTCTTGTCCTAAATCTAAGTAGCTTAGGCCTAGTAGTTTTGCCCGCCTTTTCAATACCAAGAAAGTTAAAGCCCAATGTATCAATGGCGTACCCAGAGCCACTAGCACCACTTTTTTTTGTTTTATTGGTGGACGTGGGTACAATAGGTACTTTCATTTGTGCTACAAGTATTATAAAAAAGAGCGAAATAAGGTACTGGGTTCTTCACTTTTTTCGTCTTCACTTTTTTCATGTTACTTTTGAATTGTTTTGAAATTTGAAAGAATCAAGCTTTTCAAAATTATTCCTCCAAAAAGGTGTTACATTTAGTACACGCCTGTATCAGTGACGCAGTCAAATCCGCCCCGGTGAAAAAGTGACAAAAAATGGCCTGATTTTAAACCCTGCTCGGATAATGAATGAGCCTTTTCAAAATTAATCGAAACTTTCCACCCGAGCGAGAATTTGGAAATATAGTTTCAAAAAAGCACCAACTCCCATTGTTTTTTAAACAGACTTTAGACAAGCTGCAGTTTGAACAAACCATAATATTTTCGTACAAATTTCTTTAAATCAAGGACATTGAGTAAAAGCGACAAAATATTTAGGTTTCTAACACCATTTCAGATTTCCAAACTTTCCAAATTTGTTTTTAAAGATGTTTTGACTTTCATACTGTTCGCGTCATCCAAGAAAGCATATAAAAAGATGAAAATTGAACACAAGATCATCCAACACATTCCAATCACCAATCAAACAACTTACAAAACACTTTTAGAAGTTCAACAACTTTACAAACAAAATTATCATGAAGGTTGCTTTCGCATTCATCGTCATCTTTGCCGTCTTTGCAGGTTAGTAAATCTCTGTTCTCATGGTTCCTGGGAATTTTTTAGATTTCTTTCACTTACACATTTTGGCTAAAGTTAAAAAAATCTCGTGCAGCGACAAAACTAACCTGTGCCAAAATTTTCTTGGCTTGTCGAAAAGATAACGCAAGGTTGAACACACGACAAGATTTTTTCACAAACCATGGCAAATCGCCCGTGAGAGAAGTGATCCATGCTATGATAATACACGATGAATAATCTTCTATGATTATGACTATTTGTTAAAGATTTGGCTTGAACCATTTTCTTGACTCTTTTCACATTTTGTCCTTTTCTTCTTTTTTCAGTAAATGAAGCTGTTCAAGGTCCAGGCCACGGTAAGTTTTTTTAGTTCCTTGATTGAAACCGTTTGTGTTTTGTTCGACTGAACTATTTCTGAGCTCCCTTTGTGGTTGAGTGAGAAATTCGAGTCGTGTTGAGAAAACTTCTGATTCAGTTGAGTTTTTTAAAAATTTATTAACAAACGGAAAGTTTGTTGCAACCTCGCTCCGTAAGTAGTATCGACTTTATATGCTTACTGATAGCATCATTCTATTTTTTGGCGTCTATCAAGAAAGTAAATATAGCCTAGGAGACACGGAGACAAGGTTGGGTCAGTTGAAGATTAAATGTAGGGACTGGGATATAATATTTGAAAGGATTCTCTTATAAACCACCCCGGTGAAATCTTTTTCTCGTTACCTTTTCATAGCAATTGGATTTTTTCTAAATTTGATTCTCATTCAACAGTCATTATGCTTTATTTCAAATCAAGTTTATTTCTAACCATAGATACAATGATAAAAGGAGGTCGCCAAGCAAGAGGTAAAGAAATTATTATCACCTTAAAAATGTCCCGTTCTTGAACTGAAATTAATGATAAAGCATGTAAAAGATGAGCTTTTATAACATCCAAAAATACTAAAACACTGAGGGTTGGAAAGATTCTCTAATTACAATAAGCGGTGGAGAGTCCTATAAGCCCGGGATTTTTGGAATTATTTCCTAACGACGAAAAACTAAAAGCCAGTCCCTTAATTCGCTTTTTTATGATTCTGAAAGCCTTAAAGATTGCATCGCGTTCATCAGCAAAATTAGAAAGTGATGCAAGTGGCTCTGGGTACGAGAAAAAATCGAAAAATTAACAAAAAAAGGGGTCCCTTTTCATATTTGTGAGAACCATCCTTTAATCATTTCCCCTCCCGTATAAACAGATTACGCCATGCGCCGTGACTTCTTCTTCCAAGACTCATGCTCTGATGTAGCTGGCTCCGCAACTTGTCAAGCCAAATTTGCAGCGGCTGGTCACATTTGCAGTGGCGCTTATGACTTCCAGAAGAACTGTGCCAAATATTGTGAATTCTGCTACTGATAGCTTGATGAGTTTGTTGCATCATGAACATTATTCCGATATTATGAATTTTTATCACAGAGATTAAAATTTTTAATATTTATAAGTAAATTTATTGTAAAGATTCTATATTTCTATTTATTTCTAACCTAGCAGGACAACGATAAGAATAGAATAGAACTACTACACAGAAAATATTCTTTCGTTTTTCTTTGTCAGAATTGAAACCCAGGAATTGAAGCCATCAGGAAGCAGTTAGATTTTCCCAAATCAATGGGTAAAGCATGTTTTCTTTTGCGTTGGGTAATTGAGAATTGAAAGGGTGAAAAATCGAATCTTACAGTTTGCAATCAACAATGGTAGACTGTAGTGATTGGGTCGCGTTTGAAATTGAGTTTCCACGTTCACTCAAGAAACATGTGAACCATCATATATATAGGACCAATATAAACCAAGGATAAAACCACCAAATGCATACTCATCGCGTTCCAACCATCTTTGTGAAACGGATAAAAAAGAACGATTACCTCGCACTGTTCGACTCTTTTTGGCAAAAACAACCCGTTTGCGAATTTCCTTTGGCTTTTTGGGCTTATTTCTTAGATAGCGATTTGTCTTAGACTATAGCATAGTCAACCATCAACTGAGTAGATGATTGGTCCAAAACTGGTCACGAAGGCTAAATAGTGTGGGTATCATTTTTCACATTTCTCAAGGCCATACCGATGCTAAACAGCGTACCATAACAAAAGTCAAATGAAACAATTCAATAGACCAAATAGATACAGATCCAGCCTCTAGTAAACCATTCAGCGTTGCCTTCTTATCACGAATCTCGACTGATTTTTGGTCGATTTTTTCTTCAGCGGCAGTTGCGTCAATTTCTTTCAACTTGTCTTGGAATGTACCAAACACTATACCAAGCGTGAGATTTGATGTCCCTTAATTACATTCGAAGAACCGGTGATGCAAGTAATGGTATTGGTCAGCTGAGAAATGGTCCTCCTCCCACCATCCTGTGTGATGTGATGCTTCAGGTGCAATTAACAGATGAACACCGTTCAATAAGAAGCCAAAGGAGATGCGATCAATACCAGAGAAGGCCCAATACAGCTTTAGTAGTAAAGGTGTTCCACTAGGTGCATTTATAAACCAGCAAACGGCTCAATATCGGTGTTTTGGTGGTGCAGAGAATGAACGATGTATTTGTATAACGATTTGACTGAAACGGAAGCGATGAAAAACATGATCATATCCTTGGTGCCGGAGAATGATTCGCGATCCGTTATATATGGAAGACGTTCGGTGGCGTAACAATACATCATAATGGCTTCTCATACGGTGTATTGGATAACGCCCGAAAAGCTGTACCACATGTTATAAAGAAATTTGCTAAATCTGTTTGGCTGAAATGGCGTTTCGACCAGGAAGACACAAACAATACGCAATGCCAAAAGCCAACGTAACTGAAAGCATATACTGAACCATTTATAAACCCAACCTAGATTTCTCAAATCCTTGGCAACTTCGTAATCATGTGGGAAAACAACGTACAATGAGACAACGAGATTGTAAACCAGACCAAGTTTGGGCTGAATATGAGGTTTTTCCCATATAAGTTATCCATCCACCAGCTGGAAGGTGCCAAAATTGATCTCATTTAGATTACTGGGATTTAGATAAAGCATGTTATTTTAAGGGCAAATGATAAAAGAAAGTCCGATCTTTGGAAGTTTAGTCGGCAAATACCCGACATTCTCCAACCCTAATATCCCTTTCCACAAATAAACTTTCTCGTTATCAATTTTCTCCTGTCGATGTATTCCTTACTATTTTTAATACATGCTGTAGTTAAATATAGCACGGAACCCATTAGCTATAGCTTGTATTTGACTGTATGTTCCCTTAATGGCTTTATGCACGCTTTATGGAATATTTTTAATAACCCTAGAAATTATGTATGCCTTTTTCCATCTTTCGTAGCAGTATGTCTCTTCTTATAAAAAAATGTGTTTTTATAATAATTTATCTTTCAAAATCTTCAGTTAATAATTGAAACCTCATTTCGATGTAATGTAAATGCGTGTAGTCAAGAAAAGCCTTTTCTCGGTTGCATCAAATATTGAAATGTTCGATATAGACAAGGAATTATAGGCTACAAATCAGTTAAGCACGAAAACCACAAACTGTCTCGTGATATGTTTTTAAATAAAAAGAGATTCTCGGATCAGCTTTTATTGAATTCTAATTGCACTTTTCCTCTTCTCTTGGCAAAAGATAAAAATAATCTTTCTTGGTCCAAAGTGCAAGTTTTCCAAGCATTCCCAGGGAAACTTTTTTATTGCTATTTTATAGCAGAAAACCCAACAGTCTGTGTGTACAAAACTAACTTCTTAGACGGTCTGTCCCAAGGCTGTTTGGTATTTACTACGCATTTTTACGATGAGGATTGATATTCCCACCTTTTTTTATAGCTGGGATGTGAATTCCATTGTTTTGGAGACAGAAAATTCAGTATAGATGGAAAAATGTGTGACAGTGATTAGATTGACACATGCGCGATAAAATTTCTATAATTGGTCCCCGGGGGGGGGGGGTACTAGGGCAAAATGGGTTACGGGGATGCTCCGCTGGTCAGGGTACCTTTTTTAACCTCCCATGAGTCCCTGGTAGGGTCGCAAAAACACCAAAATAGAAAAATCAGTCCCTCGTAGGGTGCCTATTTTTGGAAAATTTGGGGAAAAAGTAGAAAATTTGAGAAAATTTTGGAATTTCAGTCCCATTCAGGGTCACTTTTTTCGCAAATTTCGAGTCCCACGTAGGGTCCATTTTTCGAACCTCGGCGGAGCACCCCCGTCGGTCGACAAGGGTAGTACCCTCCCCCCCCGGGAATTGGTCTTCAGTGGTTGATATATTCTTTGAAAACTCAACCTCTGATGATACTCAGGGTACTCCAAGTATAATTGAAAATGCGTTTCAAAAGAAATCTTCTACATGATTCACAAATGTATGACGGTGGTTACTAAACAATTAATTATGGTAATGTTACTTCAATGGATTCGAAATCATAGACAGATCTCTTTATGTTATGATTCTCTATCGTTGACTCCCTTTTAAAAAGCATTGATGACATTTTTGAGTTGTCTTTTCAACGACGCAATAAAAAATATCAACTTTGAACTTTATCCAAGATCTTGATTGAAGTCATGGTTACTTCTTTAGAATCTCGATTGATCGGTTCATGCAGGTCGGAATCTGATTTCGGCATGTCACGGTAATCCATCCCCGATTCTTATTGAGACATGCACGATGAAGTTCCTTTTGTCCTCTTCTCCACAGGTTTTAATCTCAGCTTGAAAATGTGTGCTCACCTTAGGCATTCATCACAAAATGTTGGGGCGTGTTATCGCGCGAGGTTCATTTTCGCGAAAAAGGCATCTCGCGAAAATTAATCCGATACTTTTAAGGTTGAGGTCTTCTTTCTTTCTTTCTTGACGTAATCCACCCTATTTTGATTAAAATAGGCACATCGATTGTTGAGTGCAGGATAGGTTTTTCTCTTCCAATTGCTTTAATCTTTGTTCTATTTCCTTAAATCCATTGATTACGCACGGAGCGAGCGTTAGCGAGCGGAGTGCGACTCTTTTGGCAAACGCATGCGCGTAAGCAAAATTTACAAAATTTCAATGATATGCTAGCCTATACTTGACGTCACCCGCGTTTTTTCTACGCAATTAACGTCTATTCCACTTTGCGACTTTTTCGAATGTTTTGAGCCCGGGTTTTCGGGCTCCAAACATTCCATTTTTTGACGTCACTTTAAACTTTTGAAGCCCTTGCAGTATAGGGAAAATCGAATTTGCGTCAAAACACTTGAAAGGCTTCTTTTTTTCAAAAATCGTCAAAGTGGAACTCACTAAGAAACGAGATAAAAAATCCCGGTTTTTAGTGAAGTGCTCGCTAATGATTAGCCAGTACCTTCCCACAAACCAAATTTTTTCTTTGTTTTATGGTCAGTTACACTTTGAAGCGTTTGTCGAAAGTTATCGCACTGTGGTGGAGGGTGACGTCGATACCGTGCGGAGTGCATAAAGGCGGGAAAAACACGGAACTCGAAAGCAAAGACTGGAATGGACGACCGAATAGAATTTCTTGGTGGAGAGGTTGCGCGTCGATGTCAAATCTAGTCTTAATTTTAGAGTTCCGTGCATAAAATCAAAACAAAAGAATCCTCGGGATCGGGGTAAAGTTTTGGTGAGCTAAAAATGCTTGTTTTTCAAAACGAGAATATTTTGATACACCGCTTTATAACGAAAGAACTATAGAAGCAAAAAAGTCTCCAAGCAGCTCCAATTAATGGTATTGTCAACAGGCTCTTAATTTAATAAAAAAGGAAACCCCCCTTTTCTTCAAAAGGTTTTCTTCCTTGCAGAGAAACAACAAAAATCAAAAAACTCTCAGCACTAGCCATAGCCAGTCTTTGAAACAGGGATGTAAAATAATGAGGATTCCAAGACTAGTATTTGATGGAATAAGTCGATCTCGTACAATTCCAAGATACAGAGGTACAAAATAAAAATAAATATTTGTTACATCATTATTTATTTGAAAAATTATCAAAGTTTTTATAAAAGTTGTAATAAAATTATTACCATGACTGTAAAATCTTAAAAGGAAAGTCAGATAAAAATAACAAAATTTAGGTAGATTCCTCCCACAGTTCGAAGCAAAACCTCCAACTTTCACTGGCTATCTAGTTTCCAAAGTTGAAGAATTTAAAAGTTTTTAATCTTCACTCAAAATTAATTGGTAGTAAACCTTTAAACTCTAATTATACAGAACAAAACTTTTCACATAAAAATATAAAAAATCTGTCATTGTATCAACTTCAGCGCATAAGTTTTAAATCAAAATCAAAAAAATAGTGTCAAGTTTTGATATGTCAAGATTTGCCAATGACAATGGTCACTGGTGCTCTGAGAGCTGAAGAAAATAATTTCCACACCCAGCAACATTCATTAAATTCTTTCGAATCGAATACAATCAAATTTCAGTTTACTTTCAATCGTATGTCAATTTACATTCTACAATTAAATTTATGTCACATTTTCAAACAAGCGATCACAAACCACGTCGAACCGCCAATAAAAACAATAACAAACAAACAGTTCTTCTTTCCACTGGAATAAGCGAGGGATAAATTCTTCTAGGTTTAAAGTCATATCCAAAAGATATTCGTTGCCATCCCAAAAACATACAAAAAGTCCAAACCAAGTTTGTATATCATCAGCACTATTATGGCTAGGATCCAAACCAAAGCAAAGAAATGATTTGATAATTTTCATTCACCATAACAGGATTGTAGAAGCCGAGAGATTAAACTTTTATGGGAATAACCCAACGACTCTGATGCTGTTGATGCAATGATAAAATTTTCATCTTCTTTCTCATCCTTCCGCAGATTTTTGTTTCTTTTCAAGAAAGAGCCATTCACAACAAAAACAAAAAAAATCACTCAAACAATTTTCAACATTCGAATCACAAAATTCGAAAGTTCGAAAATCTATTTGAACTTTACCGCTCGTAGCAATGTAATGACTTCTTGAAAATCAGAAAAAGGCACATGCGATGGAGTGCAACTTGTCCAAAGTCACGGCAAAATGCGCCGCGCCGAAGAGAAAATCTTGGACGGACTTTCCCGTCCAAGAACATTCGATTCCACGGCAAAAAGTAACAGACGTTAAATCGCGATAAAAAAGCGGTTTTCGTCTGACAGGCTAGCTAATGATATGCGGGCCCAAAAAATGAAATTCAGTTTTTTTTCACGATTTTTTTCGTCTAGCCGCTATTCCACCATGTTTAGCCTCTGGAATGTTTCAGCTTTGAAAATTTCGTGAAAATTAGCGTTTTTAAGAAGAAGTCGTTGCAGTGTCAATCTTTTGCAAGTTTAAAAACCCACTTTCCCTTGGAAAAAATTGACGTTTTTTAGTTTTTTGGGACCCTTGGGGCATAAGGTACCTGTTGACCGCAAAAATTTCAAAATTCGCGAATTGACCGTTGACAACATTAGGGGTAAAGGGACCCACTGACGTCACGGGTTTGGGAAAAACTTCAAAATGCGATATCTCAAGTTTGAAGAGGAGTTGGGAGGTCGTTGACCCCTCATTCTATCAGGAATTTTATGGAGAATGAGATGAGAGGGTTTATAAGGCTTGAGTAGGACTTTCAAATTTGGCTGAATTTTTAGCCATTTTCAGCTGATGACGTCATCAAAATAGAAAACATGCGATATCTCGAGTTCGAAGAAGAGTGGAGAGGTCGTTGACCCCTCATTAGATCGAGAACTTTATGGGGAATGAGATGGGAAGGTTTATAAGGCTTAAGTAGGATTTTAAAATTTTGCTGAATTTTTAGCCATTTTCAGGCCCCTTTCAGCTGATGACATCATTAAAACAAAAAATGCGATAACTCGAGATTGAAAAGGAATTGGGAGTTCGTTGACCCCTCATTCTATCGGGGATTTTATGGGGAATAAGATGGGAGAGTTTATAAGGCTTGAGTACGATTTTCAAATTTGGCTGAATCTTTAGCCATTTTCAGTTGATGACTTCATCAAAAAAAAAAATGCGATAACTCGAGATTGGAAAGGAGTTTGGAAATGGCTAACCCCTCTTTGGATCGGAAAATTTATCTTATTGAGTCTTCATTGGATTGGTAATCATCAATAGAATCTATGGGATAATTAGAAATCGATTTCATTTCAGTAAAGTTAAAAATTTATCACCCTTTCGGTGACGACATTTAAGGCCAAAATGACGTCCCCAAGATTCACAATATTTTGAGTTTTGATCTGTTTTAAGTTGTAATTTTTAGATTTATGGAATTTTGGATTTTCGGAATTTCTTTGGGGTTTGGGATTTTCGGAAAAAGAGTATGATATACTTTTGAGCAGCGGATTGATAGCCTTCACCTCTTAATACATAACTAGTGTGGGCTTGAGGCGTCTATAGAATCCTTTCGCTTTGCGAACACGGGACTCGTTCTCCGTGCGTAACCCCTTTTACGATTGATCAAGAAAAAACGAAAGTGAAAGCCTTCTACCATGTTTGTTTACATTTTGATGTAAACAAAATGGTTACTACGCTAGGCCGCTAGGCTGTGCTCGATTTTGTCATTACGTAGTGACTGTCCAATCATATTCACAGAATCTTAAAATTAACAAAAAGGATCACGGGCTTTTTCTTTGCAAATCGAAAGTGATTCAATATGAATTATGATCATCAGGCTGCAGAAAAGTCAACAGTCAACTAAACTTTTCCCTATTTTGACACTAGATTTTTCTTTCATTTTTCTACATTTGTTTGTCTTCGACCCACGATGGAGGAGCTTGTTGAGAAGTTAGAGGAGATTCAAGTGTTTCCCCCTGAGATTATTCTAAGGTTGGTATTATTTTTTGTATTATTTTATTTTTAAAATTCACCCATTTATGGCGCGCGGAAGCGCCGATAAATACTATCTTGTTTAAAACGAAACTATGTCATTTAAACCGATACTATCTCGTTTAAAAAGAAACTATTTTTCATTCAGGGGATACTATTTCCCTTAAAAAGAAACTAAGCTCATTTCAGGAGGAACTATCTCATTTAAAACGAAACTATCTCATTTAAAACGAAACTTTCTCATTTAAAACGAAACTATCTCATTTATGATTTAAAACGAAACTATCCTGAACTATCTCATTTAAAAAGAAACTATGTTTCATTCAGGGGATACTATTTCCCTTAAAAAGAAACTAAGTTCATTTCAGGAGAAACTATCTAATTTAAAAAGAAACTATCTATTATCATATATATTTAACCGAAATATCTCAGTTCGTCGGAAACTTACGTCCTGAAAAGGCGAGTTACAGTAAACGAGTTATAAATACGGTTTTATAAAAAAGCCGAGTAAGGCAGAGTTGCAACTCGGGGTCGCGTTTTACTGTCTGGTCCGTATTTTACAGGTGGGACGGGGGTACATAGGCAAAATGGGTGCTGGGTATGTGCTCGAGCCCCCGGGGGGGTACGGTATGTGCTGCCCTCAAGGGTACCTTTTTTGGACTTCCAAAGTCCTGCTAAGGGTCGGAAAAATCAGAAAATCAACTTTCAGTCCCACTAAGGGTCAGAAAAAAAGAAAAAATTTCGACTTTTTACCCCCTGAAAGATCGAAATTTGGTCAAAATTGGTCAAATTTGTCCCGCTAAGGGTCGTAAAATTCCCAAAATTTTCCTTTCTTTTATCCTTTTTAGTCCCGGTAAGGCTCCAAAGTTCAAAAGTCGGGCGGCACCCTCCCCCGTCAGCTCGCAACCCTAGTACCCCCGGGCCCCCTCTTTGCCAAGATGCACGAAGGGCCCCGCCCTATTTTGAAAAAAGGTTGTTTGTTGAAAAGGAGGAACAGACACTTTGAGAAAATGGCCTCTATGGCTAGTTCTTAAAAAAGCACGCTTTTTTCTTCTAAGCTCGAGTTACAACTGTTCATTACTCGGCTTTTTGATAAAACAGTATTTATAACTCGTTTACTGTAACTCGTCTTTTCTGGGCGTAAGTTCCCGATGAACTCGTTTGGAAATGATAGTTTCTTTTTAAACGAGATAGTTTCTTTTTAAACGAGATAGTTTCTTTTTAAACGGGGTAGTTTCTTTTTAAACGAGATAGTTTCTTTTTAAATGATATAGTTTCTTTTTAAATGAGATAGTTTCGTTTTAAGTGAGATAGTTTCTCCTGAAACGAACTTAGTTTCTTTTTAACAACATAGTTTCGTTTTAAACAAGATAGTATTTATTGGCGCTTCCGCGCGCCATACCCATTTGCCTTGAAAATATTTAGACAGTTAGATTGTTTTATTTTATACAATTGCAAACACTCGTGAAAGCACCAAATAATTTGTTATCCAATCACCGCGATACGATTGCCGGGCCGTACGTACGGTGTTTTCAGCCGGTCAAAAGGTGTTTTATGTTTAAAACGTTAACAATTTTGTAATAAAAAATTATGTTTTATATAAGAAACAATTATTGCGGTTAGTGTAAAACACAGGTCACAGGTCACGGGTCACAGGTCACAGTCAGTGTTGACAGGTCAGCTTCAATTACTGTAAAACACAAAGAAAATGCTTGAAAACAGCTGTTAATGTCAAAAATATAATTCCAAAGGTATTTTATTGATCTAGAACTATTTTAAAGCTAAAAATCTACCCACGTGCTTACCACGTGATTTCGCGTTTTATGCCGTGTATAACACAGACCTGTAATATACTTGTATTATATATTAAACAAGGGGAATTTGATGTTCTGTTTTTACCTTCGCGTTGCAAAAAATATTTGATGCGGCAAAATTTCATTATTCATTATCCATTATTCCTACCTGGTGCTTCCCATCTCCAACGAAGTTGAATTCCACCGTGAAATCGAGCTGCTTTCACTTTCGGAATCGAAATGACATGCGCGAAAATTCAAACGTGTTCGAGACGCGTCTAAAACGCGAATTTCTAAAACGCCCACTGCTTAAAAAAATGTCTGCCCCATTCGCGGACGTGATTGGAACCATGTTTTTTACTCGAGGCGCACATTTTGTTAGCGAAGATGTTATTTTTGATTCACTTTGAGAGTGTTTTGGAAAGCTTGGCACAGGAAAAGAAGAAAATAATGAGTTTTTAAGAAATAATGAACTTTTTTGAGCGGTGGCTCAGGAGCATGCGGGCGGTCGACGGTAAACAGAACATCAAATTCCCCTTGCCTTACATCTATATCACACATGAAAAATATTTTCTTTTCAATGTTATAGCATGTTACATATGTTATATACAAAGAATAAAGAAATATTCGAATATCGATCTCACCTTTGCTTTAAACAGCCCCCTCTAACAGGAAAATAGCTATTTCACAATCACTATGTCATATCTCATTTTATCTCCTACATCACCTTGGGTATGATAACAAGAATTGATGAAAATAGCTTCAATGGGATTATATTTTACCAATGTTTCAATATTTTATCCCCTGCTTTGTATTTTTGATAAAATGACGTCACTATTTTCATCAGCTCTCTTGGAGTATTTATTGTTTTCAAAACCTGTCAATCTATATCTACTTGCAGCGTCAGCATCCTATTATGCATGAAGAATATTTTATTGTTAATTGGTGTACGAAACCTCATACTTTGAGATAACATCATTATTTACATAATTTAAGTGTCATTTGTTGTCAATATTTAGGGTTGATGATTTGTCGTTTAAGTCTTCTAAATAACTTATGACTTATAACTTATAACTTAATATTTTGATTATACATTTCTATTACATATTATAATATTTTCAGGAACTTATGTTATGAGTTGTATGTTACAAGTGCGTTACAGTTTTCCGGTCTGTAATTTGTATGACCTGTAACCTGTGACTCGTGACCTGTGACCTGTGACCTGTGACCTGTGTTTTACACTAACCGCAATTATTGTAATTTGGTTCAATTGGTTCAGTGTATCAAATCTCTCAGTTTAGTTGACATTTTGGTATCTTCTGCGTCACAGCGAAAGGTTTGTTTTTATTCTGTAGTTTGTATCTTTGAACCAGACGTAATTAATCGAACCAATCGAACCAATCGAACGGTATTTTTAATCGAACTTTGTCAAACTTAATCGAACTTTGTCAAACTTAATCAAACTTTGTTGGCCGATTAATGTTCGACTAAGTTTGGTTGTCAAACGTTAATCGAATAATCACAATTTTCTCAAAATACAAAGTTCGATTAAGTTCAATTACTGAAATCGAACTTAATCAAACTTTTTTTAAAGAAACTTAGATAGTTCGATTAGTTTGATTACATTAATCGAACTTGATAGAACTAATCGAACTTAATCGAACTTTGTCAAGTTCAATCGAACAAAAATTTGAGAAAACCTGAACAACTGAAGGCCGCTCCACTTGCGCGTGATTCAATCGCACTTTTTGCCGGCATTTGACGACACTTTGAGGATTTTTGAAGCACCCCCAACGGTGCAGCCGTGTGTACCCTCACATCCCCCCTGACCAGTGGGCACAGATCAAACTACCCGGAACACCGGCCGGGACCCCCAGTGGGCCGTCCACGGTGGTACCCAAATGAGGTCATTTTGACCAATTTTCGCCAATTTTCCAATTTTTGCTGGCTTTTGACGACGCTTTGAGGAACTTTGAAGGACCCCCACCGGTGCAGGCGTGTACCCTCACACCCCCCTGACCAGTGGGCACTGATAGAACTCCCCGGAACCCCGGCCGGGACCCCCAGGGGCCCCCAGGGGCCGTCCACGGTGGTAACCAAATGAGGTCATTTTTGCCAATGTTGACCAATTTTCGCCAATTTTCCAATTACACACCGGGCGGGACCCCCAGGGGCCGTCCGCGGTGGTACCTAGAGGAGGTCATTTTTTTCCAATTTTGACCAATTTTCAAGCCTTTCCGCCTTTTCCCAAGGTTTCGGATGACTGATGGAGGGTGCTGGCTTTGAGGGAAAGCAAGACAGAGGGTATCCAAAACAGTCCAAAGGGGTCTGAAGGGCTGTGGGGGGCTGTAGAGGCCTCGATTGGTCCCACCGGGGCTGGTACCCAAAGAAGGTCATTTGTCGCAATTTTTGGCAACTTTTGACAACACTTTGAGGAACTTTAAAGGACCCCCAACGGTGCAGTGGGCAGTGGGCACCAATCGGACCCCCCAGGACCTTGGCTGGGACCCCCAGGAGCCGTCCACGGTGGTACCCAAAGGAGGTCATTTTTTGTTGTTGAACTTTTTCGAATGGAGTATTTTATCGAATTTGTCGAACCTTTCTTGTTGTCGAACTTTATCGAACAGAGTTTTTTGTCGAATTTGTCGAACATTTCTCGTTGTCAAACTTTGTCGAACTTAATATGTTTTGTTGAACTTAATATGTTTTGTCGAACTTAATATGTTTTGTCGAACTTAATCGAATATATACTCACAATCTTAGCGACTTTTGAAAAATTCGATTAGAGAATTTAATCAAACTTTTGTCGCTTGATTAAGTTCGACAAAGTTCGATTAGTTCGGTAATCGAACTGTTCGATAAATTACGTCTGGTTTGAAAGACCCTATCGGATTTAGGCAGGGCTGTTGGATTTAGGACCTCTCACGGTACTACAACTACTTTGCAGATTCAGACAGTTATAGATCTAAAGCTCTAAGGGCATCTACAATTAGCACCGAAATATATTGGCAATTTTGGGTATTTTAACGTTTTTCAAAATTTAAAAGTCAAAGCGAGAGTTACAGTTTCAGTATTTCCACTTTGCTTCATCGCATTTTTCAATTTAGGAGGGGTTTAAGTGGCTTCCAGGCTATATTCTCTGCCTTATTGGAACATTTTTGAGCTTTTAGACTTTAGTCTTAAGTCTAATGTTAAAACTCAGAGTTAAAACTCTACTTCTGAACTGTATATGCTTCAAAGCACTTAAAAATCACTTGCAGTTTTAAAGTTTTGAGGGAATTCCCCTTTTTTGCCAAATATTTCGTTGCCGACTGTAGCAACATGAAAACAGAATATGATTCTTCAAATAATGAAAACCATAAAGTGCAATCACAAACATTATATAATTTGTGAGATGTAACAAAATCGATAACAGCACTGTCATCAAATGACAATGCAAGTATTTTATGTCAAAAGCCTTGTAAACATTCCAACAACTTTCATTGAAATGCTCTGCAGCTTAGTTCTGCCATTTAAGAAATAAGTTCGTGGATTTGGCTGAGTTAACAGTGGATAGTATTCAATGCACCTTTCCCGTAATTCCAACTTCTCTGAAATGGCCCGGGAAAATTGTTTGGGAGGTAAACAAACAAGTATTTGCCTGCAAAAAAAAGGTAAGGGAAAGTAGGTTTATAGATTCTAATTCTTGATACTGATATCGTTGGGAAAAAATTTTAACGGTGGTGTAATATCATAAATAGAAAAAAAACGTACAAAATTTTATAGGATTCTGTTTGACAGAACTTAAGAAAAGCTAAAAGACCCAAACTTTCCCTAACCCTATTCATACTGGGCTTTTAGGGGCAGTTCACAACTAGGGGAGACTGTTCCTGTACCACCCCTTAACTTTTGATCTACTGGGTCTTTTTGGATGAATTTTGACACACAAGATCCTTGTCATATAAGGTAACTTTTGAGTTTTTGATGACGTCACTCATCGATCTCAAAGTGAGCAAAAACCGAAAATTTCTTATAAATAGCTAATTGTATTCTAACAAAGGCTTTAAATGTTTATTTTATCCTAAATATCCAATAAGTTACCGTTTTAAACAATATATTTGACATTAAAATTAAATTTGTATTGGAAATGTACCAATTTTTGTGACACCTTACTGTCAGAAGGGTCATCATGTTCAAGCTGTTAAAATTTTTAGGTGTCAAATTTTTGTTATTTTGAAGCTAAATAAAAGTTAGGAATTTACAGAAAACTTCATGCCAAGAGCTCTATTATTTCAGGGCCCAGTTGTTCAAAAGTGAATTAGCAGCCTATTAGATATTAACTTTTGATTAAATCTCAATTAGCGCCAATTAGCGAAGGACCGTCCGTTGTTCGAAAAAAATTATGCTTAAAAAGATTAAAAAGACCTGCATTAAAGTGATATATTCGAACATTCGAACGAAAAAAGCTTTTCGAATGTTTTGGAAACATGTTCACATTCTAGAATAAAATGTCCACGATTAGTTAGTCTGACGTTCGAACAAATGAAGTAAATCGCCGGGGATTAACTAAATGAAATCTAATCTCTTTTGGCACTAGTCGGGATTTAATCTAGTCGAATTTTGAACAACCAAGCCCAGAGATCAACAGTGCTGAACAACCAAATATTTACGCGCAACTGTTTTGCAAAATATGGGAAAGGTGTGTTATTATTATCCCTTTATTTTTATTTTTTGAACTTTTGCAAAAAAAAAGCTTTTAAGTGTTTGCGTGCAGCTTTGGGTACAAACTAGTCCAAACTATGAAATGATATTTTAAATATAAATTGAATTAAATAATAAATAGAAACAATCATTAAACTAATGCCTTTCCTGGACAACAAATGTCAGAGCTAGGCAAAAAAAAATAGAAGATCATTATGGTTATTATGTGAGCTTGATGGAATTGAGAGGCAGGAATAAATCAAAACAACATCATTGGAACTAGGCTATGAAGTAAGTTTAGGTCTCTAAGTATTAAGGTCAGGAAGAAAAAATCAAGATTATAAATTTGCAAGATTAGAAGTGATGCTTGCATTACATTTCAAAAACAGGATTTACTGTTAACTCATTTCAAAGATGAATGGTTGAGGGAATGCAGCTGCACTGACACATGTATAAAACATGAAATTTGGTCAATTTGTTCCAAAATTATGAGGTTTTTAAGTTTTGCCTGGAAAAGCTTGTGATGACGTCATATCAAAAAACTTTCAACCTATATAACTTTTGATAGGAAGATTTTCAAGGCATGTTTTATATCTCAGTTTTCATCAGCTTTTCATGCTCTTTCCGCTGAAACCATCAGATTTTGAATATTTTCAAAAAAGTAAATTTTTGCCCAGCTACCTGATGACGTCATCTGGTAGGTGGCCAGGTGGCAAAATTTAGTGTTACTGTTTAAAATTAAGTTTTAGACCCTCTAAGTAAGGATCATCTGTGCCTACTTTCATGCTTTTATCACCATCTGAAGTATTCTTACGTTCTTATGTGCTAACAGACCTCACTATACATTAAACATTAAATTCTAAGTTAGAAGTTTTACAGATTTTCTATTCTGTCAATAACTTTTCGTGAGCATAAACTTTCAGGAATGGCCCTTTCAAATTACAAATATTGGTCATCATGAAAAAAATTGCCAAAGAGAATTTAGATAAGAACACTTAGATTTTCCAAAGTAAAAAGAACTAATTATCTAGCTGCATCTAGCCTACTCCAATGGCTAGTTGTTCTAGGTCAGACTACGTGACAAATTATTGCTAACTATCTGTGTGGCTACCAATACCAATTTATTTGCTTATCACTAATTTATTTAGCTATCACTAAAGCTTTAGATAATATGATATAGATAATTGAAACGAGGTAAACGAGGTAAACGAGGCAACTGCCCCCCGCCCCAGCTGCCGATGTGCTAAAAGGTGCCCCTTTGCTTTTTTACACCTTAGAAATAGTAGTTTTCAGTCAAACAAAGAATAATAATGTAATAAAGATTATTACATGTATACATATTTCACTTTTAAGAGAGGGCACTAGAATTTTGCCCTAATTTTGGTCAACCCACAATGTTACTGGTTGACAGTGGGTCAGTTATAATTTGTGATGATTGGCAACAGCTAGAATTATGGGGAAAAAATTGAAAACTTCTGTCAGTCTGCTGAATTTCTGAAAGATTTATTTACTCGCTTGCAATCAACATTGTACGTACACAGTACATTGTGTCTCAAAAAAGTGTACAAATTTTTATATAAAAAAAAATCCTCAAAACTCATTATCTAAACTGGGTTTATAATCCTTTGCTCAATCAATATATTCAATTCCCAAGATGATAATAGAATAGGTTTTTGAGATTGAAATATTAAGTATGCAAGTCATAAAATTTGGCATCAATTATGAGGATTTTACTTGATATAAAAGTTTGTCCGCTTTTCTTGGGGAAACTTTGTATACATTTTCAGTTAAAATATTATGAAAGTATTGTAAAAAAGACCATCACTCTTTTTTAAGCCTTTGGTTTTATAGCATGAATAAAAAAGAAATTAGCTCGTTTTCCGTCGATTTAGTATTAAATAATATGATGAAGTTCCTGAGTAGCGCTTATTAAATGTCATGGTTTAGTTATAATTTTGAGATTTCTGATGAAGGCTTTAGCTGGGGTGTACATCGGACTTGATTGATAAACTTTAACATTTGTGAAGTTTTCAGGGTGAATGTTCACTTTCCTATAAACCTCTGTTCCATCTGTCGCGATTGTAACGAAATATGTTTGATTTTGTGTTTTCGATTGTTTGATGTCGATGTGAGTGTATTTCTCTGTCGTTAGATCTTCTTTCCCAATGTAACACCAACTACCACGTGAGCAAATATATAGAGTTGTTGAGTTGGATATAAACCGCACATTTAGAACACTCGGATCATACACACCAGTTGTCAAATCCAATATGCTGGTATCAGACCAAGGTGTCAAACCATAAGGCTTAATTTCAAATGAAACTTCGTATCGTGGATAAAATTTGTCGAATGTTTTAATCAGAGTGCCATTTTTGATTTTCATTCCACCTTAGAAAAAATAAAAACTTTATTTTATTCAATGAGGTAAGGGCTTACAGTCTCGAAAGTTAATTTACTGGTAAGATAGATTCCGACTACTTTAGGCGTACAATCTTTCACGAGCAGAAGTTTTAGCGAGGTAAAAAAATCTCGAAATTCACGACTTTTACTTTCGCAAATTTAATGGAAGAATCGTTTTCGCAGGCATAACTATTCGCGAATCAAGGTATTAAAATGAAAATTTCCATTAGAAAAAAATGGCTTAGAAGTACAAATGCTTTATCTTTTGACTTACAGTTACGAGGCTAAAAAGGTGCTCCAATCTTTACATTTTCTTCTCAGTTAAAAGTTTTTTAGATCTTTTTTTACAAGAGTTTTACGCGAGCATAAACTTTCGCGAATAGATCTTTCCATAAATTACGTTACGAACATCACTTGCCTCGTTTAGAAATTATTGCCATGGTGATTAACTCCCAGCGGATTTTATTAAAACTACTTCCTATTCATAAAAAAATCATTTATGTCTCAAGAGACATGATCACCATGCTAATTGTTTGAATACGAGGCAAGTGATGTTCGTGCAACGTAATTTATGAAAAGATCTATTCGCGAAAGTTTAAAGACATGAACCATCGCGAAAAAGGTAAAAACTCGCGAAAAGCGTGAAAGTTTCTGCTCAGGAAAGTTTGTACGCCTAAAGTAGTATTTTCACTGAAGAAGCAACAGTTCCTAAAAGTGAATTTATTACGTCGATTGTCCCAAATGGAAGTCCCAAAACTTTGTATCACATCTTATAATTTCGGCATCATTTGAAAGATGTATTTATTTAGAATTTCATTCAGTATAGGTACGTCTTTCAAAAGGAAAGATAGAAGAAACTCACTCGAGATAGTGATGGTGACTTTCGATTGCAACGGACCATCTTTCATTTCCCCATCCTTATTTAGAAACACTGCTGTCAGATATAAAATCATCGACTCTTGTATGTTTCCAATGACGATTTCAATTTCATTTTTCTGTACATTCACAGATAAGGTTTGGTTCTTCATAAACTTTTGGCGTCCATATGTAGTTTTTCCGGTGACGTCTTCCCAGATTGGTTTGATGTATTCGTTTTCATCAGCTTGGTGATAAACAGTGATCCAATCTGCTTTTTCATTCGCTGACGGCTTTAGTGTCCATTTCACGGTACAATCTCCTCCTTTCCATGTCTCTTTTTGATCCTTTGATGGAAGGATTCGTCCACAGTCCATTTCTGATACGTGAAATAGAAGTAAACAAAATGATTTTGATAATTTGATTATTTAAGTTTGCGCTTTTTGTTCCCTTACAAAAATTAATGAATTAGTATATTAAATAAACTCTGGCGACTTCAAATGATGTGCCAACTTGTATATCTGTACTTTGGCGCTTTTGCATCTCACTATAGTCTTCAGTTTTGTAGTTCGTTATCAAACTGAAGTCGATGCGCAGAAATAAGTGTTTTCCTTGACGATGATTTCCTCAGAAAAAATAGCCTCTTATTTCTATTTTTTTTCCATCAGGATTATTATATACATTTTGTGTTCAAAGAAATAGTTTTAGGGCCAGGGTTTGCATAAAACATAGTGTCCTCCAGGGTTTGTTCCCCCCACCAAATTCTTGATTTTTTTAAATCTCCCCCCTCTTTTTTTTCCCCCTGTGACTTTTCAGTTTTTTAGTTTCCCCCCTCTTTTTTGCTTTCCCCCCAGAAAATTCTGAAAATATCAGTTCCCCCCATCTACCTGTATAAATTTCTCAAATTTCAACCATTACACGAACGTAAAATTTTGCTGCAAAATACTAGACAAAATAGAACGAAAATTGGTTAATTTTTCAATCATGATCTAATCACATGATATCATGTGGACTGACCTTGGTTGCTGAGATAAAATTGAAGTGATTTCACACTTCCCCCCACCAAATTTGGCAACTACCGATGTTTTCCCCCCTCTTTTTTTTCCCCCCTTTACTATTCAAATTTTCACTGTCCCCCCTCAGTCATTCAAAATTGGAAAATTGGTTTCCCCCCCCCCTTTATAAAGGGGGGGGAGGACACTATGATAAAATCAACCCTTGTACTTTAATAGGATAAAATTTCGCGGGGACTTAATTTTTGAATTTAATTTATCCCATTGAAGTAGTCTCTTAATGTTATGATAGTTAGGTAACTTACCAAAAAAACTGAGACAAAATCCACATAAAAGGATAACAATAAAGTCTTGACCACCCATGTCTTGCTTGTTTGTACTGGTGAAAGTTAGGTGAAGACTGAGATCACAAATGGATAAAATTTTATTCAAGAAGCTGTAAGAGTGTCCTTTTATTTTGGCAATATGATATCGTGCAATGTACTTTTTTAGTTTTTTTTTTTTTGTAAATCCAGTGTCAAATTTCCTCTACAATAGCTTTTAGTAATGTGAAATAGAATGGAATGCTAATGAGCTACTAGACTTCTTGAGTGTCTCCAAATGCCAATAGTAATTTGATGCTGAAAATTAAGTAAGAGATTTTCAGGCATTTCCTCCCACAGCACAATATGAGATTTCTTCACGATTAGGAAAGTTTTTGAAACAACCCATTTTAACATGTTGTTAACCATTCATTAAAAAAGTATTCAAATGAATTTCAAATGAATCCTATCCCTCTGCGTTCTTGCATTTGCCTAATGGACCCAATTGTCTAACATGTTCAAACCAAGAATTAACAGACTTGCTTTCTTTCTTTTCTTATTGTAGGAAATCATCAACTGAAGTGAAAAAGTTTCCACCGTCTTACCAGACGAACACAGATAAAGAGAAAAACATGCTTGAATGTTGTGAGAATTTCAAACGGCAATACAAGCATTTGTATAGAGATCGAAAGCCATTGTTTTTGTCACCTAAGAACGAATGTGATGTAGAGGTGAGTTTATTATTAAAAAGGAAAAAAAGATTTAGCGGCAATTTAATCTGCAGGAAGCCTGAAAAAATAGTATTACTTTTCTGTCAAAGATTATTATTGAATATGCAAAAATACTATTTTAAAGCCGGAAATAGTACAAATCCGAGGAAAGTATATGAAGTTAATTAAATTTGGTAGGTATTTAATTTGGTGGATAGCGGAAAGTATATGAAATTAATTAAATTTGGTAGGTATTTAATTTGGTGGATAGCGGAAGAAACGAATTTAGGTGGACACTTAACTTGTCCGTCCAAAATTCTTCCTTTAACTTGACTTAATTACGCCACGTTCATGAGCCAGTACTGTTTTACCACTTTTGATTGCGGTGGCAATCTTTCTCAGTTTTTCCTGAACTTTCGATAAAATTAAAAGCAGAACTAAAAGATATCCCTCGGACGAAATCTTGTGAAGCATCATGGAAAATTAGAATAAATAAATAACACCATCGGGTTTATATCAACAAAAACTTTTAAGAGAAGATTTAATGAACGGTAATATTAATAATTGTAAAGGTCGTAAAAAAGCAGGAGCAGTAGATGTTGACATAAGCCTATTTAATAGACGTTTAATAGTTTTTGTTCTACGCAGCTATTCCACTTTGCTACTTTTTCAAATGTTTTGAGCCAAGGTTTTCGGACTCCAAAATTCGATTTTTGTTGTCACTTTAAGAGTTTGAAGCTTGTGCAGTAGGGAAAAATCGAATTTGCGTCAACAAACTTGGAAAGGCTTCTTTTTTCAGGAAATCATCAAAGTTTAATTCACCAAGAAACGGCGTGAAAAATCCCGGTTTTTGGTAAGGTAGTCGCTGAGGTTTAGATAAAATTGACTGGTTCTTACTAAGCGCTTTATAGCTCAACCTCGCTTATCACTTACACATTAACTTTTATCTTTAGAAATTTGTTTGCACAACACTTCGCCCAACACAATTGAAGTTTCCAGAGTTAAACCATTACAATGGCTGTGCAGATTTCGTGGCAGATTATCTGAACTTCGAACCTATTGATCCACCTATAGATCTTGTAAGAACAAAATTCATTTTGAGGCCTGTACTTTTTTAACTCAATAGAATTTGATTGAGTGAGTGAGGAATACCGGATGACCCAAAAGACGTTGATATTTGACGACCTCATAAAACCAAACAATGTTTCAATTAAGCTTAAAGTTATTTTTTATAGAAAGAAGTGTAACCTTTGGGGCCGTCCCCGTCTTTTCCATTCAACCCCCCCCCCTCGGTTGAAGAAGATTTCGAATTCAAATTGTTTGGCTTGGACCTTTATTTCAACAAAAAAAGCAAGCAAAAAAGGGCGATGAAAAAAATTTCTCTGCGTACGTTAATTTTCCTTTGATCCCTCGCCTCCTGCTGTACGGGTGTACGCAAGAATCCGCTTTTGAGAAGACCCCCATTCCCCCTCTTAGTGCGTACGTACTATGTGGACGGCCCCTTTTGAATTTTTCTTAACACTCGTTAAACTATGAGCTTTTTAAGTTAAAATACACTTTTGAAACAAAGTTTTTTTTCTTCACAATACGTAGCCATGCGACGAAAACCCGTTTGTTTAAACCATTTTATGCTGAAAATACAGAATAAACAATAAAATTTCTCAAAATGTTATCGCTCAACAGGGGAGGGGGAGTTCTTTCTTTTGTTTAAAAATGCTGCGTTAAATGGTGTCCTTTAATCTAAAATGGTTTACCATAACTTTAAATTAAGTCAAAATGCCCTTGTAAAAAGATGCCAGTCTGCACAATACCTTCCTAATAGACAACAGTAGACTAAACCAGATTCAAATTCTTACGCTCCTATCTTCTCTTCTGTCTTCCTTACTAGCCATTGACTTTGGTATCTCCAACAACCGTCTTGGAACGTCAACAAGGCAACAGTTTCGATTATTCTAATTTGTTATGCTCACTGTTGATTGGTGCCGGTTACGATGCATATTGTGTCAGTGGTTATGCTTCAAGAGAAGTTTGTCTCATGGATGAAACTAGAGATTTCTGCCCGTTTCTCAACTCCGTTAATAAGGTAACTCTCTTGGTTGCTATTTCTTTCGCATTGTATTGATTACAGTGGACTTTGTATAACTCGAACACGCACGGTAAACACAAATTCGTTCGAGTTAAAGAAATTCGAGTTATGGAGTAAGTTTTATGAGACATTTTCAACTGGAGAGACCATTAAACTTGTTTAAGCTAAGGAGCCAATCGAGTTATAGAGGTTCGAGTTAAAGAGACTGGACTGTATTATGCGTGTGGAGACTCTACTAGGTATAATATTGAAAATAAAATAAAAAACGAAGCTACTCCATATAATCTATGTCTCTTTGTCTGCTAGATTAAAAGGAAGGTTTGGTCCGGGAGCTGGGGGAGGTCGAATATGATAGTCGGAGAGGCAACTTCAACTATCTTTCGTCTGGATTTACTTGTTGGCTGTCCGAAATTTTCTTTTAGGTTTTTGTATGACGGACCAGAATACAAAAATAGCGGCAGTTTTTGAAGTCAACTGCAACTGGAGCAATTAAATGGAAAATCTTTTCTTTGCCCGAAGTACCATTTGTAGGGCTACATTTTTTCAGACACACCCTGAAAAACCTTTGCATATGTTGTCTGAATTTCATTGATTAAAGTTACTCAGATGCTGATGTTTAGTTCTTTATATGGTCAGAAAAAAAATTTTTCCATTAAAATTATTTTCAAATAAAGTCCCTTACTACGATCTGTGGTTGGACGCAACAGTATGTGATTGGTTCGAAAAACGATAGGATTCGGAGCCTTTTTTGAGAAGGGGCGCTAATTAGGCCGTGCAAAAGTTGGCCAAAAAATTGACGTTACAGGCTCATAGTACCCGAATAGGAAAAACAATGACGATTTCCAATGTTAATTGGCTTTTAAAATGGCAGATAATAAACTATTTGTTTTGAAATCTACAAACATTACCCTTTCGAAAAATGCTGCAGTTGCAAGGCCACAATTTGTGATTCAGAGGTTTTTTCAAAGTATTGGAGGAGCTTATACCCCCTAAACGGCTCCTACTACTGGGACCAAACTGTGAATTTTTCGTAAATTTTCTTGTCTGCTGCCTCAAAGAAATTTCAACCGTCGATTCAGCAAAAATATGTCGAAGATTGGATTGAAAACAAAAAATTGTTAATCTCCACATGATTGGAATATTTATCCACTTAATGAGATGAATTTCAGATTTGGTGGTGAATTTTTAGTCTGAGAAATGATATGAGTTTTGTTCAAACCCAGCTGGCACAAAACGTTGTTTCGACGTTTATATAACATTCACAACGTCCATGTAACGTTAGATGAACGTTAAAACAACGTTGTGTGCCAGCTGATAACCTTAAACAAATGTCCTCGAAGAGAAATGGAGTAGATGTACAGTATTATTTTTGAAATTTCAAGGAAATTTTATTCAGATAACAATCATCATATTAAAATGAAAAACATTTTTCTTTCTCTCCATGATTGTTCTCCTCCTCATGTTGTTCCTGAAAAAAAGAAAGAAAAATGTAAAAAATTAAAAATTGAAAAGATAAGTAGAAACTGATTGAAACTGCCATAGTGAGAAAGGAAGAATAGTTCTCCAAAAGCAGAAAAACTGCTGACCTTATAAGGGAACTTATTTTGGCGGGAACTAATTTTGGCGAGTTTGGCGAATTTAGGCAAAATTCGCCGAAATTAGTTCCCGCCAAAATTAAATATTTTGCTCACTCGCCAAAATAAGTTCCCGCCAAAATTAAATTTTTTGTTTCCTTGCCTAAATAACCCCTGAAATTCATCAAAATTGCTCAAAATAAAGCAAATCAGAACAGATTTACGCTGTCATTCGCCAAAATTAGTTCCCGCCAAAATCAAAAAAATTCAATATTCGCCAAAATAAGTTCCCGCCAAAATTAAATTTTTTTAAGATTTTCGTCGCTCGCCAAAATTAGTTCCCGCCAAAATAAGTTCCCTTAAGGTAAATTGTAAAGGATTAATAGGTTTTAAAATGTTTCGCTAATATATTTGAAATTTCTACAAAATAAACATACCTTCGAACTATCAGACTTTTCTTCGGACTTTCATCTCCACGAAATCAGCAAACACGTTAGGGCGTCTCCAATATACTTTCGGATAGTGATTGGTAAGCACTGTGCTGCCACAATTGCTAAACCACCACCCTACTCCACCGAAAATCCACGTCGAACAATTATTACCATTAACTTTGTCGTTATCCTGGTCATACGTTGAAAACTTCATGTTGTTTTGCGTAGTCAAGAATGTGTCAGGATTCAAGATCCCAGTCAGTTGAGATGCGTTGCCTGACGCACCACTGAACTGCAAAATATATTTGCTCGCCTCATCTCCAATCTGGAAGGTGTCATATTTTGCGTAAGTAGGACGCGTTTGTCCTTTGATTCGCATATTGATCAGCAATTCGGACTTTTTGGGTGCAACTGATGGCTCGGTCAGACCATGGATGATTTCGTTTCCAAGCCAAAACTCACTGGTCAATTCACCAAATCCATGTTTGTATGGCTTCCAGTTTTGTGTGAAGTTAACAGATCCGTCCTGTCTACGCAAAAAGGTCGTCCATCCACCACCAAGAGTCGTTTGATCACAAAAGACATGTGGTCTGTTGAATCCGGCAGCTTTCAGGCGGTAAATACCATTTATATCATAGCCAGCTTCTCGAAATTTGAGACAATCTTCTTTAGGCTTAGCCATGGTGCAATCGCAGTATTGACTTTTAGGGATCGGCTTGCAAGGACCACAACGTCCATAAAGTTTGCTTATGAGCGCTAATGATTTGTATTTGAGTCTGATTTGTTGGAGATTTGAGATCGATTGGTCAACCAAGTCATCAATTGTTGCATTACCTGTTGCTTCTGTCCAAGCAAACCATTGAAGAATTATCAGCACAAAAACTTGAAGTCTTGTCAGCGCCATTTCTGCTGCTTTTTCAACTCCTTTGATTGATTCAACGCTTTCGGAGATCTTTTTATATAACGGTGGTGATCCCTTGAAATCTTTGCTCATCGAGTTTTTGCCTTATTGTCCCAAACAAAGGCGTTTTTGACACGTTTTTACTAAATCTTTGTTTTTCCAATGGAGGTATTTTTCTTCTTTTTCTGGCGACTGTAAAGAGATGCTCCTACGTTTCTCTTTTTTATTTTCTAGCACGGGGGAACTTAAAATATACTTTAGCAAATCAAACACGTAAGGAAATTTTGATTTATGGGGTAAGGCTTATAAGGTATTTTTAATTTAAGAGACCATAAATTCTTTTCGAGTTAAGGAGTTATGGAGGTTCGAGTTAAAGAGACTCCACTGTAAAAACAAAGGATGAATAACTATTTGAAGTTTATCTCTTGTGAAGGGTTGACAGAAACTTAAACGCTGAACAAACTTTCGAAAATAAATATTTACAAAAAGGAGGAGCCTGATGTTCTTTGAAACTAAATAATACCGGGTGTCCCAGAAAAAAGTTCCGCTCTTTGAAGTGAATTTTCTCCAGTTCTATGAATTTCTAAACAATCAATCCTTTTGCATTGGAAAGAGGAAGGATGAAATTGAATTTTGAGGGGTCATTTATCAAATTTAGTCAACTGGATCAAAAGTTAAGCCAAAATGAATAAAAATTCTTTTTTTTGTAATTGCTCAAAAACGTTGAAAATCGACCTATCAAATTGTTATAGAAGCATAATTGCATGGAGCATGATTTTCATTGTTGAAGCAATAAAAACCTAATGGAAGTATCTTTTTATGAAAAACAAAGTAAGATTTTAAGTGAAACAAAGAAATTTATCTGAAAAACTGAAAAATTTGATAATTCCAACCGATACTTGACTTCAATAGCTACACTGATGAAATCAGCGCTACTTTTGACTTTAGGGGTCCTTAAGCCAAAACTTGAAGCTGAATTCCATCATAGAAAATAATTTGAAATGACCCAAATAAAATTTTTTAGTCCTTTAGAGAATTATTTCAAGCACTTTTTGTTTTCATGTCCACTTTAAACTCTTTATTCCTGCAAAAAAGTAATAATTAGGTTATAAAATTTGATAGGTCGATTTTCAACGTTTTTGAGCCTTTTCAAAATGTGAAATTTTTAATCATTTCAGCATAATTTTTGATCTAGTTGACCAAATTTGATAAATGACACCTCAAAATTTAAGTTTATCTTTCCTCTTTCCAATGCAAAAGAATTGATCTTTTAAAAATTCATAGAACTCGAGAAAATTTACTTCAAAGAGCAGAACTTTTTTCTGGGACACCCGGTACAGAATTTATGTTATCTATTTTTAAGTGATGTATTGAATATCGTCATAAATCACCCATTGCTACGGTTGCCAAAAAAACGTACTAAACCATAAAAGTCTGGGCATGGTCTAAATCTTCAAAAAACAGGTGCGTGGGAGTTCCCTTTTGAAAATACGTACCAGTGATAAAGTAACGCCGCCTCAGTTGAAAGATTTTGCATGCTAGAAATAGGTTACCACTCCACTGCAGAGGAAACAGAAGACTTGCGACCTGAGAAAATATCTCAGTTCAGATACAGAATGGTGCCTATATTGTAACAAACCGTAACTTTGCGGTTTTTTATCGCGTAGAAGAGTTTGATACAGGATAGGGATACATACCAGTGGATACCCCTTAAAACCTACAACAAAAAAAGGTACCCCCTATATCCTGATAGAGAAAACAGTAAGGGCTGAAGCTTTTTCTGGTGAGTCTAGTTTACCTATGAATTTCTTCCCTGGTATGGTTTTTTGTAAGCTGCTAAGAAAATTTTTATTGCTTCGTGAAAAAATGCAATTTTAGCTATTTACCCCTTAAAACCTACAAAACGGTTTTCTTGAATAACTTTTTATAAAATAGTTCTTTTGGTATGAAATTTTGAACAGTGATTTACTGCAAAGTTACTAATGCTACAATTAGATCATTGGTACCTAAATATTTTCAAAACTGCCCGAAACCCAACTTTCTAAGGTTTAAGGGGTATGGTTTAAGGGGTATCCACTGGTACACTGCTCAATGTGTTGTCAACCAATATATTCGCGATTGCCAAAAATCCATTGTTCCGTTCGATTTTTAGTATTCCGACAATATGGGTGATTATCTACAGCGAGATTTTTTTTCTCATAGAGTACCTGTACATTACGGTCCGAAAACTATCATGTTTAATATTGATCGCCAATCAAGTCCTTTTCCCTTTTCCCAAAGGTGACTACATGTAGTGTATTGGAGAGAACTATATGTTTGCAGATATCAGAGTGTTTGATGTTCCTCGTTCCGATTTCCAGATTCTCAAATGTTTTGATACCCTTATTTCCTTCTCAAAGGTAGAGAAGAAGGATGACACTAAAAAATCCAACAAATACACAGTCAAACCTCCCAAAGATTTACGTTCCAAATTCGAATTGAAGATGGAAGAAAAATTACGAAAAGAAGAAGAAAATAAGGAGCAGAAATTATTGGAAGAAGAAGCGCAAAGAATTGCTGTAAGATGTTTGTGTTGTACGACATTTAACTAAGACACTATAATTCGTGATAGTAAAACATTTATTTTACTACAGTGTAAACAATACTGCAGGACTGGCTTTTTGAATATTTCTTAAATGAAAGTCATTTGAATCTTTCTTGTTCATCATGCAACACTACAAAGGTACTACCGTTGACGCTCTCTAATTCGATTTTCAAGGGGAATTAGATTGCCATCGAATAAGGTAGCATATCGAATAGTAGGAAGTCTCCCTGATCCGATAAACATGAGGTAAATATCGAATTATAGAGCTGAGAAAGAAAAATATAAGCGAGACTCGATTGGTTTGAACGCGAATCAGGATAAATGTCTAAGTTCTTGCTGAAAACCTAAGTTCTTCGGAAGAAAACTTTCGATATTTGCATGTTTTGAAAAGTTTCGAATCGAATCGAATCGAATTGAATTTCGAAATTATAATTCAAACTCCGTCCTAAAGGCCTTTTTACACGCTAGAAATCGAATAAGAGAGAGAAAAACCTTCAAGGGACTTCAAATTTTCATCGAAAACGGGAGCTTATCGAATAATAGAATGTCGAATAATAGAGCGTAGTTTATGAGAGTATCTTAAGGAAATTTGACGGTGACTTTCAATTTGATCGAAAACGGGAGCTTATCGAATAGTAGAACGTCGAATTAGAGAGCGTCCACTGTACTATTGAATAAGATGAAATGAGGCCATGTCTTTGAACGAAATTATACTGCATTTAGTATTTTCAAGGTAATTTTTACAAACAAACTTATTTTTGTTGTCTTCTTTCATGATCATCATGGCAATGATCAACACCTTTAATGTCCTGTAAGTTTTTCTTAATCTTTGAATTCAATTTTTCTCTTTTTTTATATTTAGGAGTTGGAAAAGCCTGCAGAAGATAAACTGTTCGGATTGAGAGTTCACAGCTGGGTTTTGGTGTTGGCCGGGAAACGAGAAGTTCCGGAAGGTTTTTTCATTGAACCGTTAACCGGTCATTCCAAACCTTTGGATTATTCCGGATACCTTGGTATCGAGAGTATTTGGAACCACCGGAATGTTTGGGTCAATATGCAAGATTGCTCACACGGCGTGAAGGTACCATATTTAGTTTTTGTTTTGTTTACCATTCAATTAGCCTAACCAACAAAGTAAGCGCAAACCTTTAAATGTTCGAATACTCGTACTTGGGAACAGCAAGAATTTTTCCTAATCAGGAAGTCATGTTGAATAATTAAAAACTTTAGCATTAAAAGAATGACACATGCTTAATAAATATAAGTGTGCACAGATTTTTCAACTATTCACCATAAATTTTTACCGAGCTTATCGTTTTATTTCTACAAAATGAACTTTACTAAGCTCATTTGACGTCAATCGATACTTCGATTATCAACCGGTTTGAGCATCAACTACACTCTTAGGAGGCCTGAATCCCTCTGGGTTTTTTTGCTGTAACAAAAATCTATTTCAGCTTACTACACGCTTTGTGACTTGATGTTTTACTTTCTTATTTACATCTAGAATTTATCGTACGACCTTGGGAATGCAGAGAAATGGGAATTTATGTTTCCAAGCACTGACAAACCGCTTGTGGTGATTCCTGACGTCAATAAAGACCTTCTAGAGATTGAGGACGACGAGGTGATCATTCTTTCATAGCTCCACGCTCAATTTTAAAACGCTTTCGTCAAAAGTTGCTTAATTCCTTCAACCTCGCCCACGTTTTTCATCTTTTATTCTTTAATGATTGGATCTGTCAATTTGATGTACGTTGAATAAATCAAAATCGTGTTCCCATCAGAATACGTCTCCCGAACGAGATACGTCTCCCGAACGAGATACGTCTCCCGAACGAGATACGTCTCCCGAACGAGATACGTCTCCCGAACGAGATACGTCTCCCGAACGAGATACGTCTCCCGAACGAGATACGTCTCCCGAACGAGATACGTCTCCCGAACGAGATACGTCTCCCGAACGAGATACGTCTCCCGAACGAGATGTATTCCCATCGAGGTACACCGTCCATGTAGAGAGAAGGGCCATTTCTCGACCCTCCAGCTTTTCATTTGGTACTTTCTACAAACGGGTGTGATCAGATAAGGTTTGATATTCATAATAACGTAATGTAATGAAAGACAAATTCGGACAAAGGACATTTCGGACATATTTAACAAATAGTGGTTTCTTTTTTAGGAGAACATCGATGAAGCAGCTTTAGATATTCCACCATCTTGGGTCGATCGAATTGAAGTCTCGGAAAAAGGTATTCCAGATATTTTCAAAATGATCCTTGTTAAGATTGAAATCATCCACTCGTCCATAGTCCTTGAATATTACTTTAACGATTTGGACACCGCCAAAGACAGCACTTGAAAGAACTACTTTGGTGTTCACTTTCCAAAGCTTCCATGTTATACTTTGAAACCTGTTCTATTTAGATTTCGAGACGAGATGTCCTCAAGGGAAGAAGACAATTTTCTACAAGAAAGCGAAGTTGGAGAAATATAGTGATTATTTGAATAAAGATGGATTGGTGTCGAGGATTTCTGTTGCCAACGACAACGATAGTAAGTAACTTGTTTTTCATTTTCGTCCCCATTTGCAAACATTCATTCGTTCTATGAAACAATTTGAAAAATTGAATATTAACTAGCCAAAGTTTGATTCAGGCATAGTGGTGTGCTGGTCATCGCTCTTGACTCCCGTTTGGGAAACCCGAGCTCAATGCTCACCCTGGTACAGTGGCTCACTTGACAATGAATGTACCTTTTTCTGGGTGACCCCATACCATGTGAGGTGTATTATGTGCCCGGGGGGGAGGCAGTCAGGCAAATTGACCAACGGGTATGTGCGGCGGTTAAGTATATGTTTTTAAAGATAGGAGAAATGACTTTTTGATAAATACAGTGGAAATTTCAGCAAATCCAGTAAAAATTGCAGAATTTCGAGAGATGTACCCATCCCAACCCCAAATGTAGTAACTGGTGCTAACTTTTTAGAATTCCAAAATTAGACACCACCACCCGGCTATGGGAACTGAGTTGCTTGACAGATATGACAGATATCGGAAAGGGGGAGCGTACGGGACTTCGTAATACCGATATACCGATCACTTTTTACCCAATTACTGATATACCGATAAATTTTTCATTCAAATACCGATACCGATCAATAGTATTTCCCCATTTTTCAGGTTTCGGGGTGGGGGGGGGGGTACTAAGGCAAGTGCCACAAATTACTTGTAGCAAAGATCAGTGCATACGGGTTCGATGACCTTTCCACTGGGTTAGTCGAGAGTTATCTAGAAAATAGGCAACAAAGGACAAAAGTAGGCAACGAACTGAGTAACTGGATCAAGATCAAGGATGGTGTTCCCCAGGGATCAATCCTTGGCCCTCTGTTTTTCAATATTTATATCTGTGACCTCTTTTTCATCATTGAGGATACTAAGGTTGCGAATAATGCGGACGATACGACACCCTATGTTAGTGCTCCTACCTGGATTGAAGTAAGTGGTAAACTAAGCTCTGTAGCAGAAAAAATCTTCACATGGCTTTCGATTAATCAAATGGTTGGTAATGCTGACAAATGTCAGCTAATAGTTAACATCATTGACGACTCGTTCTATCTAAATATTAGAGAAGAAACTGTTTTCAATACCAAAACGTCAAATATTCTTGGAGTAACCTTCGATAATCTTTTGACGTTTGAATCGCATATAGAAAATCTTTGCAAGAAAGCTAGTTTGAAAATAACCGCCTTAGCCAGAATGAGCACATATCTCACTTTAGACAAAAAGAAACGCTTGATGAATGCTTTCATTAAATGCCACTTCAATTACTGTCCTCTCATATGGATGTTTCATAGCAGAGCTCTAGAGGATAAAATAAACAATCTACATAAAAGATGCTTGAGAATCGTTTACTCAGACTACAACTCATCATTCGATGATCTGTTGAAGCTTGAAAACGGTTCCACCTTCCATCAACGAGCAATTCAATCCTTATCCACAGAGCTATTTAAATCAAAACTCAATGAATCAGAAAGTAAAATATTTCTCAAAAACCAATGTAAGATCAAAACGAGAAAAAGGAATTCCTTTCGTAGTAGAGTAATTGAAAGTGAAATGAATGGAAAATCGTCTTTAGCTTTCCTGGGACCTAAAATCTGGGCTACCTTTCCCGATGACTTTAAAAAACTTAAAAACCTAGATGAATTTAAAAAAGAAATCAAGCAATGGAGGCCCACTACTTGTCCTTGCCGAAACTGTCGCACTTTTATCCATGGCGTTGGTTTCATTGATTGAATTTAAATTAATTTGTAAATAATAGTTGATCTTGAGTATCAACCTTCTAGATAGATTTGTAATTAATAGTTGATATTGATTAGCCTCGAGCTAAGTACACATTGTACTACTTTGCATCAACTTTAAAGAAAAGAAACATAAACATAAACATAAATGGGTGCTGGGGTATGAGCAGACGATAAAAGTCGGTTTTTCACCTTCCAAAGTCTCTCTAAGGGTTACAAAATCTGAAAATTTCGTAGCGTCTGAGGGTCGGAAAATTCACCATGTTTTCTAATTTTCAATGAAAAAATTATTTATCTTTTCATCTTTTTCTCATTCAAAAAAATACTTCTTTCACACAACCCATGTAAAAAGAATGTCTGTTCTGACACATGCCTGTCACCTTGACTACATTCAACATGGTCCATCGAATATTTTTTTCAAATTATTTTCATTTCTTCTTAAGAAAATTTAATATAACAAGCAACATGCTAAATGGACCTACCTGATGATGAGAATCGATAAAAATAGGACACATAGCAAGAGAGTAAAAAAGTGTAGTGAGCAGCTTGAAGTTGTAGATACTGGGGTAAATAAATATTTTAGCGTGATTTCCCTATTGACGATAAAAGGTGATTTTCCCCAAAGTCCAAAAAAAACATGTAAGGTACTTTTTAGCCCAAATTTGCCCAAAAAATTATTTTTTTCGAAAATCGGGCTCCATCAGAAATTAAATATTTTATATGATGTTTCAATGGAAATTTTATTGAAAAAAAGGTTAAGTTAAGAGATTTTAAATTCAAAATAATGAAAAGTAATGCCAATATCTCATCTTTACTCGTGAGCGCACTGAGTTGAATGAATGAACGTCTCGACATTATATTATTTAAAAAAAGATGCGTGCCACCTTAACAACATTCAACAAACATTAGAGCATATGCTCCATCTGACACATGGAAATTTTTTCTTTTTTGTTCTGACGGTTCTGACGCATGGATCTGGTTAATGCATTGGATAAGACATTTTTGAACCTACCTCGGAGGTCATTTAAATTAACCTTTGTCTGTTCGTTCGTTCGTCCCTCCGTCCGTCTGTCTGTTACCAGCTTTTCTCGAGATTGACTCATTAGTTTTTTCAAAATGTGACGGAGCCCGATTTTCGAAAGAAAATAATTTCCGGCCGGAAATATACCGGAAAAACCGGTTTTTTGGCATTTTCTCGAGACTTCATCATTAGTCTTTTCTGACTTTTTGCAGAAAGATGCGTATTAGCAATACCCATGGCTGAGTCCGATTTTTGAGAAAAATTCTCTTCCGGCCTAAAATGTCGGAAATCGCCGTTTTTGCAGATTTTCATTAGACTTTTTTCTTACATTTCTTTGTTTTCTCACACAAAAACATTATTGATAACAATACCCACCATCAAACATGGTTCAATTGTCAATAAAACGGATTTTTGAAGCCGGAACTTTATAAAAATCACCGGAACAGCCGAATATCGCCGGAAAAATGGTTTTTCTTGAATTTCTTGAGCTTTACATCAAATTTTTTCATGAAATTTTGCACACTGATGCAAAATAGCAACACCTAACATCTAACGGAGCCCGATTTTCGAACAAAAAATTTTTCCGGCCAAAAATGCCGGAAAAACCGGTTTACGGCATTTTCGCGAGATTTCATCGTCAGTTTTTTCTGTTGTTGTGCACAAAGATGTGTATTAGCAATGCCCAAAGGATGGCCGAGTTGGATTGTTGAGAAAAAAAATTTTCTGTCCGGAAATGCCGGAAATCGCCGATTTTCATTGGATTTTTTCATTTTTCATTTTTATTTTCATCAAGTATGTTTGATATGATATGAGCCCTCCCCACCGGGTGGAGATTTGGAACGCTTCGCGCTGTCCAGACAACTCTAGTTCTGTGCACGCGAGACACATATACAATGACGCATAGTGATGAAATTGGAACCACGCAGGAGAGCATATAGCTCGTCGCAGGCGCGGAACTGGAAGTGACACCACACACCACAATGTCTGGCATATCACCCACACTTTCGTATCAGAGTAGTGGTACTCAATTCCCCTCACATGGTATGGGTTGACCCGGGTGAAGGTGTGTTCATTTGCCAAGGGAACCGTAGTGCTACAATGGGAATCGAACTCAGACCTCTCAGACGGGAGTCAAGAGTGATGACCACCAAACCACTACACCAACACCTACACCTGAAGTTTTCAAAGTACTGCTCATGTTTCAGATTTTGTTAATTTTAACATGCTGAATATTCTAAAGGTACTTAATATCGAGCTGTTTTGAGCTATTTTACAGTAAGTAGTTACTAGCTCGTAGGAATTCGATTGAGCTTCATGGTCAAGCAAAAAAAAAAATCAAAAAGTGAGTCCAGAGATATTTCAAGCCAAAAAGTGAGGAACACTGCTTTAATTCCCCTTACCAACCCCGCCCTTTTCCTAAATCGGGCGGCGCCGAAGGCGCCTAAAAGAAAGAGGAGCCTCTAAGCTATCCAACCAACTAAAAACGAGCTTCTAACTCCTTCTAGATCCGGAGATGAGCCTTTAAAGTTTGAACTAGCGATTTTCTTTAAAAAAATGACCGTGGCACTTAAAGGGTTATTATTTGGCCAGATGAAAAAAATATGAAGAAGATGTTTTGTCTGCTTATAAAAGAATAAGCAAGAAGCACTTAGGGAGATGGTTCTCCTTAAAGCAATACTTCGAAACAACCAAAACTAAATAAAGAACTGTTCTGATTGGTTGTAAAAAGTGCTATTTACTTTTTATCATCTGGCTCTCTTTTTATTTCAAATGAGGGGATATAGTGTTAATTATAAGAACTTTCTGAAATATGAAGAAATTTTTTAAGATTTTAATTGAGGTATGGCATCATATCTCAAGCATCACATTGAAATAAAACTTGAAATTTAGCACATCAAAATTCGAGCGCAGGTCAAAATTCGAGGGCACGTCGAAAATTCGAGGGCACGTCAAAATTCGAGGGCACGTCAAAAAATGAGGGCACGTGGGCACGTAGAGCACGTCATTTAGCAGACTCAGGTTACCAGTGGATACCCCTTAAAACCTACAAAGTTGGATTTTGGGCTCTCTTGAGCAAACTTAATTTAAAATGTATAATTCACTTTTTTACAATCCCTAATATAGGTATTTTTGTAAAATACCTAAGGCGAAAATAAAGAAATGTAGTGTTTCTGGAATGCAGGTGAGGGAAAATAGCTCTCGTGCGGCTGGCCGGAAAATTTTTTTTTTGCTATTTTTGATAACTTAAGATCATTGAAATAGAACTTGAAAGATAACTTTTATTTACAAACAACCTGAATACTAATGCATCTGTTGTGCGGAGATTTGTAATACTTTCTGCGCAGATTTGTAATTTGGAATTGATATTTTCATTGGTAACCAAATTCTATTCTGCGAACAAAATGCATTAAAAAGGACTTAGAAAATAATACCCAAATAAAGTTGTGATTATTGAACACATCGAATAAATAGTCAATTAATATTTCTTTTCTAAGCCGTGCTTTCTTTTATAAGAAATTTTAATTTATCTGGTAATATAAAAATTGTTCATGAGAATAGCGCGGACATAATTTTTTATAAGAACTGCTTTTATAAGAAGCTAACCAATAACTCCTAAAATAAAAATTATTTCTTGTCGGTAACTGTTTATTTCAAAGTAAACAAGACGACTTAAAGTTGAAAATTTCGCATAAAATTGGAACATAAAAAATGACGAAGACGCGTGAAACGTGATTATGTATTTTGCGGATGAGCTGGAGTTTTTACAACGTCGGCCATGATTTTTTATGTGTATTTTACAGAATGCAAAAACAGAATAAGTTGAGATATTTAATCTCAAAGTTCACCAACCGAATTGAAATATATCAAATTTCTATCAGAAAAATTTTTTTACACCCACCCAAAGTCCCGAGAACCCGAAGTCCCGAAATATCAAACTTATGAAAAAAAAAATTACACCAACCAAAAGTCCCGAGGTACCGAAGTCCCGAATTGAAATATATCAAATTTCTGAGAAAAGAATTACACAAACCTAAAGTCCCAAAGTCCCGAAGTCCCGAAGACTTTAGGTTGGTGCAATTTTTTTTCTTTCTGAAATTTGATTTATTGAAATTCGGGACTTCGGGACCTCGGGACTTTGGGTTGGTGTAATATTTTTTTCAGAAAGTTGATATATTTCAATTCGGGACTTCGGGACCTCGGGACTTAGGTATATGGTGTGATTTTTTTAAATAGATTTTCGATATTTTGCTATTCGGGACTTCGGGACCTCGGGACATAGGTATGGTGTGATTTTTTTAAACAGATTTTCAATATTTTGCAATTCGGGACTTCGGGACCTCGGGACCTCGGGACTTTGGGTTGGTGTAAAAATTTTTCAGAAAGTTGATGTATTTCAATGCGGGACTTTGGGACTTGAGTATGGTGTAATTGTTTTTGATAGAATTTCGATATATTCAGTATTTCAATGATTAGTTTGATTGATGTTCGATGTGTTTGGTTGAGCTGTTGCATGAGCAATAACTGGAACCATTTGAGCTACAAAAACACTGATCGAACTTAAGTTTTTGTGGATTTGGTACTGTGGCAGAAAGTATCAGTCGGGACTAAGTCATTTTGTAAAATTTTGTTTCGTCTTTGAAATACTAGCAAAAATCTGTGACGGACGGGACTGCAAGTCATATACTTCCATTATAGAATAACACTCTCACATAAAATCGACAAGAATCTAGAAAGTCTAATATAAAATTAAGGGGATAGAAGACAGGCATATCTAATATTTCAAAGACGAAACAAAGTATCAAAAATGACTTTAGTCCTGACTGATACCTTCTGCCACAGTACCATATCCACTGTCCACAACAACTCTAGTCTGGAGATCCATACTCTCTATTCAAACTTACACCACATAAGCAAAAATCCCATCAGAAGCTACTCATTGAGAGTATGGTATTTTTGACCCAGTTTGAAATTGTGTACATTTGGTTTGAATTTAGTGCCAAAAAAGCCGTTGATAAGGTTAGCCAATCAGGGCACTTTAAATCAAAACAATAATATCACGTGATTTCAACAATTGTATAACAGCCAATAGAATTATGCGACCAGATTTGGCATCTACAAAAATACCCGGCTACTCTGTTATTTCTATATAATTATTCGTTTTAACTGAATGTTATACTTCGAAATCACACGAACAGAGTAGACGGGTCTCCCAGCTACAACAACTCAACTATAATACCTAACACATCTACTTCTATGGAAATTTTGTTACAGACCCATGGTACAGATTTGGTGCAATTCACCCTTAATCGAACTGCGATATACCGTAACTTGGTCTAATGTCGACACCCCTCCTCTAATTCCGACACCCTTATTATCAGCTTAAATTTATAGAAAGGTTGAAACTGTTTTTCTTTGCTTAGCGGTCAGAGAGGAATAATCCTTTTTCAATCCGTGATTCGAGATTTCATATTATTCCCTTCTCTAAAGAAGGGTGTCAGAATTAGACGAAAGATGTCAATATTAGAAAAACTTACGGTAAGTAATCGAACTATAATCAAACATCAAACTGAAGATTTACCGGTAAAGTTTGATTACTGTTTGATCAGGTTCGATAATCGAACACCTATTTATTGTTCGATTTCGTTCGATGAAATTTGATGGTTCGATTACCAAAGTCGGTTTTATAGGGTTCGGTTGACATCACCGCCTGGCATCGGGGAGGAAAAGCTGGAACTTTTTCTTAATCCAAACTCATTGAACACCAATCAAACTTCATTAGATGAAAAACTGTCATCAAACTTATATAATCAAACTAATCAAAAAATTGTCTTACTAAATTAGGCTCGGTAATCGAACAGCTATCGTTTGATTTCGTTGGATAGCTCGACAGTTCAATTACGAAAATGATTGCTGAATTTCAATTGACATGATTTCTAGGAAATACGTGGAAATACTTGCTAAAGCAGACTGTTTGTCAAAACTGGTTAAAATTTAACACATAACTATCTGGTGAAAAAAGGAAAAAAAAGATCATACCTGTGCTGTTTGTAGTTTTAGTGAAGAAGAGGGTTTTATGTGTTATTGTTGTGTAAAATTATTAACTCTTTTTGTACTACTTACTGAGCATTATCAATTTATTGGTGCATTCACTAACTACACAAACATAAAATACTTAGTAGTAAACAAATATTAAACCTCTTTAAATACTCTACAAAGACCAGAAAACATGATAAAAATTTATACAGCCGCAGCAAGTTTCAAAAGCATGTGCAATCAAGCAGCCATTTTTTTGGGAAGTTCTCGTGATGAAGATGAATGTTTACAAAGGCTTGGTTACACTTCTTGCACTAGCGTATTTTAATTATTAAGAAAAGTGCTGTTTTTATCTTTGTGAGTGAGTCCACCTTTAGAATATTGGCCGTAGTACGCCCGCAGCCAAACGCCCATGCCATAACTTGCGCCCCAAAAATTTTCTCGCCACGCACACACGCACACGCAGAAAGGCTATCGTAATAGGATATAGGATATAGGGGGTACCCTTTTTGGACCTACCTCCGGGTGCCCCGGTGGAGGTCCTATAAATTAACCCATGTTCGTTCGTTCGTTCGTTCGTTCGTTCGTTCGTTCGTTCGTTCGTTCGTTCGTTCGTTCGTTCGTTCGTTCGTTCGTTCGTTCGTTCGTTCGTTCGTTCGTTCGTTCGTTCGTTCGTTCGTTCGTCCGTCCGTCCGTCCGTCCGTCCGTCTGTTACCAGCTTTTCTCAGGATTGGCTCATCAGTTTTTTTTGATTTTTGGCACAATGATGCAAAATGGTAATGCCCAAAATGTGACGGCGCCCGATTTTCGAAAAAAATTCATTTCCGGCCGAAAATGCCGGAAATATGCCGGAAAAAATGGTTTTCTGGCATTTTCTCAAGATTTCATCATTAGTTTTTTCTGATTTTTTGCAAAAAGATGCGTATTAGCAATGCCCAAAACTTGACCGAGTCCGATTTTTGAGAAAAAATCTTTTCCGGTCGAAAATGCCGGAAATATGCCGGAAATCGCCGTTTTTGCAGATTTTCATTGGACTTTTCCTTATATTTCCAATTTTTTTTCACACAAAAACATTATTGATAACAATGCTCACCATCAAGCATGATTCAATTGTCAATAAAACTGATTTTTGCGACCAGAACTTTCTATTTATTTTTTCCTTACAACCCTTTCCTCTCCCCCCATCAACAATCAATGGTGAATTTTTTGCGTTATGCATTTTCGCTAAACGCTATATTTTCTGACTGATTTTTTTTCATTTTTCTCCCCGCATTGCTATCTAACTTTCATCATCAGGTAGGTCCATTCATCATCTAGCTTGTTGTTGTAGGTTTTAAGGGGTATCCACTGGTATGTCGGTCATTTAAAATTGCGAATAACCTATTACTTCGTCTAGCGTGCTTGTAAATCAGACATAACAACCAAAAAAAAAATGTAGTTTTAAAGACTGATTTTATCGCGTTACAATTATCGTTTTAACACCTATATTATCATTTAATTATCATAAAGCACCTATATTACCATATTACACGTACACTGTATCACCCAATATTGAATGTAGCATTCTGTTTGTTTGTTAGTGAAAAAGATGGTAGAGATCATTGAAGTGTATAAACATCGTGCTGATAAGCTGGTCAAGAAAGTGCACAACTTGGTGACTGGGTGGATCACTGAATATTTTACAGAAGGGAGACCACAATCTCTGAAAGGTTGGTTATTGAACTGTACACTATTCTAACAAGAGAACTCGATGTCTGAAAGAAGGATTTTGGTGTTCTGAATTAAATATTGCACAGGAGTTGAGTTCTCTTCGTTTAATAAAATTTTTGTTCTTTGGCAACTGGAAATGTGATGAGAACTAAAATATTGCTGTCTTTTGTAGAACGCTCTAAAATATTGTTGTCTTTTGTAGAGCACTCTAAAATATTGTTGTCTTTTGTAGAGCACTCTAAAATATTGCTTTCTTTTGTAGAGCACTCTAAAATATTGCTGTCTTTTGTAGAGCACTCTAAAATATTGTTGTCTTTTGTAGAGCACTCTAAAATATTGCTGTCTTTTGTAGAGCACTCTAAAATATTGCTGTCTTTTGTAGAGCACTCTAACATATTGCTGTCTTTTGTAGAGCGCTCTAAAATATTGCTGTCTTTTGTAGAGCGCTCTAAAAATTGCTGTCTTTTGTAGAGCGCTCTAAAATATTGCTGTCTTTAGTAGAGCGCTCTAAAATATTGCTGTCTTTAGTAGAGCGCTCTAAAATATTGCTGTCTTTGTAGAGCACTCTAAAATATTGCTGTCTTTTGTAGAGCACTCTAAAATATTGCTGTCTTTTGTAGAGCACTCTAAAATATTGCTGTCTTTTGTAGAGCACTCTGAAATATTGCTGTCTTTTGTAGAGCACTCTAAAATATTGCTGTCTTTTGTAGAGCACTCTGAAATATGCTGTCTTTTGTTAGAGCGCTCTAAATATTGCTGTCTTTTGTAGAGCGCTCTAAAATATTGCTGTCTTTTGTAGAGCGCTCTAAAATATTGCTGTCTTTTGTAGAGCGCTCTAAAATATTGCTGTCTTTTGTAGAGCGCTCTAAAATATTGCTGTCTTTTGTAGCCTCTAAATATTGCTGTCTTTTGTAGAGCGCTCTAAAATATTGCTGTCTTTTGTAGAGCACTCTGAAATATTGCTCTCTTTTGTAGAGCACTCTAAAATATTGCTTTCTTTTGTAGAGCACTCTGAAATATTGCTCTCTTTTGTAGAGCACTCTGAAATATTGCTCTCTTTTGTAGAGCACTCTAAAATATTGCTTTCTTTTGTATAGCACTCTAAAATATTGCTGTCTTTTGTAGAGCACTCTGAAATATTGCTGTCTTTTGTAGAGCACTCTGAAATATTGCTGTCTTTTGAAGAGCACTCTAAAATATTGCTGTCTTTTGTAGAGCACTCTGAATATTGCTCTCTTTGTAGAGCACTCTGAAATATTGCTCTCTTTTGTAGAGCACTATAAAATATTGCTTTCTTTTGTATAGCACTCTAAAATATTGCTGTCTTTTGTAGAGCACTCTAAAATATTGCTGTCTTTTGTAGAGCACTCTGAAATATTGCTGTCTTTTGTAGAGCACTCTAAAGTATTGCTGTCTTTTGTAGAGCACTCTAAAGTATTGCTTTCTTTTGTAGAGCACTCTAAAATATTGCTGTCTTTTGTAGAGCACTCTGAAATATTGCTGTCTTTTGTAGAGCACTTTGATATATTGCTCTCTTTTTGTAGAGCACTCTAAAGTATTGCTGTCTTTGTAGAGCACTCTAAAATATTGTGTCTTTTGTAGAGCACTCTAAAATATGCTTGTCTTTGTGTAGAGCACTCTGAAATATGCTGTCTTTTGTAGAGCACTCTAAAGTATTGCTGTTTTTTTTGTAGAGCACTCTAAAGTATTGCTTTTTTGTAGAGCACTCTAAAATATTGCTGTCTTTTTGTAGCGCACTCTGAAATATTGCGTCTTTGTAGAGCGCTCTAAATATTGCTGTCTTTTGTAGAGCGCTCTAAATATTGCTGTCTTTTGTAGAGCGCTCTAAAAATATTGCTGTTTTTGTAGAGCGCTCTAAAATATTGCTGTCTTTTGTAGAGCGCTCTAAAATATTGCTGTCTTTTGTAGAGCACTCTGAAATATTGCTGTCTTTTGTAGAGCACTCTAAAATATTGCTTTCTTTTGTAGAGCACTCTGAAATATTGCTCTCTTTTGTAGAGCACTCTGAAATATTGCTCTCTTTTGTAGAGCACTCTAAAATATTGCTTTCTTTTGTATAGCACTCTAAAATATTGCTGTCTTTTGTAGAGCACTCTGAAATATTGCTGTCTTTTGTAGAGCACTCTGAAATATTGCTGTCTTTTGAAGAGCACTCTAAAATATTGCTGTCTTTTGTAGAGCACTCTGAAATATTGCTCTCTTTTGTAGAGTACTCTGAAATATTGCTCTCTTTTGTAGAGCACTATAAAATATTGCTTTCTTTTGTATAGCACTCTAAAATATTGCTGTCTTTTGTAGAGCACTCTAAAATATTGCTGTCTTTTGTAGAGCACTCTGAAATATTGCTGTCTTTTGTAGAGCACTCTAAAGTATTGCTGTCTTTTGTAGAGCACTCTAAAGTATTGCTTTCTTTTGTAGAGCACTCTAAAATATTGCTGTCTTTTGTAGAGCACTCTGAAATATTGCTGTCTTTTGTAGAGCACTTTGATATATTGCTCTCTTTTGTAGAGCACTCTAAAGTATTGCTGTCTTTTGTAGAGCACTCTAAAATATTGTTGTCTTTTGTAGAGCACTCTAAAATATTGCTGTCTTTTGTAGAGCACTCTGAAATATTGCTGTCTTTTGTAGAGCACTCTAAAGTATTGCTGTCTTTTGTAGAGCACTCTAAAGTATTGCTTTTTTGTAGAGCACTCTAAAATATTGCTGTCTTTTGTAGAGCACTCTGAAATATTGCTGTCTTTTGTAGAGCACTCTAAAATATTGCTGTCTTTTGTAGAGCACTCTAAAACTATTGCTTGTTTTTGTCTAAAGTAGCTTTTTTGTAGAGCTCTAAAATTTTGTCTTCTTTTGTAGAGCACTAATATTGCTGTCTTTTGTAGAGCACTCTAAAATATTGCTGTCTTTTGTAGAGCACTCTAAAATATTGCTGTCTTTTGTAGAGCACTCTAAAAGTATTGCTTTCTTTTGTAGAGCACTCTGAAATATTGCTCTCTTTTGTAGAGCACTCTGAAATATTGCTCTCTTTTGTAGAGCACTCTAAAATATTGCTTTCTTTTGTATAGCACTCTAAAATATTGCTGTCTTTTGTAGAGCACTCTGAAATATTGCTGTCTTTTGTAGAGCACTCTGAAATATTGCTGTCTTTTGAAGAGCACTCTAAAATATTGCTGTCTTTTGTAGAGCACTCTGAAATATTGCTCTCTTTTGTAGAGCACTCTGAAATATTGCTCTCTTTTGTAGAGCACTCTAAAATATTGCTTTCTTTTGTATAGCACTCTAAAATATTGCTGTCTTTTGTAGAGCACTCTAAAATATTGCTGTCTTTTGTAGAGCACTCTGAAATATTGCTGTCTTTTGTAGAGCACTCTAAAGTATTGCTGTCTTTTGTAGAGCACTCTAAAGTATTGCTTTCTTTTGTAGAGCACTCTAAAATATTGCTGTCTTTTGTAGAGCACTCTGAAATATTGCTGTCTTTTGTAGAGCACTTTGATATATTGCTCTCTTTTGTAGAGCACTCTAAAGTATTGCTGTCTTTTGTAGAGCACTCTAAAATATTGTTGTCTTTTGTAGAGCACTCTAAAATATTGCTGTCTTTTGTAGAGCACTCTGAAATATTGCTGTCTTTTGTAGAGCACTCTAAAGTATTGCTTTTTTGTAGAGCACTCTAAAATATTGCTGTCTTTTGTAGAGCACTCTGAAATATTGCTGTCTTTTGTAGAGCACTCTAAAGTATTGCTGTCTTTTGTAGAGCACTCTAAAATATTGCTGTCTTTTGTAGAGCACTCTAAAGTATTGCTTTTTTGTAGAGCGCTCTAAAATATTGCCGTCTTTTGTAGAGCACTCTAAAATATTGCTGTCTTTTGTAGAGCACTCTAAAATATTGCTGTCTTTGTAGAGCACTCTGAAATATTGCTGTCTTTTGTAGAGCACTCTAAAATATTGCTTTCTTTTGTAGAGCACTCTGAAATATTGCTCTCTTTTGTAGAGCACTCTGAAATATTGCTCTCTTTTGTAGAGCACTCTAAAATATTGCTTTCTTTTGTATAGCACTCTAAAATATTGCTGTCTTTTGTAGAGCACTCTGAAATATTGCTGTCTTTTGTAGAGCACTCTGAAATATTGCTGTCTTTTGAAGAGCACTCTAAAATATTGCTGTCTTTTGTAGAGCACTCTAATATATTGCTGTCTTTTGTAGAGCACTCTAAAGTATTGCTTTTTTGTAGAGCGCTCTAAAATATTGCCGTCTTTTGTAGAGCACTCTAAAATATTGCTTTCTTTTGTATAGCACTCTAAAATATTGCTGTCTTTTGTAGAGCACTCTGAAATATTGCTGTCTTTTGTAGAGCACTCTGAAATATTGCTGTCTTTTGAAGAGCACTCTAAAATATTGCTGTCTTTTGTAGAGCACTCTAATATATTGCTGTCTTTTGTAGAGCACTCTAAAGTATTGCTTTTTTGTAGAGCGCTCTAAAATATTGCCGTCTTTTGTAGAGCACTCTAAAATATTGCTGTCTTTTGTAGAGCACTCTAAAGTATTGCTGTCTTTTGTAGAGCACTCTAAAATATTGCTGTCTTTTGTAGAGTACTCTAATATATTGCTGTCTTTTGTAGAGCACTCTAAAATATTGCTGTCTTTTGTAGAGCACTCTAAAATATTGCTGTCTTTTGTAGAGCACTCTAAAATATTGCTGTCTTTTGTAGAGCACTCTAATATATTGCTGTCTTTTGTAGAGCACTCTAAAGTATTGCTCTCTTTTGTAGAGCACTCTAAAATATTGCTGTCTTTTGTAGAGCACTTTAATATATTGCTCTCTTTTGTAGAGCACTCTAATATATTGCTCTCTTTTGTAGAGCACTCTAAAATATTGCTCTCTTTTGTATAGCACTCTAAAATATTGCTCTCTTTTGTAGAGCACTTTAATATATTGCTCTCTTTTGTAGAGCACTCTAATATATTGCTGTCTTTTGTAGAGCGCTCTAATATATTGCTGTCTTTTGTAGATCACTCTAAAATATTGCTGTCTTTTGTAGAGCACTCTAAAGTATTGCTGTCTTTTGTAGAGCACTCTAAAATATTGCTGTCTTTTGTAGATCACTCTAAAATATTGCTGTCTTTTGTAGAGCACTCTAAAGTATTGCTGTCTTTTGTAGAGCACTCTAATATATTGCTGTCTTTTGTAGAGCACTCTAAAATATTGCTCTCTTTTGTATAGCACTCTAAAATATTGCTGTCTTTTGTAGAGCACTCTAAAATATTGCTGTCTTTTGTAGAGCACTCTAAAATATTGCTGTCTTTTGTAGAGCGCTCTAATATATTGCTGTCTTTTGTAGATCACTCTAAAATATTGCTGTCTTTTGTAGAGCACTCTAAAGTATTGCTGTCTTTTGTAGAGCACTCTAATATATTGCTGTCTTTTGTAGAGCACTCTAAAATATTGCTCTCTTTTGTATAGCACTCTAAAATATTGCTGTCTTTTGTAGAGCACTCTAAAATATTGCTGTCTTTTGTAGAGCACTCTAAAATATTGCTGTCTTTTGTAGATCACTCTAAAATATTGCTGTCTTTTGTAGAGCACTCTAAAATATTGCTGTCTTTTGTAGAGCACTCTAAAATATTGCTGTCTTTTGTAGAGCACTCTAAAATATTGCTGTCTTTTTTAGAGCACTCTAAAATATTGCTGTCTTTTGTAGAGCACTCTAAAATATTGCTTGTCTTTTGGAGCACTCTAATATTGCTGTCTTTTGTAGAGCGCTCTAAAGTATTGTTGTCTTTTGTAGAGCGCTCTAAATATTGCTGTCTTTTGTAGAGCACTCTAAAATATTGCTGTCTTTTGTAGAGCACTCTAAAATATTGCTGTCTTTTGTAGAGCACTCTAAAATATTGCTGTCTTTTGTAGAGCACTCTAAAATATTGCTGTCTTTTGTAGAGCACTCTAGAGCACTCTAAAATATTGCTGTCTTTTGTAGAGCACTCTAATATATTGCTGTCTTTTGTAGAGCGCTCTAAAATATTTCTGTCTTTTGTAGAGCACTCTAAAATATTGCTGTCTTTTGTAGAACACTCTAAAATATTGTTGTCTTTTGTAGAGCACTCTAAAATATTGCTGTCTTTTGTAGAGCACTCTAATATATTGCTGTCTTTTGTAGAGCACTCTAAAATATTGCTGTCTTTTGTAGAGCACTCTAAAATATTGCTGTCTTTTGTAGAGCACTCTAAAGTATTGCTGTCTTTTGTAGAGCACTCTAATATATTGCTGTCTTTTGTAGAGCACTCTAAAGTATTGCTGTCTTTTGTAGAGCACTCTAATATATTGCTGTCTTTTGTAGAGCACTCTAAAATATTGCTTTTTGTCTTTTGTAGAGCACTCTAAATATTGCTGTCTTTTGTAGAGCACTCTAAAATATTGCTGTCTTTTGTAGAGCACTCTAAAATATTGCTGTCTTTTGTAGAGCACTCTAAAATATTGCTGTCTTTTGTAGAGCACTCTAAAATTGCTGTCTTTTTGTAGAGCACTCTAAATATTGCTGTCTTTTGTAGAGCACTCTAAAATATTGCTGTCTTTTGTAGAGCACTCTAAAATATTGCTGTCTTTTGTAGAGCACTCTAAAATATTGCTGTCTTTTGTAGAGCACTCTAAAATATTGCTCTCTTTTGTAGAGCACTCTAAAATATTGTTGTCTTTTGTAGAGCACTCTAAAATATTGCTGTTGTCTTTGTAGAGCACTCTAAAATATTGCTGTCTTTTGTAGAGCACTCTAAAATATTGCTGTCTTTTGTAGAGCACTCTAAATCTATTGCTGTCTTTTGTAGAGCACTCTAAAATATTGCTGTCTTTTGTAGAGCATCTAAAATATTGTTGTCTTTTGTAGAGCATCTCTAAATATTGCTGTCTTTTGTAGAGCACTCTAAAATATTGCTGTCTTTTGTAGAGCACTCTAAAATATTGCTGTCTTTTGTAGAGCACTCTAAAATATTGCTGTCTTTTGTAGAGCACTCTAAAAATATGCTTGTCTTTTGTAGAGCACTCTAAAATATTGCTGTCTTTTGTAGAGCGCTCTAATATATTGCTGTCTTTAGTAGAGCATTCTGAAATATTGCTGTCTTTTGTAGAGCACTCTAATATATTGCTGTCTTTTGTAGAGCACTCTAAAATATTGCTGTCTTTTGTAGAGCACTCTAAAATATTGCTGTCTTTTGTAGAGCACTCTAAAATATTGCTGTCTTTTGTAGAGCACTCTAAAATATTGCTGTCTTTTGTAGAGCACTCTAAAATATTGCTGTCTTTTGTAGAGCACTCTAAATATTGCTTGTCTTTTGTAGAGCACTCTAAAATATTGCTGTCTTTTGTAGAGCACTCTAAAATATTTTTGCTCTTTTGTAGAGCTCTAAAATATTGCTGTCTTTTGTAGAGCACTCTAAAATATTGCTGTCTTTTGTAGAGCACTCTAAAATATTGCTGTCTTTTGTAGAGCACTCTAAAATATTGCTGTCTTTTGTAGAGCACTCTAAAATATTGCTGTCTTTTGTAGAGCACTCTAAAATATTGCTGTCTTTTGTAGAGCACTCTAAAAATATGCTGTCTTTTGTATAGCACTCTAAAATATTGCTGTCTTTTGTAGAGCACTCTAAAATATTGCTGTCTTTTGTAGAGCACTCTAAAATATTGCTGTCTTTTGTAGAGCGCTCTAATATATTGCTGTCTTTTGTAGAGCACTCTGAAATATTGCTGTCTTTTGTAGAGCACTCTAATATATTGCTGTCTTTTGTAGAGCAGCGCTCTAAAAATTTGCTGTCTTTTGTAGAGCACTCTGAAATATTGCTGTCTTTTGTAGAGCACTCTAAAATATTGCTTTCTTTTGTAGAGCACTCTAAAATATTGCTGTCTTTTGTAGAGCACTCTAAAATATTGCTGTCTTTTGTAGAGCACTCTAATATATTGCTGTCTTTTGTAGAGCACTCTAATATATCGCTGTCTTTTGTAGAGCACTCATACAAAGCATCCACTCCAGGAGCGGAATCTGATCGCAAAATGGTCTTTTATTCAAAGTAAGTTTATCGTTTTTACTGGTATCCAAATCTGTTTGTCCATCATTTCGAATCTCATTGTTTTCTGACGTTGAATAATTCAACGTTCTTTATCATCCTAACGGTTATTCATTCTTAGACTTTCGAAGTAAATAAACGTTTAAGCTTGAATGTTCCATAATTTATCTTTACGACTGAAGGTTGTTTGATTGATGCTTCAGCTATCAATATTGTAATTTTGTCTCTGTTATTTTTGTTTGCAGTGCAAGAATCGACGGTTTATTGACGCGCAATGAGACACCAAAAGAGTTGACAGAAACGTTCATCGGTCGTGAGGATTTATTGTGTTACAGACACGCAACTTTCAAAGATCGCGTCAAGAAGTTTGGTCCGCAACAAGGGAACAATAATTCAAGACCTATCGGAGTAAGGATTTATATTTTTGGCATAGAAGATAAACACCCCTGTCTCTATGACCCAGCGGATCCTAACTGTCCATTAATTATATTTCTTACTTTTCTGTAAAATTGGTAAGCCCCCCCCCCCCCTGGAGTGTGGTTTTTGCAATTGACCCTATTGAAAATAGCAAAAAAGCTATAAATGCTCTATTTAAAATTTTTGATTCTGACCAACCCATTATAATATTTTCTCTGAGATGCCCCACCTGATTGAATATTAATATTTTGGTCATCCCACTCAAGTGCTAGAAAACAATTTGACCCTCATACTTCAAACTCCGTGCACTGAGAAGGTTTTTTTTTTTAATAAGATTGGAAAAAGTCAATATTCACTCCTGCTGTCACTGGAAACTTTCAGCGAGAAGCTTGGAAGATTGTTGTAGAATTATTGTTTCGATAATATATTTTATGCCGAGCCTTAACTTACCTTATATGTTTACTCAATATAGAAAATGGTTGAACGTTTCGATCGGGACGAATCGAAAAGAGCTGATGAGAATGTTGCAGAGCGTTCGTTCATGGTATCTGATGATCGCATCAATATCAGGTTCCACCTGGAGAATGGTCGAATCATTGCGTCCACCAGAGAATTCATCAAACCAGCCAACATCTCTTTAGATAAAACATCTCAATTGCAATTCACAGCTGATATGACGACAGCTTTTGATGTAAGTGGGCATGGATGAAAACAGATGTGTTGCATCTTACCTTCATCCTCCATTGATCTGTTCATCGTTTTTCTAACTTCTAATCTAGAATCCCACTTTAAACCCAGTTTACTTTTTTAAGACCTCCAGTACTTTAAGAAAAACTCATTGATTGAAACCATAATCTAGAATTGCCTATTCCTTATGGAAATGTGCAAAAATCCAAATAGATTCATAAAGATTTTTACGGGATTACTTAATTATCATTTTTCAAGCCATTCATAGTAAAAAATGCTATTTTGGTGGTATTCTTTTTCCGTCTTGTAGGCTGACGTGAGCGCGAAACCAGTTAAAGAACTGAAGATTTATCAAATGATGGTAGACCTCTTGTATGCTGAAAAGAAATGCAACGAGAAGATTAGAGAGTCCGAGGAAGAGGTCTGTTCTGTTCAAGTAAAGGCATCTTCAGGCTGAAAAACTACCTCTTCTGAATTTAAGTTATTTTTCAAGAATAGGCAAAACAATTCTATTCTGCTCCTAAAGGTTTCTCGTCAACTTCTATGAATAAAATGCATGCAGGATTATACTACCAATTCGAACAAAGATCTCGAGTTTTTCAAATTCCTAGTTAAGACAGATCTTTCAAGATCCACCTGACTGAAAGTGTATCCAAAATAACTTAAAATATGGATCATTGCTACAGAAGTATTATAGGCAAAAAGTTGGGAAATACTTTTTTCTGTAGGAATGAAGTCCTTCTAGATAATGTTGCTGCGTCTTGTCAAGGTTGTCATAGGACTTCATTTTTATCGACCTTTTTTCCACCACCACAGACACGAGAAATCATTGAAGATCGATTGAAAGAAGAGACGAGTCCTGAACTAGCTGTCTCTGTGTACGACACTGGACGAAATGAGAAAGCCAAATTGAGGCGTGAAGAACTGGTAAGAACTGCGAAATATTTTTCTTTTTCTTTTACTCGGATACGGCACGCCGAACCGGGCTCTAGGCCAACTTTTCAATATTGCGTCTTTCTTTTCTAATCTCTTCTCTTCTAGATTGTGCTTGATCAACACTTTCTTCCCTTTTGAATAGATGGCGGGTAACTTAAGTAGCAGGACATGCTTACTCATGGCCACACCTGATGCCAGACTTTGGTCTTCATCTATCCGCAATCCATTAATTTCTCACCTTTTTTTTATTCACATACCATACATTAGCATATTCACATATGCTAATTTGTATTTTTGTCGGTTGTCAATTGTCTATTTGTTTTTTGTTTGTTTGTTTTTTAACTTTTTCATTTATGTTGAGTTTTTTCTGTTGCTGTCCTGTTTTCGGTCTGCCGCTTTTGTTCTTGTCACGTTGAGTTGGTGATATGATTACTCATTTGGTTTGTTGTTTCTGAATTTTAATTAGCTTTTTCAGATATATAGACTAAAATTTAGGGAAAAGCAAGGCATTACTTGTATGTCAACCTTTTGCCAGTAATTTTGATTTTTTTTTTTGTCTCTTTTTTTTTTCTTGAAGCCAAACATACAATACTTTCCAAAATTTACTCATCACTCTACTTTTGAATCAATAATTATACTGTAGCCAAATAAATCTTGATCAGTGCATAGAGTCTTTTTTCAAAGCAGGATATTATGCAACAAAACTCCTCCATCGTGTGATCACTCAAATTGCTCCTAGCAATTCTCTCTTTATGTAGATGGGAGACCCGTCCTGTATTTTTATAAACTGATGTATACATGACGGGTTAAGTTTACAGTAGGAAATTCGAATTTAACTTATAGTAGGGGGGCAAGCCTTGGGTATTAAGAAAGTTGTGTTTTTTCTAAGAGAGTAGACGATTGAAATAATAACAGAATATGATTAGCTGTGTTTTCAACTGTCAATTGGAGCTGGGAAATTCAAACTCATAGCCAAAAACAATGCTATTCATTTCGCCATCAGTACATAAAAGACATATATCAATCGTTAATTCAAATTCACATATTTTCCACCTTTTTCTACAGGATCGCCAACAGAAAGAGGATGAGATGAGAAAACGAGAAATGGAATTGGATTACCTCGCCCCATTCCTCGCCCGTATTGGTAACCCTGAAAAGTTGACCAGAAATGATGCATCGAAAGTTCGCGAGGAATGTCTGGGTGATCTCAAACAACGTCTTATTGATAAAGCTAACTTGATCCAAGCAAGATTTGAAAAGGTCTGTATTACCTATTCCTAAGTCAATCGTTTACAAAGGACATCATTTAATGCATCGCTTACGCAGTATTTTCAAACAAAAGAAAGAACTCCTTTCGACCCCGCGAGCATAAATTTTGAGAATCTTTTTTATTCTGATTTGTGCCTTTTACTTGAGTTACATGAGCATAGACCTAAACTTCGTTTGCATCTCTTTGAACCATCTTCACTCTTTCGTTTCTCCAGGAGACAGCAGAACTGCAAAAGAAACAAGCTTGGTATCAAGAAAATCAAATGAACCTCACCAAGGAAGATGAGGAAGATTATCTGAATTTCTGCAGTGAGGCTATGTTCAGAATTCACATACTGGAACTCAGGCTAAACAGGTAAGCGGGAACGTTTTTTATCGTTTAGCTTTTCGGTCTTGGGATCATGTCATAGTTTATCCTATCAGTTTATAATACAAGGAAACTCTTTAGAATGATTTTTATTTTCTATATGGTCTGAGAAATCTATGCACCACATTCAACCACAACCTTCAGTGAAGAATTTTACTGCAATTTCGTCGCCGCATAAATAATCAAACAAACAGAAATGGACTTTTTGTTCCAAGCCATAGAAAAACAATCGATCCCCATCGAGTTTCATTCCTTATTTTTACCCCAACTGGATTAAAAATTCCACTCAGGTCTGTGAGAAGGGGTGTTAGAATTATCAACTTTTCTTTCTTTTTCAGGCACAAAGAAATGGCCCCTCATCGTTATATGCAACTAGACGAGAAATTAAGATTGGATTCACGCCTTAGTGATGTTTACTTTTGATGGACTGCAAACCCCTTATTGTGTATGTATGTATATTTTGACCCCAGGGTGATTATTTGTAAATAATGTGTTAATGATGATTGTAGATTTTTAATTTATTTTTGTTTATGGGAAAATAGTTACTGATTTGAATGAACATCTGAATCGTTTATTATCCGGGTTTCTCTTACGCTGGTTGTAAGTTTTTTGGCAATTCTACAAGAAGTTTTTCGTCTTGGAAATTCAAGGTATCCATGTTTCATTAGTTTGGTTTGTGCGTGTTTGTGATTTAATCACTACCATAGATAGAGAAAATTCGTGATATTTTTTTCGTGATATCTTTCGTGATATTTGACAGGGAAAAAGCAGTGAAACCGATTGTGCAATTAGCTCGTAATCACATGATAACTCGTACAATTCGAAAATTGCACGTCCTTTCGGACTCGGAAAATTAATAACAAAAAAATCACTCATGCAATTATTCTCGAATTGCACTCGTTATCATGTGATTACATGTCATTGGGACAATACAAAACAGACAATCAAATCTACGAATTTCATCATTTTTAAATTAAAGATCGATCAATATTTATGTACATCATTTTCTATTTACATCATTATTTACATTACAATATTTTTGAAATTATTATAGTCCACTCTCTCTAATTCGATCAAACATTTAAGTCCAATTAGAGAAAGATTCGAATTACAGAGAGTAACTCAACAATTTCCAGCTGAGGGCACCAATATTTTAGTTCGAATTACAGAGAGATTTGAATAATAGAGATTCGAACTAGAGAGAGATGACTGTAAACATTAGAACGTCACTCCCCTTTTGGGGAAACTTTGCTGCACTTACATTTTGAATAAATATCGAAGTAATCCATAACAATCAACGCGAAATAAATAAAGAGTTCAAAGAAAGACAGAATGGATGCTCCTGTCATCAAGCCAACACAACCACCGAAATTGGCGAACAAATCTTGCCAAGTGTACGCTGGTACTTCATCAACCTGTTCCACCAGGAAGGTTTGAAACGTCAAAACAAATTCCAGGAAATTTGGGTCTTTGCTCCAATGATAATCCAATGACATTTTGATATCCTCCTCGTAACAAGGCTGTAGATGACATACGTCGTCACACTCTGCCGTCACTCCGTAATCATTTTCCAATGAACGTAAGCACGCTTCCCCGTCAGTGTTGCTTACGTATGTTTGGTTATCAAAGCGATGTGGTTCTCGCATATGTTTCTTATACATCAATGGAACGTTACCGCACTTTTCGAACACTTTTTCGAAAAGACAACCTTTCTTACACTTCTTGACAGTATAGTTTCCCTCGAATTTATTCTGGGCATACGAACCAGCGCCTTCAACACAATCAGTATAAGGAAGGCCAAGACGTTGAATGATCTTCTTCTCAATGTTGACGTGGTAGAAACCTTCACTTGCCCAATAAACAGTTGATGATGCTTCCAAAAAGGTTTCTTCGGCTGAGTTGATGTATAGCTCCGTCCACAAGTCCCACGTCCGATCGGCTACAATTTGTACTGATAAGATGTCGGATGGTACTGTCTGGACATAGTTGCTGATGGTATAACAGTTAGTTGTTTCATCAAATTTGACCAAATCGTTCTGGGTAGCCCAACGAACATAATCAGCAGAGACGTTCTGAACCTTGATAATGGCTGTATTATTTCCCATGCAAGCATTCAAGTCTTGTCCACAACCTCTCATATTCAAATCTACCAATGCTGGTTTTGAGTATAATGGTGATCTACCATCAAAGTGACGCCTAGCCCTGTTGATATCACCATAGTTACAGATGGTGACGGCAGGCATTGGAATCTCATTCTGTGTGGTGATTGTAGTTGTGGTCACACTGTCATGTCTGAGATACGCATCCCAATGCTCCTTCGTGATCAAGATAGCCACTGTCAACGATGAAATGACCAACACTGTCCAAATGAGGCGGCTCAGTGGTTTACCACTCACTATACGACTCAACCCATGGATGGATAAACCTTCAGCATAACTTTGTCGTTCATTACTAATTGATTCTTCAGCACTGTCTTCTGCACTCTGTTGTTTTTCTTCGATTGGTATTTGGGCGTGGGCGTGAGGATGACCACCCTTCTCTTGAACATTAATCAAGTAGCCTTGATTCGTCTTTCCTTGTTTTTTGAAAAGGGTTTCCAGGCTTGATAACCTTCCTTTTAGAAATTGGATCTCCTTTTCTACCGATCTCGCATCCATCTTTGACAGTTCGAAATAAACAAACAGTTACTAAAATTATGCATGATATACTTAATCAAGGCCACATGATCTCAAGCCCAACTTAGTCACCAGCCTTCTCTGTCGCAATTTAAGATTGTTGGATTTACAATGAATAGGAGACTGGGATTGAAGTTTTATGTTTCTATGGGAACAGTTCCATCTTGAGGATATTCTAAAAATAATGAAATGTTCAATACGTCTATTGGTTTGTGTTTACTGTTTTGGCTTTGGTGTGGTTTTGACAATTTAAATAATTTATCTCTGTAGTTCATTCTTAACATATTTTGTCACGATAATTCGTAAATTTCAATTTTTAATTTTAGGACAAACATAAAAATGTAAATGTATTCTAAATATTCAAGTTATGATGAATATGAATGTACTTTGTCGAATTTGATTTGAACTTAACTCAATATCAGTACCCGTAATAGTATTTTTTGAGATTGGGAATAAAATCGATTTATAATTGATTGACAAGCGATATATTATTTGTTTGTTTGTCACGCTAGATTTTCTCTACACAAGCAGTAGAAGCAGAAAGCCGTCCCAATATCTTATACATCAAAACAAAAATATCAAAAATAAATGTAAATTTTTGGAATCCTCATCAATGGCCATCAATTATCCTAGTTTTATGAATATTAGGTCCCGAAAGACTGAATTCTGCTCAATTTTCTTACCAGGTCCAAGTTTAGGTGCTACTTTCTTTGTCAAGAAAAATGCCATATCATACGTGATGCAATCTGTCTGTCATATCTCGCCAATCAGTTTACTTACCAAAGGATAAGGTTTTCGACTAATGATAGAACTTTTTTCGATTAGTTTTGATAGATTTTTTCCTGGGAAAATTACATAGAAATTGCACGTTTATCAATATAGTGTGGAAATCAATAATAACCACTTTTGATGAGTTTAAAAACATAAGGGTACTATGATAAACTTAGATACGTAAAAAACTTTTCTTGAACAGTATTTAGTACCACGTTCAACATTTCAGGGTAAAACTGGCCGTTCTGATGTATTTTTCCCGAATTTGTGATTATTTGTTAATCCCAACAAGTCAACAAATATAGTTATAACTTGACTTTTGTACTCTGGGAGCTTACAATTTTGACTTAACCCTATTCGGCCTAAGGGGGATGTTTCTGTTCGGAGGTCAAATTATTGGTAATAGCTCCTGAAAAATAATAGAGCCTTTGCCATGAAATTTTCTGTAAATTCCTAACTTTTACTTAGCTTCAAAATAAAAATAAATTTGACACCTAAAAATTTTCACATCTTGCGCATGATGACATGTCTGAAGAAAGGAAGGTGTCACAAAAATTGACACTTTTCCAATACAAATTTCTTTTTTATGTCAAATATATCGTTTAAACCGTAATTTATTGAATATTTAGGATAATAAGAATTTTCAAGGCTTTGTTAGAATACAATAGCTACTTTTAAGAACAAAGCAAATTTTCGGTTTTTGCTCACTTCGGGCATGATGAGTGACGTTATTAAAAAATCTTTTGTCAAAAGTTACCTTATGTGACAAGGATCTTGTGTGCCGAATTTCATCCAAAAAGACCCTAGATCAAAAGTTAAGGGGGGGGGGGTGGGGGGGGTTTCAGGGGTCTTAAATACCGTCATACCGACAAAATTTTGGGTCAAATACCGTAATACCGTCGGTGAAGGAAGCCTAATACCGATACCGATATTATATTTATGTTTTTTTTCGAAAATAATGAATTTTCAGTTATCAAATCTATTGTGTATAACAAATTAGAAACTGTACAAACAAGTCTTGTACAACTTTATGAGCCCCCCAGTCAATCCTCAATTCAAGTATTCACGCACAAATTTTGGTTAATTCACGTATTGACGCGCGAAAAAAACTATTTTAACGTTCACGCACCAATTTTGCTTTTACATCTTTGGTTAAATGATTGTGACCTTATTGGGGGTAAATTCAACCTTTTTATGGTCTCTTTTAAACAGATTGACCTATTCTTATACCAAACATTTTCGCCAATATATAAAGTTTTTTGCTAGGTTTGTGACCTTATTCTCGATATCGTCGACTTTTTAAGGCCTCTTTTACAGCTATTTGAGCTTTCATAAAGCAATATTTTAGGTCTGCCGCGCCAAAGTTACTTGCTTGTTACGGGAGGCAAATGCAAAATTAAGCCTTTCCCCCAATAATTTCTTCCTTGCAGACCCGTAAGATGTCTTTTATATTGAGAATTAATTTATAAAATCGAGGTTTTGGCCAATCATGGTCTGAGAAGCCGTAGACTTCAACACAGGCTTCATAGAGGTGGTGCTGTGGTGCAACTAAAGGACGCAAACTCTAAAGTTTAACCATAGTATAAGAAAGCCGCGGCTGGAATGAGTACAGCTGAATTTCTGTTGTTCTATCTATGTCGTAAGAACAAATTTTTTTTATGGTTCGGTGACAATTTCCATTGTGACGTAATTTTGCTCATAAACACAAATCTCTTGATAATTCACGCATTCATAACATCAAAGTAAAAGAAATAAGACTCTTGGTTTAAAAGTACTAGAACGTCAGAATGTCAGTGCTTTAAGAACTTGAAGAAAATTGAGTGCCTTGAAATGCCTTCCTGATTATTCTGAAAATTATTACTGGTATTAGTAAATAAATATTCAAGCTGCATTCTGTGAAAATTCCATTCGAAAAACAACAGTATTGAGGTGACAGAAAGCATTCAAAGTTTAGCATTTAAGAATTAGTTCTTTTAATAAAATGTGTGTTATTTGGTCCTAAATTTTTAAAGATTTATTTGGAATTTATAAAAATATACTTCAAATAAGGTAAAGAGAGAGGATAGTGAGAAAAATTTGAGACTTGAAGAGTAGTTGTTCTTCAATTGAATATTATGAACACTTTTAAGGTTAAGGATTTTGTTACCTTCGACTTAGTTCTTATAAACCACGGAGACACAGATAGAACATCCATTTACGACAAAAACAATAGCGTCATCATTCCAGCCGCGGCTTTCTTATACTATGGTTTAACCCCCCCCCCCTATCAGAGGAAAGAAAATAAATGGATAATAAGAAAACGCTCTCCTTTGTTATTGAAAAACGGCCTTATTACACTATTGTTAGCCAAGTATGCCTTTTTGGTCACACATAATTTTTGATTTTATTTAACACTGACCATTTGTTGGCAAAAATATGGAACGGCGAGCGACGTACCTACCGTACCCGGTGCGGCGTTCCAAGAGTTTCGCCCAAGAAAAAATTTAAAATTTAGAATGCCTAGATTGCCTGAAAACGCATCATGTGCATCATGATGTGAATTATTTTTTAATCGTTCGATGCTGCACAGATGCTTTTAGAACTACCTACTTTTACTAATTATCGAAGGAGTAAATACCGCCTTTACTGTTTCTAAGTTACTGCAGTATTAGTGTATTGTATTGTATTGTAGTAGCAATACAAGTGAATACGGAGAGACGACCATATCATTTAGTACTGACGGGGAAAATTTTATCTAGACTCATTCGTTGGATGCAGTATTTGCATCATAAAAGTTGTCATTAAAAAATGCGCCCGCAGAAAAATAACGAAAATATTTGTTTAGATATCGTAAAGTTTTGCTTATTTTGAATAACCTCACCATGACAATAAATCAATAGGTCATCCAAGATTTTACTGGTTAAAATAGCGGAATAGACTTATCTTTTTTGAAAATTTTTCTGCATGAAACTCATGAAGAAACTAAAAGGTAAATAGTTTTATACCGAAATACCGTTTTTTATTGATAAAAATATCGAAATACCGACAAAAAAACAGGCAATTTACTGATACCGGTAGAAAATGAAATACCGTAATCCCGTCGTTTTTTCTCGTAATACCGATTTACCGGGGGTAAAAAGGCCCAATACCGTCATACCGTAAAAGTGAACCCCCTCCCGTTAAGGGGTGGTACAGGAAAAGCCCCCCCCTAGTTTTAAACCGCCCCTAAAAGCCTAGGATGATGAATAGGGTTAAAGCAATTTTAGTAGGGGTAAATCTTTACTGCTCAAGGTCAATTTTGTTTGGCATTTTGAAAGCCATTTTTGGCGGCACATACCGTTGTTCGCCGTCGTTTAAAATCGCGGGTCCTCACCCCGGGAAAATATCCGGTAGCGAGCCAAAAGTGTCCCTTTTTACACCCCTGAAAACCATTAAAAAGCAAATTGATTTGATTTTGGCTGAGAAAATATCTATTTTTTTTCAGGTTTTGGCGCTTTTGATTCCCTTGATTGTTAAGGGAACGTTTGGATTGTTTACGGTAGTCTCTGTAGGGGTCTAAGGGGGGGGGGTTCATGGTTGGCGGAGGAGCGGAATCGGCCCTTTTTTCGGACGGAGTGGCGGAATTTGTCGAAAATTTAGACGGAATTACGGAAATTGGGTTCTCTGACGGAGACGGAAAATTAGACAATTTTAGTGCGGAAAAAGGGAATTTAGCAAAAAAATTTGCGGAATTTCGGAATTGGTAAAAGATATTCAAAATTTGCGGGATTTTTGACAAAAATATTGAATTTCAAAGGAATTTTCGGTGACGGAATTTTGGTTCAATTTAAGACGGTTTGACGGAAATTGGAGAAAAAATTGGCGGAATTGCGGAATCGGGTACCCCCTGACACCCCCTTTAAGGCTAATGGTGGCAAAAACGTCAAAAAAGGGGATTTTTTTTGGAAATTCAATCTCTCCAAGGGTTGATTTTCAAACTTTGGCACGAATATACACCTCACCTCGCTGGTGGAAGATCAAAATTAGTTTGATTCGCAAACCTCTATAGATATATCTCCTATATAAGAAACTTTTTTCGCTAGAGGATGAGCAGAAGCCTAGATCAAAATACGAAATAACTCTTATGTAACAAGTTCTTTATTCACTTCCTTTAACTTCCTTCTTCATTTTCTTATTACAGATTTTTAGCGCGGAAAGCACATAAAAGCCAGAACCGCCTTCTGTTCCGCTGTTGTTCGGTATTGTTATTGTTTGTATTTTCACCATGATTGGAGATTTCTTGCAATGAATTTATTCAATAGTGGTCATTTTAGGTAAGCAAAAAAGGAAAGTTGCGCTGGCAGTTTTGAACTTTTAATAAAAGCTTTTTATCACACTTACCCTACCTTACAAACAACTGCTATGAAAAAGTCTAAAATATAACATAAGGTGAGGAAATATTTGTTTATTTTGACACATTTATGGTTTCCTGGCCTATTCTTCCATATGGCATGGCCTTGAGGGTGTCAATCGAACGAATCGAAAAAATCAATTGAACACAATAATGCAATTGATTGAATTGCGTTGAGACAATCAATTGGCAATTATTTGTTCGATTACATTCGATTGCCAATTGGTTTGACTGTGATTAATTTTGGTTTGAACTTGTTCGATTGATAGTGTCTGGAACTGGAGTCAGGTGGGTGATCCTCCTTCCTAGGGATAGATAAAGTGTCATGCATAACATAATGTATAACCTCCATTCGACAAGTTTTCACTACACTTATTTAAACACCTGATTGCAAAGAATTCTTTGTTGAGGCTCGTTTTATTGCATTCATTCCAAACAATAGTTTTTTCCCTGCCTGCCTCGCACAACCCCATTTTCCCATAAAAACAACAATTTCATGTTTCTGATTGTTTTCATAAAATAATGTTTTCCAAACAAAGAGATATTTGGACTGTATACTCAATGCTGCACACAAGTACCGTAACTGTGTGTAATACCATTGATACACTAATTTTTTTTATAAGCATTTTAACGTTTATAGCCATACTGAAGCTCAAATTTCCAGAAAAATTATAAGCATATGCTAAGCATGAGGCTCAGCCAAAGAAATTTTTAGAATCATAATTTCCAAATCTTCAGAAAATAACAGAAGAATGAAGAAGAGATTACAAACAAAATTGGTGATTTTATTTTGTTTTAATCTCTTATAAAAATAACGCTGTGGTATAGTGGTCATTGACCTTGGTTACTGCACAGGCGACTGAGGTTCGATTCCCACTCGCAGCGGTTCACTTGGCAAGTGAATGAACCTTCGCCCGGGTCAACCGATGCCATGTTAGGGGAATTGGGTAGTCAGTCCAAGGTGCTGACGGGGCGCTCATTGAAAACGTCTATAGTTGCGAAAATAGGAGTTATGTCCAGTACTATGACATATTACAGCTGGCAGCCAGCGGCAGTATCCCACACAAGTTATCTCCATAATGTGATCTCAGACTTAGTTTTGAAATGCAATTTTATAAATGGTTATGTTAATATAACGTTAATAACGAAGTTGAAAGTCGTTCTCGGTAAAATTCTCGGAAAAACGACAAATTCTCGATAAACACTCACAAAGATAAATTATGGCAGCACACCATCCCACCTATTATCTCTATAATATGATCTCAGACTTAGTTTTAAAAACAAAATTATATCAATAAACACCTCCTTAAAAGACAACTTACAGATGGAAACTCCGTGAAAAAACGATCGAAATATAACACACGTTTCTGATCAGAATCCCAGCTCGCTATCCGTTGAGCCACACTGGCACATCAAATCAAAAATTTGGAAATACTTATAGAATGACAAAAAAGACGGGGGTAATGTTATTATAATATGGGCAAAATTGCCCCTTTTTTAACCTGACTGAAATTCGAGCCGTTACTAGCAACCCTGCGGGGCCCAAGGCGCCGAGTATGCACCCGGCACAGTGACAAGCCGTTACTAGCAACCATTACCTAAGCAATTCCAAACAACAAAACCCCCGGAAGATTTAAAATGTTGGAATGATCACTATACAAGAGTTTTTTCCGTTTTGCTCGTGCAGCCAGCAGCTAATTTCATGAAAAAAAGAACGAAATATAACACACGTGGCCTGGCTATTTTGGCACGTGGTGCTATGGGGTATATAGGCATATAGTGCTATGGGGTATATAGGTATATGTACCCACGAAATCCGTGCCAACGGCAGATTTCGTCCAACAGTTTTGCTCGTGCAGCCAGCAGCAAATTTCGTGGGAAAAAATGAAAAAAACAAAATATAACAAACGTGGCCTGGCTATTTTGGCACGTGGTGCTATGGGGTATATAGGCATATAGTGCTATGGGGTATATAGGTATATAGGTATATGTACCCACGAAATCCGTGCCAACGGCAGATTTCGTCCAACAGTTTTGCTCGTGCAGCCAGCAGCAAATTTCGTGGAATAAAATAAAAAAAAAGATATAACACACGTGGCCTGGCTATTTTGGCACGTGGTGCTATGGGGTATATAGGCATATAGTGCTATGGGGTATATAGGTATATGTACCCACGAAATCCGTGCCAACGGCAGATTTCGTCCAACAGTTTTGCTCGTGCAGCCAGCAGCAAATTTCGTGGGAAAAAATAAAAAAAACAAGATATAACACACGTGGCCTGGCTATTTTGGCACGTGGTGCTATGGGGTATAGAGGCATATAGTGCTATGGGGTATATAGGTATATAGGTATATGTACCCACGAAATCCGTGCCAACGGCAGATTTCGTCCAACGGTTTTGCTCGTGCAGCCAGCAGCAAATTTCGTGAAATAAAAGAACGAAATATAACACACGTGTCCTGGCTATTTTGGCACGTGGTGCTATGGGGTATATAGGTATATAGGTATATGTACCCCACGAAATCCGTGCCAACGGCAGATTTCGTCAAACAGTTTTGCTTGTGCAGCCAGCAGCAAATTTCGTGGAAAAAAAAGAGCGAAATATAACACACGTGGCCTGGCTATTTTTGCAAGTGGTGCTATGGGGTGTATAGGTATATAGGTATATGTACCCCACGAAATCCGTGCCAACGGCAGATTTCGTCCAACAGTTTTGCTCGTGCAGCCAGCAGCAAATTTCGTGGGAAAAATGAAAAAAACAAAATATAACACACGTGGCCTGGCTATTTTGGCACGTGGTGCTATGGGGTATATAGGCATATAGTGCTATGGGGTATATAGGTATATAGGTATATGTACCCACGAAATCCGTGCCAACGGCAGATTTCGTCCAACAGTTTTGCTCGTGCAGCCAGCAGCAAATTTCGTGGGAAAAAATAAAAAAAAAGATATAACACACGTGGCCTGGCTATTTTGGCACGTGGTGCTATGGGGTATAAAGGCATATAGTGCTATGGGGTATATAGGTATATAGGTATATGTACCCACGAAATCCGTGCCAACGGCAGATTTCGTCCAACGGTTTTGCTCGTGCAGCCAGCAGCAAATTTCGTGAAAAAAAAAGAACGAAATATAACACACGTGGCCTGGCTATTTTGGCACGTGGTGCTATGGGGTATATAGGCATATAGTGCTATGGGGTATATAGGTATATGTACCCACGAAATCCGTGCCAACGGCAGATTTCGTCCAACAGTTTTGCTCGTGCAGCCAGCAGCAAATTTCGTGGGAAAAAATAAAAAAAAACAAGATATAACACACGTGGCCTGGCTATTTTGGCACGTGGTGCTATGGGGTATATAGGTATATGTACCCACGAAATCCGTGCCAACGGCAGATTTCGTCCAACGGTTTTGCTCGTGCAGCCAGCAGCAAATTTCGTGAAATAAAAGAACGAAATATAACACACGTGTCCTGGCTATTTTGGCACGTGGTGCTATGGGGTATATAGGTATATAGGTATATGTACCCCACGAAATCCGTGCCAACGGCAGATTTCGTCCAACAGTTTTGCTCGTGCAGCCAGCAGCAAATTTCGTGGGAAAAAATGAAAAAAACAAATATAACACACGGGGCCTGGCTATTTTGGCACGTGGTGCTATGGGGTATATAGGCATATAGTGCTATGGGGTATATAGGTATATAGGTATATGTACCCACGAAATCCGTGCCAACGGCAGATTTCGTCCAACAGTTTTGCTCGTGCAGCCAGCAGCAAATTTCGTGGGAAAAAATGAAAAAAACAAAATATAACACACGGGGCCTGGCTATTTTGGCACGTGGTGCTATGGGGTATATAGGCATATAGTGCTATGGGGTATATAGGTATATAGGTATATGTACCCACGAAATCCGTTCCAACGGCAGATTTCGTCCAACAGTTTTGCTCGTGCAGCCAGCAGCAAATTTCGTGGGAAAAAATAAAAAAAAAAGATATAACACACGTGGCCTGGCTATTTTGGCACGTGGTGCTATGGGGTATATAGGCATATAGTGCTATGGGGTATATAGGTATATAGGTATATGTACCCACGAAATCCGTGCCAACGGCAGATTTCGTCCAACGGTTTTGCTCGTGCAGCCAGCAGCAAATTTCGTGAAATAAAAGAACGAAATATAACACACGTGGCCTGGTTTTTTTGGCACGTGGTGCTATGGGGTATATAGGCATATAGTGCTATGGGGTATATAGGTATATGTACCCACGAAATCCGTGCCAACGGCAGATTTCGTCCAACAGTTTTGCTCGTGCAGCCAGCAGCAAATTTCGTGGGAAAAAATGAAAAAAAAAAAATATAACACACGTGGCCTGGCTATTTTGGCACGTGGTGCTATGGGGTATATAGGCATATAGTGCTATGGGGTATATAGGTATATAGGTATATGTACCCACGAAATCCGTGCCAACGGCAGATTTCGTCCAACAGTTTTGCTCGTGCAGCCAGCAGCAAATTTCGTGGAAAAAAAAAAAAAAAAAAGATATAACACACGTGGCCTGGCTATTTTGGCACGTGGTGCTATGGGGTATATAGGCATATAGTGCTATGGGGTATATAGGTATATGTACCCACGAAATCCGTGCCAACGGCAGATTTCGTCCAACAGTTTTGCTCGTGCAGCCAGCAGCAAATTTCGTGGGAAAAAATAAAAAAAACAAGATATAACACACGTGGCCTGGCAACTTTGGCACGTGGTGCTATGGGGTATATAGGCATATAGTGCTATGGGGTATATAGGTATATAGGTATATGTACCCACGAAATCCGTGCCAACGGCAGATTTCGTCCAACGGTTTTGCTCGTGCAGCCAGCAGCAAATTTCGTGAAATAAAAGAACGAAATATAACACACGTGTCCTGGCTATTTTGGCACGTGGTGCTATGGGGTATATAGGTATATAGGTATATGTACCCCACGAAATCCGTGCCAACGGCAGATTTCGTCCAACAGTTTTGCTTGTGCAGCCAGCAGCAAATTTCGTGGAAAAAAAAGAGCGAAATATAACACACGTGGCCTGGCTATTTTGGCACGTGGTGCTATGGTGTATATAGGTATATAGGTATATGTACCCCACGAAATCCGTGCCAACGGCAGATTTCGTCCAACAGTTTTGCTCGTGCAGCCAGCAGCAAATTTCGTGGGAAAAAATGAAAAAAAACAAAATATAACACACGTGGCCTGGCTATTTTGGCACGTGGTGCTATGGGGTATATAGGCATATAGTGCTATGGGGTATATAGGTATATAGGTATATGTACCCACGAAATCCGTGCCAACGGCAGATTTCGTCCAACAGTTTTGCTCGTGCAGCCAGCAGCAAATTTCGTGGGAAAAAATAAAAAAAAAGATATAACACACGTGGCCTGGCTATTTTGGCACGTGGTGCTATGGGGTATAAAGGCATATAGTGCTATGGGGTATATAGGTATATAGGTATATGTACCCACGAAATCCGTGCCAACGGCAGATTTCGTCCAACGGTTTTGCTCGTGCAGCCAGCAGCAAATTTCGTGAAATAAAAGAACGAAATATAACACACGTGGCCTGGCTATTTTTGCACGTGGTGCTATGGGGTGTATAGGTATATAGGTATATGTACCCCACGAAATCCGTGCCAACGGCAAATTTCGTCCAACAGTTTTGCTCGTGCAGCCAGCAGCAAATTTCGTGGGAAAAAATGAAAAAAACAAAATATAACACACGTGGCCTGGCTATTTTGGCACGTGGTGCTATGGGGTATATAGGTATATAGATATATGTACCCCACAAAATCCGTGCCAACGGCAGATTCCGTCCAACGGTTTTGCTTGTGCAGCCAGCAGCAAATTTCGTGGAAAAAAAAGAGCGAAATATAACACACGTTGCCTGGCTGTTTTTGCACGTGGTGCTATGGGGTGTATAGGTATATAGGTATATGTACCCCACGAAATCCGTGCCAACGGCAAATTTCGTCCAACAGTTTTGCTCGTGCAGCCAGCAGCAAATTTCGTGGGAAAAAATGAAAAAAACAAAATATAACACACGTGGCCTGGCTATTTTGGCACGTGGTGCTATGGGGTATATAGGTATATAGGTATATGTACCCCACAAAATCCGTGCCAACGGCAGATTCCGTCCAACGGTTTTGCTCGTGCAGCCAGCAGCAAATTTCATGGGAAAAAATGAAAAAAATTTTACATTCAAATTCGAGCATTGATTTTTAAACAAAAGGCTCATTGTTTTTTGTAATTTATTATCCGAAGTTTTGACATAAGTTATATATTTGCTTCTTACCTCAAGCATAATTAACATTTTTTTCGAAACAATTAAAATATTTGTTACATAGGTAACAATGAAAATAGAAGTCAATTACACTTGTTTGTTTCGATTTGCTCCTATCATCTTGACACCTTTCTGAAGATTGCTAACTTTTTTGACGTCAATCAGTAATTATTATGTTTGTCGAGTTGACTTGGAACACGTGGTGAGCAGCAGCTGAGCAGGATACAAAAAATTTAGAAGGGCTGTGAACATTCCCAAAAATTTGGCTCTATAATGATTTAAGCTTTTCGTTCTTACTGTCCGTAAATTCACCTATCCGGTCAAGATTTTAAGTTATTGATATGTGTCTTAACGATCGATTACCTGGAGATGTTTTTTTCATTTTCAATTGAATTTAAAATGACGACGTTTTAAGTTTCAGCCGTTGAAAATTTTATTTCATTCATTATTATATTATTGGTGTAATAATTGGGAAATTAGAACGGGGAATTCAAAGAATATTTTTTTACGCTGTCATCTTGTTAAATTTCAATTGTTATAATTGATCTAGACTGGGAATCCAGTCGTTTATAACGTTTTTGTTGAAAGCGGGAAATTTTTATGTCGGGATATGGTTAAAATAAACGACTGGGCTAAGGTGGTTTCCGTAGCTTACGGGAGTTCCAGCACGGCCCGCAGATTTCTGCGGGGTGAGAAAACAATCATATACAACAAAATATATAAACAAATAAAAATTTCAGCCAATGAGAATTTCTAAGTGAAAGAAAAAAAAAACAAACCAAAACAAACCAACAAGACCCCCTGAAAATGTTATCCAAAAACATGAAGGAGAATTTTTATGAAAAGTTTGTTGTGCACAAAATATTCTAGACGACTATATTGATGCTCCTGTCAAGTTTTCTACTTCCTATTTTTTACTGAGTTAAGTCGTCTAGCATGCTAGACTATAATTGATCATTCTTTTAATGCATGGCCAAAAATAATTTTCGATCGGCCCTGTTTTTAAAGGATAAATGTTACAATATATTAACACGGGTGAAAGAAGGACCGTAATGTTGCACGACTCAAATTCTTAACAATAAAATTCGGATGAGGACCCATAGCATAATCTGTTATAAAGAATCTCAATACTAATTTTTTTTGTAACATAGTATTTACATTGATAAAAAAGATAATACAACTTAATTTTGCTACTATTGATGATAAAGTAAATAATCTCTAAACTAAAAATATTCGCAGGAGTAAGAACCTAACCCCTTGTGAATAAAACCCATCTGACCGGCATCTATATTTTAACCGCTGATAGGATTCGGTTAAAAATTGGAAGCTGTCATTAAATATACCCAAAAAAAGATCTTCACGATTTTCACCACGTGCAGAAAAACAAATCTATTTATCTAATTTTCGTCAGCGGTAGCAAGAAAAAACCCAATCAACCGACCGCCTTTTTAACAAATTTAAAAGCACATCAAAAGATTATGTATGAATGTAGTGTAGTATACTGTACACGTTGTTTTTTCTACAAAGAACAAAGCATATAAGAACATGAGTCTTGGGAAACTATAAGCATGTAAATCCTTAGTAAATAACATAATAAAAATACTCATAAAATGCCAAAAATAAGAATATTTTTTAGGCTCAAATGTAAAGGATCTTATTTAGTTCTTACAAAAACGTGTAAAAATCTTAAAAGAGACAAAAGAATTAAAACACGCAAATATCACACATAGCAAAAGCAAAAAATCACATCCATCCAAAATCACAAATTTTTATCAATCAATTAAGTGATGTATTAATTGTGTAATGTATTCGATTTGAGTAATTAATTATTGAAAAGCCAATTAATTTAATTAATTAATTCATCCACTAATTAATGAAAGGCCCGAAAAATTAATTTCTTTGTTAAGTCTGTTAAGTAAAATCAAACTAAATATGGGGCCAAATATGGCAGCATGACATGAATGTAGGACCAGCACACTCCTCATTAGAAATACTACCATCACAGTCTAGCTTTTATTCGTTTATTACCGTTCATATATAAGTATTTTGTTTCGTAATATCGAAGTAGAACCATTTATCGCGATGAAAAATTCGTTTTGAATAACCAGTCAAGTTGGTAAATTCGTTTTTTCCAACGTGGATTTTTTACATGTGATGACAGAAACCACGCCAAATATAACATTGGTGGGCATCCATTTCCTGGAATAAAGCAAATATATATTATTCAAGTGATTGAATTGCATTTTATTGATTTAAGAGTTAGCCTATACATAGTAGACTAAGCAGTAGCGAAAAATAAAATCCACGTCGACATTACTCCACGTCGAAAAATCGTCAAAGTGGAACTCACCAAGGAACAATACAAAACTATTTGTTTTTGGTGAGGTAATCAAAAAATCATAAAAACTCGCGAGAAACTTGTATATTTCAGTGGCGGGGGTCTGAAATTTACACCGGGGGAGTGTTTAATACGATGTAAGGAAGTATGTTTTGCCTGAAAAAAACAGATACAAAATCAAAAGTATCACAATCGCCATAAGGACTCGAAAAGAATTTTCTTCGAATAAACTTCGGCCAAAGTGCAATTTTGAAAAAACAGTCGCCGTCAAATTCTTTCAACATGTTTGATCTTTTTCTTTTCACTTCACTCTTTGTCAATGCTTTTAGCTTTCGAAAGTGGGAAAGCATCATTCCATCTCTGTAATTTACAATTTCTGTTTTTACTAAAAGATAAAAGTGTCTGTACACTACCTTTTTCAGATAACTCAATTAACAACAGAAATCTTTTTTTCACGACAATTATCATAAAAGGCATGAAAAGATTCGAGATTTCTCTTTCGTTTTCGGCTTTTTGTCGTATGTCGTTTGATTGACATTTGTTTTAACACTTTTATTTTCGTTAGTTGTAATTTTTGATTGACGGCTTCATATTATGGAGATAAAAGGAAGAGAGATGTTTACGAACTGTGCAGCTGGCTGCCAGAGGATAAATGTCATAGTACTGGACATGAATGGAAAATAGGCCTCAAAGCCTCCTGCAACTCAACCAAATAGAAATAGAAATAGAAACACAACTTGGTCTCTAAAGAATGTACACTTTCTAAACTTACAATAAGCTTTTCGTTTTTGTGAACATTTCTCTCAAGGTTAAAGAGAGGGGAAAATGTGCGAAAATTTTTACCCCCCCCCCTCATAATTTTTTTAAGCATAGGGTTAAGCATAAGTCGAGGCTCAAAATTGAGCTTTACTTAAGCATAGTGAGCTTCAGGCAAAATTCACTGTATGCTTATAAAAAAAAATGAGTGTATCTTGTCTAATTCCATCATAGCAACCACCTGGTCTTTAAATATTTAGAAATAAAACCTTCTGAGTGAGCTGTTTAAAAAAATAGATGTTAAAAAATCGTTCTAAGTAATTTGCAGACCAGATTGTTGCTATGATGGAATTAGACAAATTATTTTGACATTACACAAAGTTGTGATGGTATATTATACTCAAGTTAAAGTCAAGCAAAAGCAGGATAAGAATCAGTTTTTTGAATTTTAGCTAGAAAACCCACATAGGAAATCTTCCAATGTCAGGAACTAAAAAATATGTTGATTTGAATTTTTTTTCAGGGACCCAATGACGTCACAGATTTCGGAAAAACTTCAAAATGCGATATCTCGAGTTTGAAAAGGAGTTGGGAGGTCGGTGACCCCTCATTGGATCGGAAATTTAATGGAGAATAATTTGGGAGGGGTTAAGAGTGGGTATATAGAGACTTTCGAAAATAAATATATTCAAACTGAGGCATTTTGGGTTCGGTGACGTCATCAAAACCTGAAAATCTGATATCTGGAGTTTGAGAAGGATTTAAGCAATGATTGACCCCTCATTGGATCAGAAATCATCGAGAAAATCTTTTGGGTAAATGACAAATTGTTTTCAGTGAAGTGAAAAGTTTATTACCCTTTAAATGACGTCATTTAGGGCCCAAATGACGTCATTTAGGGCCCAAATGCCGTCACAAAACATTAAATTGGCGATTTCTCGAGTTTTGATCGGTCTCAAGTGGCAATTTTACACTTTTTAGGCCTAGAATTAGATCTTATTAAAGGGCTTTTGATGTGTTCAACAACACTCTACTCAGCGGGTGCGACGCCGGGTGACGGCTAGTCTTATCTAATTAGGCCAAAAAAAAAAGTAGTTTTGTTTCCGGAAATGCGGGTGACGAAAAAAAATCTCACCCGGGCGGCCGGAAAATATTTTTTTTTTCAATTTTCCTAGAACAGTGTGGCTCGAATCCTTCAGATCCTTGGTTAGAAAAAGCTATACCTGTTTACTTTTTTCTTCCCAGATTCAACAAGCCATCAACCAACAAAATTACCACTGACATCTGAAAATTCAAACAACCTTTCCACTAGACACTTCTAAATTATCTGCCATTATGAAGATGTTCCGAAATTAACCAATCGGGTTTACAATCGGAATTCCTCTGGGAGTTAGCGAGTCGGGAAATGTAAAGTTATGTAATAGGTAATACATAATTTTTCCGGGGGTTAAACTTATAAATAAAATTGAAATGGTTTGTTTTTTTCTTCATTATATATTTAAGTTTTCATTATCAAAATTCTAGAAATGCTAGTTTGCAGACCATATTAGAAAATGGTTATATATTTCGCAAAAGAAACACTTACAAAAGCTATTACTTACTATTTTTACCCCCGCTTTTTAAACAGCGTCTTCTCTGGGCGTGATATCAGGCGGAGACAAAACGCCCTGCATCGTAAGATTCTCGGGTCGTCTTATTGTTTGTTCCTTTTGTCGAGTCTGTCGGTCCTATTGTTCATGCTAAATCCATACACGATGACGTCAATGTTTGGCGGCATACCTGAAAATAAAAAACAAAAAGATTATCATATTATTTTTGCATGAATTACGCTACCTTATAAGTCATTATAAAATTATATAAAACGAAAGCGAGTCTAGGCCGCCCGCCTAGAGCGCGGGCCCTAATATTTTTTCTCTCGCGGTCTTCAGGGGAAAACGAAAGTGATCGATATTCTTCAAAAAGATGTATTTTGAGGTTGGGAATGGATCCTGCGAAGATGAAAAAATTTTGACTAGGCGCTTTTTTGGCAAAGCCAAAAACTCTAATTTTTTTCTTCCCTCAAGCTAAAAAGGTTACAGGTTTTGGGCAATCGAGGCAAAAATCAGCAAAAAGCTGGTGTTTTCCGTAAATCTGAGAATCGCGATAAGATCCTCACTGTAGAAAAACTCTAATTGACGTGTACGAAAAAATAATCCAGGTTCGATGTCTCTTTACTTGAAAAAACGAAATTTTAAGAAGAAGCTGTACGGGTTGGTCTAAAAAGCAGGGTAGCCAATTGGGGTAGCCAATTGGGCTAGGTTGTGGGGTACCTAAATATTTTACAGACCAGAATAGAAATACCGAAAATGAATGCATAGAACCACATTTTACTGACCAGGGAGCATGAATCTGATTGATACTTAGATTGATCATGTATGATTCCAAAGATAAACAAAGATATAAATTACCACGTGTTAATGCACGAGGAGTAAGAAATAGAGCTTCATTATAATAGAGCTATTTCAAAAGACCTTTCGTACCTATTATAAGCTGCCATATTTAAAAATTTTGAAAGGAATTAATTGTTTGAAACATCTAAACATGATTTAAAATAAATAATAGATTCAATAACAAAGGATTGTTAAGATATGACAAGATTAGAGATCATATGGCCCAAAGGCGATTCCAAAGCTATTATCATCGAATTACAGCTTCACGGAAATAACAATTAAAAACATAAATAAAATCTAAATCTAAAATATTAAAAACTGTTTTGTATATATTTTTTATTCGGGTCTGTAAATTTTCAAACGAAGCCAAGAAGGAAGACAAAATGGCGCCAGGTTTCTTGAGAAGTAACAAAGTTCAGTACCTTTGGAAAAAAGGCTATTGTGGCTGAAGTTCGAAAGGAATTATAAATTTTATTACATGGAATCATTAACAAGATGTTGTAATAGTTATTTCCACATTAAACAGGTTTCAGATTTCAAAAGTTTAGGCAAAAAGAGGTACCCCATAACCTAGCCCAATTGGCTACCCCATTGGCTACCCTGCTTTTTAGACCAACCCAAGCTGTACTCTAAGGTAATTCTATTCACAACAACATAAAACAGGAAAGTAGAAAACATTTGTGACAGAAGATTTTCTTTTTCAAAACACAACTGACATACGTAAATCTTTGAATACAATCGTTAAATGGATCGTGCACAACTAATACATATTGTTACTACGGAGAACTAAATAATGTTGAGAAAACGTTTTGCGTTCTTTAGCTTACTTGTCTGAAATATTCAGTTTGAAAAAAAGTTTTTTTTCTTCGATTGCACAAAAAAAAAGTTTTTTTCTATTTGCAGCCGGGTGAGATATATTTTTTTCCCAAAAAAAGTTCACCCGGCCGATTTCCGGAAACAAGACTACTTTTTTTTTTGGCCTTATCTTATCAACCAAACTTTTACCATCCCATGATCACAACCAAATGTATTTTAAAGCATTTTAAAAGTTGATTAACATTTTTATAATCACACACACGCTGCTCACATCTTGACGTCATTTTTTTTTCTCTAGAGACTTTTTTCCAGGGTGCGCAATTGACATGTCAAAGTTACCGAGTGTTGATAACAGATCTCACACTTTTCTGCGGAAGAACAGACTTTTTGATATCTGTGTTTGGACGCTTGCTTGAATGCGTGCGATTGCGTTTTTAAGGGTTTCTCGTCGCCTAAAGATTTGTTTCTTTTGAGGTGTGAAAGCCAACCTGGTGAGAGTAAGGTATTTAGAGGTTCGGTGAAATGGTGGCCGAATTGCCGTCCCATGTTTTGTCAGATAGTCCCAAGTTAGAGCAGTTGATGGTAGCGGCAACTAACTCGTCTTCTGTTGGAAGATCATTTCGGTCAGTTACCAACCTCAAAGCAGCGGGCGCCTCTGTCTTTCCGCTCCGTCCACCACTTTAGATAGCCTTAATATTAGATCCAAAAGGGTGCCCTCACGTCATGCACTCCACCACAGCGCACGATAAAGCGTGTTTCAATGAATAGCATTAATTATAAGAATATCTTATGTGCTTACCTTCAGTTAACTTGAAAATGAAGAAGGTAAGAAGATAAAAAATGCGATGGATAATTTTCATTGTAACAGTTCGGTCAATCATCACTGAAAGTTTGAAAAAGTTTTTCGGTCGCAAAATAAAAATTCAGCCAATTAAAAGCACAATGTGCTTATACTTACTATGTTTGCTACATCTTCTAGGGCTAGACTAAAAAAAGTGCGAAAGGACACAACCTTCACTTTTTTAAATGAGTGATGTTATGATTTTTTTAATTGCGGCCGCATACGGGAACTCGCCAAATGTTTCTAACTGCAATTTAGGTCCATATCAAAGTAATTTTTGGCTTTGCCTTAAATCTTTGATTTCGAAATGGAAAACATTTTTAGTTTTAAGCCCGGAGGCACTCTATTTAGAACACAAGTGTTACAGTGCAGAGAGAATTTTGCCAAGTTTGAGTAAATTTGGGCGAAAAATAGACAATTTTTTTACCATTGAAAGGTAAAATATGGTCAGAATTTACAATTTTACGAAGTTACATGCCATTTTACTGTAGCTTCATATAATGTCGACATACCTTGTCTAATTCCGTCATAATAACTCCACGCTTTTTTTTTATAAGAATAGTGTACTTTGGTTGAGGGTGAGCATTATTCTTATTTTACTATTGTTCTAAACAATAGGCCTATTGTTTTAAACCCGAAATCTCACCCTGATATTCTTATAGAAGTTATTCTTATAAAAGAAAAAGCGTGTATCTGGTCTGCAAAGTAGTTACGAGTAGTTTGAGTGATTTTTATATTAAATAAAACCTTCAGTATATTCTGAAGGTTTTATTTATAACCATTTTAAAGACCAGAGTTGCTAGGACGGAATTAGACAAGGTATATATCTTGGCTTTAAACGAAATTACAGTATTTGTTGGCATCATCCTCCAGGATGTATAGTCTCTTATTTTCCCCTTATTTTCTACTTTATATCTTCTATCCTGATTTTCTGACTTTCTCAAGTGTTCTAACTGTTTTCTAAGTATTTTTCTGAAATTTGTCCAAACCGGTGAAATAGGTTTCTCACCCCGGCTCAAACCACCAAATGCAAGCAACCTTGGTTTACAAACCCAATGTCTACCGCTTGCGCCACTGAGACACAGCAGAATACTGCCATTCACAAATGCTTATAGCGTGTAATTTACAGACCTTAAATTAACAAATCTCCCAGCCCTACCGGTGCCCCTACAGGATCCTAAGTTAAGTATCTGGATTAGCCTTTATTGGGACTCTCAAGCTCTAACGCTAACCCTAACTGATAATATCTGAACCCCAATCTACAGATTGAAAAATTTGACTTGCATCCTGAGGGGTGATATCGTTTGCCAACCATCAGGTTGGTCTAAAATGCAGGGTAGCCAATTGAGCTCAGTGTATGGGGTAACCATGTATTTCACAGACCAGAGTAAAAAAATAAAACTTTTTAGATGATATAACCCTTTTTAGAGCCATGGGGTAAAACTTTGAAAAAATATTCTATTTATTCATTTCATGATCAGAAGATATTCAAAGATTTAAATTAACACATGGTCAGAGCTATTTCAGCTATTCTCCACTATTTGAACTTACACCTTCTGATTACAAAGTGTAAGGTAAACTATTATTATCCTTTGATGTTATGAGAGTACCCAATTCTGATTGATTTTCATTTTGAGTCCCTGTTAGAATGTTTGGAATCTAAAATTATTCTGTACCTTTGACAATAAAAATGGTCCGGTCTGTAATTTTACAAAGTGTGAGAGGAAGAAACACGAAATGGCGCAAAGATTTGGGCATAAAAGGGGTACCCCACAACCTAGCCGAATTGGCTACATCAAGTGGCTACCCTGCTTTTTATAGACCAACCCCAACCATCATATTCAAAATAATGATTACTTACATTTATTTATTTAGTAGTAGATCCATAAAATTATACTAAATTAAAAGGTTTGAAAGAATATTGCAATGATGCCGTCGTTATCAGACTTGAAGAATCTCTTTCCGACGAAGCTGCATGCCATCATATTTGTTGGTTACATGGCTCTCTTCATTAATCAAGGTATCTATTTATTTTGAATTAATTTGTAGTCTGCTGAGGGGACTACAAAATGCAAGTAGCACTGTTTAGCTTGAATACAACAGAATACAATGATATTCAAATTAAAAAGTAATAAAGCCAAAAAATGCTATATTTTCGTTGATTATTTTAGATACAAAAAAATAAGCATGCATATTATGGTCTGTATACGAAAATGAGTACTAATAAAGGAATTTGTTAATTTTTATTTAACGTAAAAAAGGAAAAAGTGACAACTTTTCCTCATTAATGCCCCCTCCCTTGAAAACTTCCTTTTTGGAATGGGCAGCTGCAAAACTTGACGCACTTGATAAAAGCCCATTGTCATTCAAGGAGAATTTGTACAATTGAGCTTTTGGACCTACCCCGGTGGGGTGGAGGTCCTATAAATTCACCTCTGTCCGTCCGTCCGTTCGTTACCAGATTTTCTCGAGATTGAATCATAGGAATCATTTGATTTTTGGTACAAAGGTGCAAAACGGTGGTGGCCAAAATGTGACCGAGCCCGATTTTCGAAAAAAAAATTTTTTGGGCAAATTTGGGCCAAAAAACGGCTAAAAAACGGGTTTTTTGGACTTTGTGAAAAATTGGATCATTAAATTTTTTTGATTTTTTGCATGAAAGTAGGGTACCATCATAGGTAAAAGATGGCTCAAGCAGATTTTTGCAAAAAAATTTATTTGGCTTAAAAAACGCATGTTTATCTATAAGAATCACTATTAATAAGCATGCATCAATGTTCTTAGTCAAATTACTCAATTTGTTTATGAGATAGAAGTTTTTTTTGCTCATGAGGGCTTACTTTTGAAGAATATGTGTGTTTAGACATGAAATTTTGGTTGCTTGGCGTGTTTTTATAGAAAAACTGGCCAAGTTCAATATTTTTTTATAAGCACATTATCAATTACTTAGGTATTAGCTTTTCTCGAGATTGGCTCTTTCATTCTTTAAGACTTTTTGCACAAAGATGCATAACTATAAACCCTCGAATGTGACGGAGCCCGATTTTCGAAAAAAAAAATTTTTGGGGCAAATTTGGGCCAAAAAACGGCTAAAAACGGGTTTTTTGGACTTTGTGAAAAATTGGATCATTAAATTTTTTGATTTTTTGCATGAAGTAGGGTACCATCATAGGTAAAAGATGGCCAAAGCAGATTTTTGCAAAAAAAATTATTTAGCTTAAAAAACGCATGTTTATCTATAAGAATCACTATTAATAAGCATGCATCAATGTTCTTAGTCAAATTACTCAATTTCTTTATGAGATAGAGGTTTTTTTTGCTCATGAGGGCTTACTTTTGAAGAATATGTGTGTTTAGACATGAAATTTTGGTTGCTTGGCGTGCTTTTATAGAAAAACTGGCCAAGTTCAATATTTTTTATAAGCACATTATCAATTACTTAGGTATTAGCTTTTCTCGAGATTGGCTCTTTCATTCTTTAAGACTTTTTGCACAAAGATGCATAACTATAAACCTTCGAATGTGACGGAGCCCGATTTTCGAAAAAAAAAATTTTGGGGCAAATTTGGGCCAAAAAACGGCTAAAAAACGGGTTTTTTGGACTTTGTGAAAAATTGGATCATTAAATTTTTTTGATTTTTTGCATGAAAGTAGGGTACCATCATAGGTAAAAGATGGTTCAAGCAGATTTTTGCAAAAAAATTTATTTGGCTTAAAAAACGCATGTTTATCTATAAGAATCACTATTAATAAGCATACATCAATGTTCTTAGTCAAATTACTCAATTTCTTTATGAGATAGAAGTTTTTTTTTTTGCTTATGAGGGCTTACTTTTGAAGAATATGTGTGTTTAGACATGAAATTTTGGTTGCTTGGCGTGTTTTTATAGAAAAACTGGCCAAGTTCAATATTTTTTTATAAGCACATTATCAATTACTTAGGTATTAGCTTTTCTCGAGATTGGCTCTTTCATTCTTTAAGACTTTTTGCACAAAGATGCATAACTATAAACCCTCGAATGTGACGGAGCCCGATTTTCGAAAAAAAAATTTTTGGGGCAAATTTGGGCCAAAAAACGGCTAAAAAACGGGTTTTTTGGACTTTGTGAAAAATTGGATCATTAAATTTTTTTGATTTTTTGCATGAAAGTAGGGTACCATCATAGGTAAAAGATGGCTCAAGCAGATTTTTGCAAAAAAATTTATTTGGCTTAAAAAACGCATGTTTATCTATAAGAATCACTATTAATAAGCATACATCAATGTTCTTAGTCAAATTACTCAATTTCTTTATGAGATAGAAGTTTTTTTTTGCTTATGAGGGCTTACTTTTGAAGAATATGTGTGTTTAGACATGAAATGTTGGTTGCTTGGCGTGTTTTTATAGAAAAACTGGCCAAGTTCAATATTTTTTTATAAGCACATTATCAATTACTTAGGTATTAGCTTTTCTCGAGATTGGCTCTTTCATTCTTTAAGACTTTTTGCACAAAGATGCATAACTATAAACCCTCGAATGTGACGGAGCCCGATTTTCGAAAAAAAAATTTTTGGGGCAAATTTGGGCCAAAAAACGGCTAAAAAACGGGTTTTTTGGACTTTGTGAAAAATTGGATCGTTAAATTTTTTTGATTTTTTCATGAAAGTAGGGTACCATCATAGGTAAAAGATGGCCAAAGCAGATTTTTGTAAAAAAAATTATTTAGCTTAAAAAAACGCATGTTTATCTATAAGAATCACTATTAATAAGCATGCATCAATGTTCTTAGTCAAATTACTCAATTTCTTTATGAGATAGAGGTTTTTTTTGCTCATGAGGGCTTACTTTTGAAGAATATGTGTGTTTAGACATGAAATTTTGGTTGCTTGGCGTGCTTTTATAGAAAAACTGGCCAAGTTCAATATTTTTTTATAAGCACATTATCAATTACTTAGGTATTAGCTTTTCTCGAGATTGGCTCTTTCATTCTTTAAGACTTTTTGCACAAAGATGCATAACTATAAACCTTCGAATGTGACGGAGCCCGATTTTCGAAAAAAAAAATTTTGGGGCAAATTTGGGCCAAAAAACGGCTAAAAAACGGGTTTTTTGGACTTTGTGAAAAATTGGATCATTAAATTTTTTTGATTTTTTGCATGAAAGTAGGGTACCATCATAGGTAAAAGATGGTTCAAGCAGATTTTTGCAAAAAAATTTATTTGGCTTAAAAAACGCATGTTTATCTATAAGAATCACTATTAATAAGCATACATCAATGTTCTTAGTCAAATTACTCAATTTCTTTATGAGATAGAAGTTTTTTTTGCTTATGAGGGCTTACTTTTGAAGAATATGTGTGTTTAGACATGAAATTTTGGTTGCTTGGCGTGTTTTTATAGAAAAACTGGCCAAGTTCAATATTTTTTTATAAGCACATTATCAATTACTTAGGTATTAGCTTTTCTCGAGATTGGCTCTTTCATTCTTTAAGACTTTTTGCACAAAGATGCATAACTATAAACCCTCGAATGTGACGGAGCCCGATTTTCGAAAAAAAAAATTTTTGGGGCAAATTTGGGCCAAAAAACGGCTAAAAAACGGGTTTTTTGGACTTTGTGAAAAATTGGATCATTAAATTTTTTTGATTTTTTGCATGAAAGTAGGGTACCATCATAGGTAAAAGATGGCCAAAGCAGATTTTTGCAAAAAAAATTATTTAGCTTAAAAAACGCATGTTTATCTATAAGAATCACTATTAATAAGCATGCATCAATGTTCTTAGTCAAATTACTCAATTTCTTTATGAGATAGAGGTTTTTTTTGCTCATGAGGGCTTACTTTTGAAGAATATGTGTGTTTAGACATGAAATTTTGGTTGCTTGGCGTGCTTTTATAGAAAAACTGGCCAAGTTCAATATTTTTTTATAAGCACATTATCAATTACTTAGGTATTAGCTTTTCTCGAGATTGGCTCTTTCATTCTTTAAGACTTTTTGCACAAGATGCATAACTATAAACCTTCGAATGTGACGGAGCCCGATTTTCGAAAAAAAAATTTTGGGGCAAATTTGGGCCAAAAAACGGCTAAAAAACGGGTTTTTTGGACTTTGTGAAAAATTGGATCATTAAATTTTTTTGATTTTTTGCATGAAAGTAGGGTACCATCATAGGTAAAAGATGGCTCAAGCAGATTTTTGCAAAACAATTTATTTGGCTTAAAAAACGCATGTTTATCTATAAGAATCACTATTAATAAGCATACATCAATGTTCTTAGTCAAATTACTCAATTTCTTATGAGATAGAAGTTTTTTTTTGCTTATGAGGGCTTACTTTTGAAGAATATGTGTGTTTAGACATGAAATTTTGGTTGCTTGGCGTGTTTTTATAGAAAAACTGGCCAAGTTCAAATTTTTTTTATAAGCACATTATCAATTACTTAGGTATTAGCTTTTCTCGAGATTGGCTCTTTCATTCTTTAAGACTTTTTGCACAAAGATGCATAACTATAAACCCTCGAATGTGACGGAGCCCGATTTTCGAAAAAAAAATTTTTGGGGCAAATTTGGGCCAAAAAACGGCTAAAAAACGGGTTTTTTGGACTTTGTGAAAAATTGGATCGTTAAATTTTTTTGATTTTTTGCATGAAAGTAGGGTACCATCATAGGTAAAAGATGGCCAAGCAGATTTTTGCCAAAAAAAATTATTTAGCTTAAAAAACGCATGTTTATCTATAAGAATCACTATTAATAAGCATGCATCAATGTTCTTAGTCAAATTACTCAATTTCTTTATGAGATAGAGGTTTTTTTGCTCATGAGGGCTTACTTTTGAAGAATATGTGTGTTTAGACATGAAATTTTGGTTGCTTGGCGTGCTTTTATAGAAAAACTGGCCAAGTTCAATATTTTTTTATAAGCACATTATCAATTACTTAGGTATTAGCTTTTCTCGAGATTGGCTCTTTCATTCTTTAAGACTTTTTGCACAAAGATGCATAACTATAAACCTTCGAATGTGACGGAGCCCGATTTTCGAAAAAAAAATTTTGGGGCAAATTTGGGCCAAAAAACGGCTAAAAAAACGGGTTTTTTTGGACTTTGTGAAAAATTGGATCATTAAATTTTTTTGATTTTTTGCATGAAAGTAGGGTACCATCATAGGTAAAAGATGGTTCAAGCAGATTTTTGCAAAAAAATTTATTTGGCTTAAAAAACGCATGTTTATCTATAAGAATCACTATTAATAAGCATACATCAATGTTCTTAGTCAAATTACTCAATTTCTTTATGAGATAGAAGTTTTTTTTTGCTTATGAGGGCTTACTTTTGAAGAATATGCGTGTTTAGACATGAAATGTTGGTTGCTTGGCGTGCTTTTATAGAAAAACTGGCCAAGTTCAATATTTTTTTATAAGCACATTATCAATTACTTAGGTATTAGCTTTTCTCGAGATTGGCTCTTTCATTCTTTATGATTTTTGCACAAAGATGCATAACTATAAACCCTCGAATGTGACTGAGCCCGATTTTTGAAAAAACATGTTTTTGGGCAAATTTGGGCCAAAAAACGGCTAAAAAAAGGGTTTTTTTGGACTTTGTGAAATATTGGATCGTTGTTTTTTTCTGATTTTTTTGCATGAAAGTAGGTAAAAGATGGCTCAAGCAGATTTTTGTAAAAAAACTTTTCAGCTCAAAAAACGCATCTTTATCTATAAGAATCACTATTAATAAGCATACATCAATGTTCTTAGCCAAATTACTCAATTTTTTGATGAGATAGATGTCTTTTTATGCTCACGAAGTCTTGAATATGAAAGAATATTTCAAGAGCATGAAATTTTGGTTTCTAAACGTTTTTTTATAAGAAACAAACGACTAATTTTAATAAATCGTCACTACCTGTGTTCTGGATGATTGTTTAACGTTCATGCTCATGTAGATATCAATTATATTATATGTGTTAAATGCATAACCAGGTAGGTCCATAAAAGTATCACTTGTTTTACTTGAAGCTGCAGTCCCTACAATACTATAAAAAGTATGGATTTATGGATAGAACCATAAAAACATGATGCACAAAAGAGGTGTAGCAAGGTAAGATTGTAAATTCTTTTCTTCTTTGGCTATGATTAAATTTCTCCCAGGCTTTCTAAATTTGTGTAATATTAAAAGAATCTGTCTGGCAGACTTTCCACCTGACAACAAAAACCCAATTTCTGGCCAAAGAAATTTTTATGAGGATGTTTGTGATGATTAGGAAGTCAAATGAAAAAAAAGTTGGACACATTCTAACATACTTTTTATTTCTCTTTTAGGGATAAAACCAACAAAAAACATTGAAAAACAGCGAAAAAACTGGATGATTATGTTTTCCTTGATACCTAGCACTCGGACATCGGGAGGGACGGATCAAAGTGCCAGGATGGCCTCATCAAGTTCCAGTACTGGGAACTCTGGCGCACAAATGGCGAAATGGATGAAGGAGATACAAGACTTTAAAGTTGATCGTGTTGAGATGAATAAACTGGTGATGAATTATTTGGTTCAGGAAGGATTCAAAGATGCAGCGGAGAGGTTTAAGCTGGAGGCTGGTGTGGAGCCTGGACCCCAACTTGATTTATTGGATGATCGTATTAAGATCAGAGAGGCTGTCCAAAATGGTCAAATTGATGACGCCATATCAATGACCAATGACTTGCATCCAGACATTTTAGATTCGAAATCGCATTTATTTTTCCATTTACAACAACAGAAATTAATTGAACTGATACGTGAGAAAAATGTGGACGAAGCTCTAGCCTTTGCTCAAAGTGTCATGTCTGAGCTTGGTACGGAGAACACAGTCTATCTTGAAGAATTGGAAAAGACAATGGCTTTGTTAGCATATGAAGATCCGGACTCTTCACCTTTTGGTCATCTTTTGAACCCTTCGCAACGACATATGGTTGCTAGCGAAGTTAATGCCGCCATTTTGGAAACACAACATCAAGAGACTATGCCTAAGTTGGCAGGCGTTGTTAAGCTATTGCTATGGACGCAAAACGAGCTAGACAGGAAGCATGTTAAATATCCCAAAATGACGGATATAGCTGAAGGGACCATCAAATCACACTCTGACGCAAAATCGAGCAGCTCAAATACTACTACTTAAAATTCTTTGAATTGATTGAATTTGAATTTATTGAAGGGATCTTGGGGAGCTAGAGTTCTTCACCATTTCTGGGTTTGAAGATTCCTAACTTTCTTCAATCTTTGAAAGTGATCTTTACAACCAAATATCCTTTACAGCGCTTCTTAAATCACATGAAGCTTTTGAAGAGATCCCACTTAGTCCAATACTTATTAATGATGCTCTCACATTCAATAATTTGGTTTTTGTACATTATTTTATTACTATGTTGACTTTATGTATTTTACTTTTTTTAAATAATATCACGTAAATAGCAATGAAATATATATTAATAGTTCTAAATCTTTTTTTCTTAGATCATGTCAGACAAAGTCTCACTAGAGTTGTGATAAATGAAAATGCTTCATTCGTTTAAATTTAAAAAGCTATAGAGCTTTTAAGATCCCACCAGTGCTGTCGTCATTCTCGTTCATTATAGTCAATACAGTCTTTGATTAACTTTTCACTTTTCTTTTGTTCAGGTATCTTGGTAACAGCAACGAAAGATAAGAACAACAAATATCCTTACAACCCTACCACGTTGGTCTTGTTGTCAGAATGTCTCAAAATGGTAACCGCAGCTGTCCTCTACGCCAAAGAGTACGTTTCGATTTTACCTGTTCTTTTTTATCGATCATTGTTCATTTAAAGAGAGTATTTCTTTTTCGTACATTTTTTACCAATACTTCTCTTTATTGAAACGGTTTGCAACAGTAAGTAGAAGGTAGAAGGTAGAAGCATAAGTTTCTTATACCAAAGGCTCTTTTTTTATATCGTTTTTTATTTGTAACCAATAATGTTTTATTTATCCTTCCAGTGATGGTATCTCAGGAGTTATCAGTGGTACAGTCAAATATTCGAGAGGTAATTACCACCAATAAATAAAGACTTTGTAATACCTTTTTATGAAAAGAAACCAAATCAAAAAATAATATAAACTTATATAAACTAACAGGCCACTTATCACGAACATCTAGCCTATCAATGAATACTATATTATTTAGCTTCTAGACCTGTCCAGATTAAAAATCACTGGTTCTTTAATTTCCTGTTAACTGGTACTAGTCGGGATATTTTTGACCGGTATTCGAGAAATCTTTGGCCAGAACGCTATGGTAGTTCATGAAAAAATAACCGGTATCCCTGTATTTTGTAGCCTCGAGAGCCTCCATCTTTTGAAGTTAAATAATAAACACTTAACGTGAAGTTAAATAATAAACATTTAACGTGAAGTTAAATAATAAACATTTAACGTGAAGTTAAATAATAAACATTTAACGTGAAGTTAAATAATAAACATTCTTTAACGTTTTTCTTTTCTTTTTGTTGAACAGTGTTGTTATGGTATTTAGTACCAGCGTTTTTATATTGTTTATACAACAATCTGGCGTTCGTCAACCTTCAATCATATGATCCAACATCTTACTTCTTGTTGCTACAATTTCGTGTGGTAGTCACTGGCGTCATCTTCCAGGTCAGTACCTTCCTTCATTCTTAAGTATTGTCTCTTTTTGGGTTACAGGTTAATCTGTTAAATGATTTTTATTGTACAGTTGGCGCTCTCTAATTCGATTTTCGAGAAATTTCATCGAATAAGGGACCGTATCGAATAATAGAGTGTCGTTTATGAGTGTTTCTTGTTACCGCGATGATTTTCATATCGAATAATCATAGTGTGCACCCCCCCCACTCTGCAGGGGGGGGGTTTGGATTTTTGGGTCCAAAACAGCCAGGTGGGAGTCTGAAATTTTGGACTTTCAGGTGGGGGAAATAGGTTGAGGTGGGACTAGAAATCTTTAGGTGGGACTCTTATGGAAATCTTGAAAGAAAAATTATTTTAAATTTTAGATTTTTACATATTTGTCTTTGAATCCTGTAATCTGTTTTTCATTGAAAATTCCCCTGACTTTTTATTGGAATTTTCATTCCAAACTGCCCGAAGTGCCAACTGTTTGCCAATCAAATATGCAAAAAATTTGGCCTTCATAAGGCAAAAATTATGCTTTAAACGAGTCATTCGAAAGTTCGAAAGAGTCTGCAAAGCCAATTAAAATCATTCTATTCTTCATGTACGTTAGTTCCCTATTTTAGGTGGGACTTGGAAAGTCAACTATCAGGTGGGAGTTTCTCAAGTGCTGGGACCTGGAATTTTAGGTGGGACCTTGACCCCCCCTGCACACTATGATAATGGAGTATATCGAAAAGTAGAACGTCGAATTAGAGAACGTGAGATAGGTCTAGGAGAACATGGACGCTTCCCATTTGAGCTTTTGAACACTGCCATACCTTCAAACACAGTATTGTTGTGTAGTCTTTCCAAACGAGTTGTCCATCCAGTTCAGTATCCTTTCTCTAAACAAAACAAAATATTTTTGGTAACGATATTTCGACACTTATGTGTCTTATGTGTCTTTTTCATGTATGTTTTGTTTTGACTTAGTTACACATGTTATGGTTTCTCTAAACACTGTATTCTTTAGCCAAGTTCCATATTTTCTAATTAGCTAATGAATGTCACTTTATTTTTGATATCCAGGTGGTTTTTAAAAAGAAGTTGAGTCGAACTCAATGGTTTTCGTTGATCCTCTTAACCCTTGGTTGTATCATCAAACAACTCAACATCTCCGGTGGTTCTTCTTCAACATCGTTCAACTTCGCCCTCAATTTCAATTTCATGTTGATTTTGGTGCAAATCTTTTGCTCCTGTTTCGCTGGTGTTTACAATGAGTACTTGTTGAAAGGTAATAAAGAGGATGTTCCTTTCATGTTGCAAAATGTCTTCATGTATATGGATTCCATTGTCTGCAATGCCATCGTATTGGCGTACACCGGTAAACTGATGGGTGCTTTCACACCAGATGCCATGCAGACCATCCTCCAACCAAAAGTCATTCTAATTATCATCAATAATGCTGCCATTGGTATCGTCACAGCCATGTTCCTCCGCTCTCTTAACTCCATCCTCAAGACGTTCGCCAGCGCGTTAGAGTTGATGTTCACAGCTGTTTTATCTTGGATGTTGTTCGGTATCCCCGTCAATGTTTTAACGGCCGTTGCCATAGCAATCGTCTCTTACGCTACCTTGTTGTACGCTCAGAATCCGGTGGATAATACGAAACCGGTCAACGAGAACAGGGAAGAGGACAATAGTAAAGTATAAATTGTCACACATGCTCACTTATTTATTATAGTTCCGTCGATTTTTACTTCCATTTCCAATTTTTGATTGCGGAAATGCTATGAAGTGATTGGACGGCGATTCTCGTAATTTTTAAAGGAATCCTTATTAAAAAACGTAACCTTCACCATAGCTTTCTAGCCTGATTTTCTTTAACTCTCAACTGTATAACACTGCGTTCATTTCTTTCGCTTTTTATGATTTCTGAACTAAGTTAATCTGTAGATTCTGGGAAAAGCTTTCAAAAGCAGTTAGTGATATACGGTTATTAAATAATACAGTTATTAGTTTTTTGTATTTTAGGTTTAGCTAGATTTCTATTGGACATATTTCTCAACTGTCTTAAATTTTAACAAGGCTATATTTAGAAAGAATCACGATGAAATTTCCATATTCCTTTCCAATTTAGCTATCCATTCATAATGGTTTTCATTAGAAAATTGTTCGATTTTGGAGAAAAAAAAGATAGAATCGTGTGGCTTTTGAAGGCTGGGAAATATACAAAAGAGTAGGGTGTTACTTATTGTAAACAAGTAGAGACAAAATTACGAAATTATTAGAAATCTAAATGCGAAGACCGTTAGTTTTTTTTGCTAATTTTTTTATTAGGGTAGATGTGTTTTAATAGTGAAATTATTTTTATTTTTCATTATTTTGTTCTTGTAAATTTCTGTTTAGGTTAAATTGAATTTTATTTGGAAAATTTGGAAAAAAATAATTTTGACAATTTTTTTTCAGTTCCAATATATTCACAAGGTGTTTTTGGAAGATTGGAAGGAAACTGATCGATCTTCATAATTTAGAAATAATTTTGTAATTTGTAAGCGTTGTATATTTTATGACAAGAACTGACAAATCGATTGGAATTTCAATGTTGATTTCAATACACCTTTTCGACCTCGATCGAATCCTGTTTTTACACTTTTTTTCTATTGTCTTTAGGTGCGAAAAAAGACTGGGACGGTATTAGGGTGGTAAAACGGACAAAAAATGTCCGCGTGGCAATTGGCGGCTACGGTCGAAAAGGCGTATTCATTCCAAAATCCTTGTATCCTCCTGGTTAATATTTTTGAGAAAGTTAAGACTTTACGTGATGATGGCGAAAATTTCCACACTTTTCAATGTCTAAATGTCTATAAAATATTTGGAACTTGTACCTTAAGGGAACTTATTTTGGCGGGAACTAATTTCGGCGAATTTGGCGAATTTAGCCGAAATTCGCCAAATTTAGTTCCCGCCAAAATTAAATATTTTGCTCACTCGCCAAAATAAGTTCCCGCTAAAATTACATTTTTTGTTTCCTTGCCTAAATAACCCCTAAAATTCATCTAAATTGCTCAAAATAAGGCAAAATAGAACAGATTAGTTAGCCAAAATTAGTTCCCGCCAAAATTAAAAAAATTCACTATTCGCCAAAATTAGTTCCCGCCAAAATAAGTTCCCTTAAGGTAGTCATGGTTGTGATTTGCCTGAATGATGTATACGCTGGGGATACGCTGATGTACGAAATATAGCTTTTTATAACATCTTATTTCATGTTGTTGCTTTGAATATCTTGGCTCAAATGAAATTTTTCGGACTTAGTTTTCTTTTATTCTTACAACTTTCAAAAACAATGAAAATTGAGTGTTTGTAAAAAAACATGATATTGAACGGATTATAAACCGATTGTAATCAACCCTACGTCTTTCTCCGTCATTATTAGTCGGATCAAATCCACCCCTCCTCGCCTCGTCCAGGGCTCTAATTTTCTCCTAAGTGATGGTGCTTTGAACAAAATCTTTCTCGCTTTGACCCAGAGATTTGAAGTAGGGTAAAAAAACATCATCTAAATGTTTTGTTTTGGGATCATGTCATTACTGGATATGAGACAAATAAATCCGAAATTAAGCTGAGTCGGTTTGGATTTCTCTTTAAAACGATCGCGAAAAGGAAGATAAACATTTACTTTTAAAATCTTGTTATTTTTAATCGGAAAAGTGAAATGATTTTCATGAGTTTTTAAATCACAAATTTGTGAGAACAGGTCAAGTGAATCTGAATACATTTTGTGTGAGAATTCTGTTTTTATTTTGATGCAAAATGGGGATGCGAGAAAATTGGAAACTGTATCTAGAAACTACGAAAACGAAAGCGAAAGGACACGGTAAGGCTGCTCAGTACTGGGACACTATGGGAATGTATATGAGCTTAGCTTTGATCTTTCTCGGATCTTTAACGACATTTATGGCGTTGGTTCATGTCATTCCGACTACTTTTGTCGCTGGGATCGCGGGAGTTGGAACTATGTTATCTGCAGTGCAAGCTTTCTTAAGACCAGCCGACCGCCGACAACAACAATCGTACGCGGCGCGTGAATTTCAGGAACTGATGATGCGTATGGTAAGGTGTGAAGAAGAAGCTGAATATGAAGAATTATGGCGCGACTTGAATAAAGCGATTGTTGATGCGCCATTTCTACCAAAAAGATTCAAAACTGACATTGATATCGATTGGACAATGACTCCAGAACTGAATAATTTAATCGATGAAAAAGAAGGACCAGTTCCCGAGGAAAGTGTTGAAATAGATTCTGAACAAACGTCATCGGTGATAAGTGACGAAAGCAAAAGTAAACAGAGAGTAGGAGCTTTGGATAATTTTGGATACGGTTCCATTGGAAACTTTATGCAAGGTGTAAGCAAAGGTGACGAGGAGAAAATCGAACTTTTGAGGAACGAGTAAAAAATATGGTATGTTCGAATTGTTGCATCGAGTAATGATTTAATCGATAATTCTTCAAAAACAACAATCTATTCATGTTAATTTTTGATTATTTTGGATTTGTTTGAACAATGTCTGGGATGATGATGGTCGACTAATTAAGCAACTAGCACCAACCTAGGGAAATAGAGAAGCGAGGCTAAACTTTGAGATTCTCGTTGAAAATTTCCTACTAGCATCCAACGATGACCATGCTTTGGTTGACTGTTTTTGGTTGGTTCTGATATTCTCGGCATCATAAAATTTAGTCTCACTGCGGTTGCCAGAGAATGCAATTTTTCGTTTAAGATAAATGCTTCCATAATATTTATTTCGATTAGTGATTAATTGCTACGAATAAAAATTATTGCTTGATATATTGTTGATTACCCTAATTAATGATCCCATAATAATAAATTCCATAAATGTTAAAAATCTACCATCTAATTATACAAAAGAAAATATTGTGCAAAAAAAATTAAACAAAAAAGAAGAAATTCTTATCGGCCAATTCCGCAAGAAAAAAATAGCATCCATCACATGAATGAGGCGGATGAAAAATGTTTTTCAACAGTTTTGACACTAAGCTCAAGGAATATTTTATGACGCAGGATGGATTTAGCTCGGGACGGAGGTATTTACTTATTTATTCATTGTTTGTTTGTAACTCTACCACCCTTATTTCTTCCGTTAACCGCCCAATACGGCTGTAAACTCGGGATTTATATATTTCCCCGCGTTTAAAAACTATAAAGAACGAAAAACAGATAACAAATTTTGAAAAAAGAAAGAATGTGCATACAAGTTTAGTGAATTTGGTGCGTGATAGCGAGTTTAAGAATGTGTTAGATATAAATTATTTAAATCGTTGAGTTTTCATACGAGTCTTTGATGATCTTTACATCACATGGTGACGATAACCACGATCACACGCACTTCCAAACAAAAACGCTGAAAGGAAAAATCCACAAAAAAATCAGCAATTTTGCAGAAATATTTCAGTAATTTTTCAGAACTCTATAGTGACTTAGACTGATGGCATTCACTAACGGATTCTTACTACTTAAACTACGCGGTTATTTTTGTAGAGGTCTGTGATTCAGAGAATATAGTAAGAAAAGGGGTCCCATCCCTCAATGAGTCTATCCATCAAAAGTTCTGGATGTTTTACGTATCTTTAAAGTACCTATATAGTAGGGATACAGGGCTACAAAGGCAACAAACTTCAAAGCACTCGGACGACGTCCATTAAAAAAAGCAAATCGAAATTCAGTTTACTTACCAGGAGTCGTCACCTCCAGTGCTGACTAAGCGTTTATCGTCATGTGTGAATCGAACGTTTGTTACGTGAGCCGAATGACCAACATATTTCGAACCTTTCGTCTGAAGGGAGAGAAAAGAATGAAGAATAAACAAGCAACATGCTGAATGGACCTACCTAATGATTAACATCAGATGAAAATAAGAAAAAAGTGACAACAATTGTACAAAAATTCAGAATGGAAAAATAAAGCTTGTGTGTTGAATAATGTAATGGTAAAAAGGAATTTCCCCAAATACGAAAATCACTTAAACCATTCAGGCCCAAAAAACCTTTTAAGCTGTTTTTGGCCCAAATTTGCCCAAAAAATTTTCCTTCAAAAACTGGCTCCGTCACATTTTGGGCATTGCCATTTTGCATCATTGTGCAAAAAATCAGAAAAAAATAATGACAGAATTTTGCACAAAGTCCAAAAAACCCTATTTTTAGGCAGTTTTTGGCCCAAATTTGCCCAAATATATATTTTTCGAAAATCGGCCTCCGTCGCATTTTAGGCATTGGCATTTTGCATCATTGTGTAAAAAATCAGAAAAAAATAATAAAATAATGAGTCAACTTTGAGAAAAGCTATATTTTCTTATTTGATTAAAGGGAAATTTCCCAAAATATGAAAATCCGTTTTTTAAGGCGAATAAGAATTTTCCGGGAAAAACCACTTCAGCCATTCTTTAGAGAATCTTGCCCTCCATCTTTGTCAGGGCCGGCGAATCAATTTTGAAAGTGGAGGGGCCAAATAGTAAGTGTCTAAGGAGGCGCCACCATGGTTAGCTAAATTATTTTTTTCTTAGCAAAAAAGTGTGGGGGGGGGGGCATGGTAAAGGGAATTTCCCAAGAATACAAAAATTCCGTTTTTTAAGGCGAATAAGAATTTTCCGGTAAAAACCGCTTCAGCCATTCTTTAGAGAATCTTGCCCTCCATCTTTGTACAAAAAATCAGAAAAAAGTAATGACAGGATTTTGCACAAAGTCCCAAAAACCCTATTTTTAGGTAGTTTTTGGCCCAGATTTGCCCAAATAAATTTTTCTCGAAAATCGGGCTCCGTCACGTTCTGGGTATTGCCATTTTGCATCATTGTGCAAAAAATCAGAAAAAAATAATGAGTCAACTTTGAGAAAAGCTATATTGTCTTATTTGGTAAAGGGAATTTCCCAAGAATACAAAAATTCCGTTTTTTAAGGCGAATAAGAATTTTCCGGTAAAAACCGCTTCAGCCATTCTTTAGAGAATCTTGCCCTCCATCTTTGTACAAAAAAGTCAGAAAAAAGTAATGACAGGATTTTGCACAAAGTCCAAAAAACCCTATTTTTAGGCAGTTTTTGGCCCAAATTTGCCCAAATATATTTTTTTTCGAAAATCGGGCCCCGTCGCATTTTAGGCATTGCCATTTTGCATCATTGTGCAAAAAATCAGAAAAAAATAATGAGTCAACTTTGAGAAAAGTTATATTGTCTTATTTGGTAAAGGGAATTTCCCAAGAATACAAAAATTCCGTTTTTTAAGGCGAATAAGAATTTTCCGGTAAAAACCGCTTCAGCCATTCTTTAGAGAATCTTGCCCTCCATCTTTGTACAAAAAATCAGAAAAAAGTAATGACAGGATTTTGCACAAAGTCCAAAAAACCCTATTTTTAGGTAGTTTTTGGCCCAGATTTGCCCAAATAAATTTTTCTCGAAAATCGGGCTCCGTCACGTTCTGGGTATTGCCATTTTGCATCATTGTGCAAAAAATCAGAAAAAACTAATGAGCCAATCCTGAGAAAAGCTGGTAACAGACGGACGAACGAACGAACAAACGAACGGACATGGGTTAATTTATAGAACCTCCACCGGGGTACCCGGAGGTAGGTCCAAAAAGCGCAATTCAAAAGGGGAAAGGTATTGGCGTACGAAGAATCTGATCTCCGACAATCATATCATGATTTGCAAAATTCAGGGGAGTTTCAATTGATTTTTCTTTTGCCAAAATTTCAAAATTTAAGAATGAAATTTCCTCGTTACCAAGGTTTCGACAAAAAAGGGCTATTTCCGATGCCGAAGCAGTTTTAGGATTCCGAAATATCGAAATGATTTTGTACACACATTACCGAAATTCTGATGTATAAACGGTCAATTTCTCGTACGCCCCCTTAATACAACATTTCTATTGGTAGACGCCACATGGCAAGACTCGGAGCTCAGAAAACAAGGTATATTACTTAATTATTATTTCTTAATGATACTAAAGAAATTGGTAGTCCGTACGTTTTTAAACATTTTCTTGAGGGAAAAATATATAAAATCTTTCTTGGGACTAAGTTCCAATCAAGAGAAGAAAGTGTGGGACCCGATGAATCGACGGGGCGAACATTTTCAAACCCTCTCTCAGAAATATATTCTTCCATAGCGAGCTGATTGTGACGTGTAGATTTCTTTCAGAATTCTTCGTGGAAATCCGAAACATGTATCATCGGAAGAGAAAATCGCGACAAAAATTCTAGCATCCAAAACAGGAAGAGAATAGTTGTTTATTGCATACAAACGAGGCTGTGTGCGGTCATTAGATGAAGATAATTTGTTTTTTCTAATGACTTTCCGAGACAAGAAAATAATTACAAATTTTCGTCATTACTCGAAGGTAATTTGGAGGCGTGATAATTAATACTTTTTTACCATTCATGCAGTTCACCGCTTAAAATGTATAACGGTAATAGGTTACACCTAGAATTTGAAATTATCCTAAATTCCTCAAGTTCGAGGGTACTCATCGAAAAGATTTTTCCAAATGAACATTGTGTTTTATCAGCACAATCATTTTCCCATTAGGAACAAAAAAAAACTCTCACAGAAGAAAATGCAAGGGAAACAACACTCGAAAAAAATCCACATATTTTGGCGACATTTAAAAAATCATATTTGGAGGTTGTCCACCTTGTCCATGGTAATAAAATTCCTTTAACTTAAATTGACACGATAAAAACATTCATTAGGTAAAAAAAGTCAAGCCCGTAAGTAACAGTCTAGGTACAGTCGGGAACGTGTAGTCGGGGAAATTACTCCAGAGAAACGTCCGAGACTCCTGGAAGGGAAATTGTTTCCCATCCAGAACGCCCGCGCGTAGTTTTTACACAAACGCCGGATTGAAAATAAAATCTATCGCTAGATTTCAAAAAAATGTAGTCCTCCACAAAGGAACCGCTAGACATAATCCATCGTGATGATTACGGCGCGTTCTATGTGTGTTTTGCATGGGAAATAAGTGGCTTCAATTTCTCTTGCCTGAGAAGGGTTAAAGTTTCGCCTCTAGCCATTCCTAGCTAGCTTCAATGTCTATAAATAGCAATAATTACAAGTCGTTCCGTAAAATACATAATTCGATTATAATTTATCAGACGGCCCTCTACGTCAGCACTCGCGGTAGTTCACAAATTTCTAGATCTTCACCACATAATGAGGTAATTATTCGAAGAAAACAATTTTTTCGAAAAAACTCCTCAATTACTCAACCAAAAAGAAGGCGGTAATGGGTGATAAAAATGTCGATGTAGTAAAACTTTGTGGAATATTCCACTGAGTAATTCACAATTCAAGTAAACTTCTTCAGTAATTCTTCCTAGTAGTTCAAAGGAAGGAAAAAACTTTCCTACTCCAAATCTGAGGCTCATTTTCTCATGAAAATATTCTTAATAATACTGTGTTTTGGTAAAGGTCGAAAAGCAAAACAAACGAGGTTCGGTCCGAATTATAAGTGTACACTCTTTGGAGTGGTACTCTACTTCAGTGTAGCGAGTACCTCACCAAAAACCGGGATCTTTCCCGTCAATTGCGTAGAAAAGACGCGAGTGGCGTATAGTATAGGCTAACTTTAGTGAGGATTTAATTTAGGTAATTAGCAAAAAATTAGTTTGCCCAAAGAATTACAAAAAGAAAATTACAGTTTATTCTACGCTGAAAATTGGATACCGAAATATTACCGCGAGAAGAAAGTAACACCATCAGAGCTTCATCACGGTTTCAAATGTAAAAATCTCTTTTGCCCAATAATTCTTATCCTGACTCAACTGGTAAATACAGAAAAGAAATTTTGAATCACTTGTAGAGAATTTATTGACGTTAGCTAGCGATTAAGGAGAGGAAATGACACCATCCGAGCAGACGACACAGGATACCAGACAACATCATGTTGCCAGTAGTTCCTCTTTTGATCTAGCCGACTTTCTAAAGAGATACTTCCTTCTGGCAGTTGATGCTACATTGAAGATTGAAGATTCGTAATTCCTTTGCAGCAAGAAGGAGGGATTTTATTTTTTTGAATTCTTAGAAATGGGCACACTAGAAAACATCTTGGATGAATAACATATTAAAAGAGACCAGTATCATTACTGAAGAGACTGCTAGAATCAGTGTCATAGTGGCTTTGCCTCCTCGCGATTAAGAATCATGGTTGTTTTTTACTTTTCAAATAAATTACCGATTCTTCATTATATTTCTCCAAAATGGAATTCTTTCGTTCTTAAACTGAAATTTCCAAGAAATTTTGAAAAAGGCAAAGTAAAAACAAAGGAAGAAAGAAAGAATTCGGCTCTGCTTTACTTTAACAGTAGAAATTGCAATTGGAATGGGTGGTAGCAACATTGCTAATCGGTAATTGTATTTGGGAACCAAAATTCAAAAATCTTGTCGATATTAGGAGGTTGATGATGATGAATAGTAATCAATAATGAATAATGCAAAGGAGGTTGGGACTGAGCCAACATGATGTTAATGAACTGAAAAATGAATAGACATCAATAGAGTGGGACTCAGGCCCTCGAGCTCAGACCTCTGAATAGGGCGAGAGATTATGAGTGAGAAAAGAAAAGAAATCGGGGACTTGAAAAGGAGAACTTGAAGGAGAAGGACTTGAACAGAGACTATCGTTAATTACATGCCAGAGTTACTAATTTATTTGATGTTATTTATGTTACGCTTATTTGATATTTATTGCTTAATTGAAAAAATACCTAAAATTCCCTTCGTCACAAAATCATGAAGGCGTTTGTTTGGCTTTCCCCAAAGTCTAGAGAATGATCTTTTTAATTTTTGAGAACAACACTAAAAAGTCAACACACAGAGCCTCTTCTGAGTTGCCTATTAGTTTGACCCTTTCTATGTCAGCCATTTTCAAAACACTAAAATAAATCCAGGTCAGACAGATTATTCCAGGGCTGATTTATTGAAGACATTTGCGGGTTGCTGCAAGTACAAAAGGAAAGCATTATCACGAGCAAATTACATCCAAAAAGTGGTTAAATTTTTTTATTTTTGGCATCAGCTCATCATTAACGACGTCATTGAAACCATGGTAACAAAATCTCAACCGCAAAGCATTCTGGACAAATTGGTGTTTACATAACCAACATTTAACTGGGGAGTGAAAAGAATGATACGATCGTTAAATTTTACCCCCGTCTATTCATAAGTTAAAATTATACGTTCAAGGGGGTAAAAATGTATAAAAAGGGGTTCCCTAGTAATATGGTACTTAAGAGGGTCTCTCACTTTCTGTAAAAAGTTTACAATGTAGGTCTAACGTAAATCGTTGATTACAGGCCGCAAAAAAAGTTTTATTGTCTTGGGAATCTATGTTAATTTGGTCAAATTTTGCCTTTTGTTTTTGCACTTAAATTTTGAAATCCAATTTTTCGGTTATGATAAAATTTGGCCTAATGAAGCAGGAGTCAACTGATCTAAAAATTGAAACATTTTTTTGGTCGAATAAATTCAACTCAAAACTAAATTTGACAATTCGCCAGGCCCTGGCTCAGGACTATGTTGATTTATTTTAGCATTAAAGAAATAGACTAAATTCAGTGAAAGATGAATATCGGTAAAAATAAATGAGATACTAAAAAAACCAATATCAAAATCGCAACAGTAGAATAAGTCAATTTCACTGAAGATTGCCATCATGTATGTATGATGTATTTACTCCCAGGGGAGGAGGGTGGTAAACTTAGGCAAAATGGGTTCCAGGTGCCATAAGGTTCCCTTTCTCACACCCTCAAAGGGGTATAAAAACCTATTTAAAAGGAATAGAGTCTCGGTAACGGTTCCAAAATTACGTAAATAAAAAATCGACTCCCTCATAAACTCTTGAAATTTGGACTAAAATTAAACTTTTGGCTGAAATTTTGGGGATTAGTCTCTGTGGGTGGCAAAAACGTCAAAAAATGGACAAAACTTTCGAAAAACAGTCTCTCTAAGGATTGATTTTCAAACTTTGGCTCGGACATACCCGTCATCTCGCAAACCTAGAACCCCGGGTGTTTGCTTTACTTAAACTAGAATAAGTCATTTTATTTATCCAAGAAAATCGTCGACAATCTGATTTAAGGGTAACCGCGACAGACTAATGAAATTAATACGAACCGCAAAATATCTTACTCAATGCTGATTAAAGCAAACTTTCTTCGTGAACGTTAGAAAAACATCCAATCTAAGGTCCTGACAGACTTAAAAGATATTAGTTTCTGATGAAATCTTTCTTGCTCGTGTCAGCATTAGATGTTTATCACATTTAAACCACGATGTGTATTTTTCAATCAAATCAACAAAACAAAGTGCTATATATAAACCTTTCGCCTGGAGGTAACGAAACAACAACAAAATCCAAACGTCACGCGTTCTTACCTAAATGTTTCTATGAAAATTTAACCTTGAATCAAATTTTAAGGATTGTGGCGAGAGATTTGACTGGAGCCTAGTACCTTTCTCAGTGGTGAAATGACAGAGTACAAAATGTACCATCATTAGATTATTATGATAAAGAAAACCTTATTGCACCGGACCCTGGAAGTATTATCATGTACTATTAGCAATATTCAGAGAACGAGTCTGACGAAGAATACCAATATCCGTCACACAATTCGAAGTCCACAATCACATCCACCTTTTTGAAGCTACTTTTTACGGTTTAAACTAAAGTCTGTCTCAATATAATTTGCAGCTGAGACATAAATGGCTGTAACTTTTGATAGAATTCGAATTAGATAGCGGTTTTGTGCTTGTTGAAGAGATAGGAGTGGAATATCATCATAAAGAAAAAACTCAAAAAAACTCGGAAAATGAAGATTGAAAATGAAGAAGTTCATTAGTTAATAATTTGAACAGATTTGAATTCCCTTCCTTGCTCAAAAGAAAGAGTCCCCGCAGCGTGAGCAAAACTATAAAAATAGATCAGATAAACCTTAAAATTATAATTACTTTAAAATCTTTAGACATGCGAAAAAAGATTATACTTACGAATTTTTGGTCCACGGGGAACTTGAACAATTTGACGTAACCGAAGTCATCACCGGTGGCCAACATTTGCCCAGAGTTTGAGAGATGTGCATTGTTAATATCTCCATTCTCGGAATTCTTGGGCCAAATACCGATCACATCTTTTCCAAGGGTACTAAACAAGAGAGGGGGGACATTAAGGTAGAATTTACGTAGATAAAAATTCTGAAGTCTAAAATTTAAATAATCCTTGGTTTTAAAGTGTTTTTGCTAAGATACTCACGTGTTAGACATTATAAGTATCTGTAAAAGCTTATGCGCAATGCTTGCATTTATGTATAAGTAATAATGGTCTCTTAGGAATGCCATTTGAAATAATTATTCTATCTAAAAACGATGTCTTGATACATCTCGACTCTCGAGAAGCGTATTTTAGAATTGAGAACCTACTCTTCTTTTCTTACCGAAGCAATAAATCACTCCTGTCTCACAGCCCCGGTGGAACTTTTTTCACAGTGGTGATAGAAAATTCTATTGAAATCCCGATGGGGAAAGAAATCGTATTGTTCTAAGCTTGAAAAATCCAGTGGAGATGGTTTTGGAGTGCATTTTTTACAGAATTTTTAATGGGGATGAAATGAAAGTTAATTTCCAGGTGGGCCTGGTATTTTTCCAAACGGGGGAAGAAAATTTGGCAAAATTCTAATTTTTGAACATATTTGTTAGCTGAGGTGATTTAAATATTGTGAGGTCAAATTTTAATATAGATTTTGAAAAGAGCTTTCCATTTGACGCAAACTTGATGAAAAAATGAAGGTAATTAATATTTTTTCAGGCTACTGTAAAAGCGAAGAATAAAATTGATCATGGCTTTGTATTGTGAGTAAAGTACACAAACATACGTAACAGAAACAAACAAATTATCTGACGGGTTACAATATCTATAACGCCTCTGTTTATCGAGTTTAATAGACAATTAATCGACTGCAAATTGTCGACGATTCTCTGTTACTAAAAACATACTCAATATTGCTTTAATCACTTTTTCTATTCTTAAAATAGAATAACTGGTCGTTTAAAAGCACTTAGGAAAACAATACATGGACAATTATTGCTCAAAATTCAGTTTAAACCAAAGGTTAATTGGGTAAAAAGGGGTTATACCTGAGGTACTGATAGACAAAATATCGGTAAAAATAATTGTCTGTGGGCTCTATGCTCTCTCAACAAGAAAGAAATCTAAAGGGTGTCGAAAATAGAATATTGACCGAAAATTGAAAAAGTGTTTCGTTTCTTTTCCTTGAATGAATGACCAAGGTCTCAAAATATTAGTTCCAAATATCTCATAATTTCAATCAGGGAGGTAGGTGGAAAGACGTTGTTGTCAATTTCACTGACAAAAATTGATTAGTTTTTAAGATGTTTTTATTTAATATTCTTTCGATGATCTGTCAGTTATTCTTAACTTTAGACCAACCTTAAAACCACTGTGTGTTAATTTCTATGATAAGTTTTTTGATGAGTTTTTGGATTACAAGAGTTTAATATTCATTTAAGTATATCAAGTTTTTACTGGTGATTTCGCAACGACAAAAAGTCTGAGTCATTGATGACATTTAAAAAAATATTCATCGACAAAACTTGACCTCAGCTCGGAAGTTTTGGCTTCATACCGTGTAAAAATGTTTTATTTTCAGTTTTTTTAAAGCATGTTGATGTGATCTTCATAGAGATTGAGACCCGGGGGGAGGGCACTGACCTTGACGGCCGACGGGGACGTGTCGCTTGAGTGGGAAAATGGACCCTGTCAAATATGAATGTTTGACCCTGTAAGAAAGAAAAATCTAATTTTTTTCCTCATTTTCCCCCTGAAAAGTGGCCAAATTGACTAAAAGTAGACGAAAAGTTGAAGAAATCTCTAATTTCCTAATTTTTCGAAATATATGTCTATCTTTTCGATAGCCTTAAAATGACACCATTTTGTTGTTAATGGTTACTAATGACACATTAACGTCATTTTATTGCATGGGAAACAATATTTCGCAATGCTTGGTGGTTAAAATCAGGATTTGAGAAACGTGGTCTGATCTTTCAAATTACACGATTATATTTCATGTTTTTGATTGAGAAATTAATAATATGACAGATGGATCGAGATTCAGATTAATTCACCCTACTCCGTTATCTCGATAAATCTATTATCATAAAGCAATCAAAATGCATGGTAATTGAACTTTCACTTGATCAATCGATTATGATAACTTAAATTAGATTAAAAGATGAAATTTGATGTACAGTTGATGCTCTCTAATTCAAATTTTCAAGGGGAATTGGAATTTTATCGAATAAGGGAGCGTATCAATTAGTAGTCCCGCTGCTGAGATCGAAAAAAGTGGCTAGAAAACAATTTTCGTGACACACATCTTAGAACTAACTTTTTTTGGTGGAAACTCACGAATTAGTATATGTAGATTCCAAAATCAAAAAGTTTCCACGATATTATCGTGCAAGTAACGAGTAATTGGCGATTTTTTGCGTTTCCAGGCAAAATTGGGGGGGGGGGGGCAAAATTGCAAGGCCTGGAAATTCATGACTTTTGGGGGGTCTTCAAATTAAAAAGAGACCTATATCACATGATAGAGCTCTTCAAACTGAGCAAAAAAGTGTATTACACAAAAGTCCCAACTTTTCTAGATCAAAATTTATTGGCCTATTTGTGGTCAAAAAGGTGTTAACTGTGCTCTTCAATAGTGAGGTCAGTGGTTTTACCCCAGCTGGGTAATATTAGATGGTACTGGATCTCTCATCGCTTGAAGTTCAGCAATTAAGAGAAAGATCGAGGGTAAGTGGAGCAATCCAGGGAGAAAGAGTGATACCCACCCCTACCTTCAGGTAGATAGGTAGATAGCTATCGACAGAGGAGCCTTTGCGTCATCCTAACTTACTTGTGTCTTGTTAGAAAGATTTATTTATCTACAAATCGATGCAGTCTATCAATCTTAATATTAAACTCACAAAAATTCATACAACATAAAAAAGGGGCGTTGCAAAGAAGTTTGTATAAAACACTAAGCAACCAGCAAAACTGTTGTTAATTACTTCATACCGACTGCAATTAATACGTTTGTTTATCCAGGAGGTAGCAGTAACTTCTTGGCATCCTGCCAACAGATGTGCAATTGGTATATCAAAATGGGCTCATTCAGCATAATTTGCTTTTTTTTACACAGGAAAGAAGAAACAGTGAAATTAATCTTGTTTATTTATTCGCCACAATTCTGACTGAGTGTTTTAAATTTCGAATCGGGAAATCCGAAAATATTACCATTGTAAGTGGGGGGCGTACGGGACTTCGTAATACCGATATACCGATCACTTTTTCTCTCAATTACCGATATACCGATAAATTTTTCGCTCAAATACCGATACCGATCAATTTTTCTTCATTTTTTAGGTACTCGTCCTCGGAGGGGATACTTAGACAAAAATGGGTGCTTGGTATGTGTGGACGATAAAGGTCGGGTTTTTCATCACCCGAAGTCTCTATAACAACTACCAAACTGTAGCGTGGTGGGTAGGTACAGGCTAGGGAAGCAAAAGTAGAATTTTGGCTTACGGTGCCCCCTTGTAGGCTCATTCTGGCGCCCCTTTTGGTCGCATTGGTATACCGAAATTTAAACTTAAAATTTAGGTCATTTTAGAAACATTTAGGAAATGCGAGCGAAGCGAGCAAGAAAAATTTGCGACATTTTCAGTGAGATGGATTGAGTAAAGCCTAGCAGAGGCGTAGCCACGAGTTTTCGTTTCGGGGGACGAGATTGGAAAATTTTGACCTTTTCAGGCGAAATTTTCAGAGAAAGTTTTTTTCGTAACTTATGCGCCGCAGGCGTAAATTTTTGCTATAAGCAAGCTCAAAGTTAGCGAGAATAAGGTCACAAAAAGTGCAGAAAGCATAAAATCATGTCGCAGAGAGCTTCCTTTGTAATCTTGGCGCCGCCGGCGAAAATTTTGGTCTAAGAAATGTCAAACAGCTTAAATGAGGCCTTAAAAAGGTCAAAGGTAGCCAGAAAAAGGTCACAAAAACTACAAACCCCTTCACATTCTGTTTGGAAAACTTTGACCTTTTTGGTCAATTATTTTTTTTTTGGGGGGGGGGGGGAGCGACCGCCCACTCTGCCCCCCGGTGGCTACGCCGCTGCTAGTACAGTAAAATGATATTGAAATGGGAGAGAAGCGAGCACAAAATTTTTGAGAAGAAAAGGAACAAAACACAACCATGTTAAATTATATAAACTTTAAAATCAGGTTTATAATATATGACAAATCTTATCTAAAATATCAATTATTCCACATACAATCCTTGAAGAACTATAATTGGTCATGCTTCTCTATAGTCAGTGCAAAAAGGTTGACTCTGTTTGACGCGAGCGAAGCGATCGAAAAAATTTTCCAGAATAAAGCTTAAATTTGACCAAAACTTTAGTAAGATGCTAGAAATTGAATAAGAAAACGATCAAGGGACCTAAAACTTTCATCGAAAATGGGAGCTTATCGAGTGATAGAATGTCGAATAGTAGAAAGTAACGGATAAAGATATAAATTTGATACTATCTCTACAATCGGTGACATAAAATTTGGCACGAAAGGGAAATTCCCCACGAAACACAAACGATTTGTAAGTGCTCTAAAGTAGGTTAGAAGAGTTTTAACACTGAGTTTTAATGCTAGACTCAAGACTTAGGAGCTTAGGATCCGAGGATCAAAAAGTTCAAAAATTGTCTGATAAGGCTTGAAATATAGCCTGGAAGCCAATAAATCCCTCCCAAATCGAAATATTCGATGAAATGAAGTTGAAGGCCCGAAATTGACATTCTCGCTCGAACTTCTTCATTTTCGGAAAACGGTAAAATAACCAAAATTGCCAATATGTTATGGCACTGATTGTAGATCAAAAAAATTGAAAGAAACTATGCGAGGGAAGCAAGCGAAAAAAATTTCATGATTTTTAAAGTTATTTCTGGTCGTGGGGCGCAATTTAAAGCGAATTTAGGGTAATTTTAAGATTTGGGCGTTCAAAAAAGCTCAACTTGGGGAGGCGTGGTCCCCTGTCACAACGCCAATGGATCGAAAAGGGGAGCTTATCAAAGAGTAGAACGTCAATTTAGAGAGCGTCAACTGTATTCACGACAGACCTCTGGCTGAGCCTCCTTGCCTTATCAAAATTGCAGCAATGATTTTTCAAATTGGCGCCCCTGAGTGTTCCTTAATTTGTACTAATTTACGTATGAGGGAGCGATTATTTAGTAGATCAGCGCTTAGAACATATCGTTCATATATTTGAATAGAAAAGGAGGCTTTGGCCAAATAGAAAATCTTTGAAAGTCAACCAAATAACATAAACTCTAAAAAAGTCTTGAATTTGATACTTATCAAGAAGATTTGGAAAGTATGACTTGATAGCCCCTGGATATTATTGGATAATACACATGCAATGAAGAAAAGGTGGAAAGTTAACTCATTCACGCTTTTTGATCAAGAATTTCACAAAAAAAGCTAAGATTTTGTTTCACATGTTAAATTTAGGCTGGCCAAATCTAGGAATACAGTTAGAATATTTTAGGAGGAATTTCTTGAGTTAAGAATATATCCATGATGAAATGACACTATTCATGATATGCACCATTGCAATGTCTTCCACGGACCCAACAGCTGATTGGCTGCAAGTGACATATTTACTGATATTTACTTACGCCACTTACAACCAATCAGATGTCGTGGTCTGTGAATGTCAGAAGACATTGCAATGGTGCATATCATGATCTTGCGAAAAAAGCGTGTACGAGAAAACTTAATACATAAACCGGACATGAATCACTACACGACCAGTAAGTAATGGTCATATAATTGTTTTGTTGTATTGTCTTGCGTTTCATGTAGGAAACGACTAGCATATCCTGGCATCCTGCCAATAGATATTGTTGCGTAGCAATACAAACAGCTCATTCAGCTCTTTTGCTTCCCTTTTTACGCAAAGGAAGAAGAATGTTTCATAGATGGCGTCAACAAACCCTTTGTTACTCACATTCACACTCCTCATTTAGGTTGTTAACCTTCATGTCGTAAGTTACCAAAAATATCATAACCTTATAAACAAGCGATGGTTGTTGCTAATAGATGGTGGGTGTGTTATTATGAACATCATCCAAACAATTTTCATACTGGGTTAGAAAAGTTATTATGTTCCACATTACATTCCTTAATACTTCATCGTCAACAAATACCGGGGGGAGAGGTTTCGAAAGATCAAAGTTCAACAAGCTACATGCTGAATGGACTTACCTCAAGGCTAGTGTAATAAGTAAATGGGAAAAGTGACAACAAAAGTGATAAAATGCATACTAGAAATCTAAAAAAATACCAAGCCAATCGCGAGAAAATCTGATTTTTTTAAGCCCAAAAAAAAATTCCCGGAAAAAAAGGCTTTAGCCACCTTTTAAATAGCCTCATCCTCTATCATTCTGCCAAAAATCGAAAAAAGCTAATGAAGCAATTTTGCACACAGTCTAGTCTAGCAAGCTAGACGACTAATTTATATATAGTAGAAATAAAGCAAAAAGTAATGAATGGAACAATTTTAGTCGTCTAGAAACCTTTGTGCACTAACTCCAAACAAAAGAAAAGTGTCAATATTGCAATTATAATTTTTTCCTGCTCAAAATAATTCTTGAGAAAAAAAATATGTGTGGATTTGTGTATTGAAAGTTTTTCATTTGAGTTGATTTCGTTTGTTGTTGCTTGATAAATTGTTTTCTCGCTACGCAAGTTTCTGCGTAGCTAGCCCCTGTATCTATAAAGCTGAAACACCGGATTCTTCCAGTCGTTTATACAAACTAAATCCCGTATTATTATTATTAGTATTGGTATTATTAGTATTACACGCATTATAAACGACTCCAGTCTACACACAGTCCAAAAAATCCCATATTTCCCATATCCCAGTTTTCGGTTATATTTTGAGAGAGATACAAAAGCTAGATATTCCCTGGGTTCGAGGGTGATAAAATGAAAAGACATTAATTTTGAAAACAACATCTTACCAAGTCCAAGTATGCCATGTGATTTGAGACAACTTATTTTCATCGGTCACGTGTGTACCATCTGGAACAGCGAATACTAGTCGTTCGTAAGACCCTGTACACACCTGCAAATGAGAAAAAGTGATATTTGGTCAGATAAGCATCAGTAACTTCAATCCATTATGAGGATTTAAAAAGCCGACCAGTAATAATCCTGTCCTAATAAAGCAAACTCCTTTTAACTCGGACTATTTTAAACTTCCTTTTACTCAAACTAAAACGATTGTAGGAAAATAATGTCAAGTTATTATCTAATTCGAAAAAAGAGTCCTTGGTCCCTTGAAGATCGAATTAGAACAAAATAATAAGCTTAAACTTCCTGTCAGGACAAAATGATTTGTTCGGGAAAAAGAGTTTCTTTGGTGAATAAGTACCGGGGGCTGGTCGGTCTATCTCAGTATTGGTTTCAAGGAAGAAAATAAAAGGCCAGGTTTTGATACGTTCTTTGTTACATAAATTCATTCGCTTCATTCTGCATTTCAGACAGTTCTGGATGTCAAAGTTGTGTTGACTTTGCAAACATTTTCAGACTAGTTGGCATTTGTTTTTGGAAAATTCTATGTAATTTCCCTAGTACTTTGACAAAATGTTCCAAGGCACATGAAACCTTAAACCAGACAAAATGTTGTAAAAAAAACTAATGATTTATCAGGTGTGCGAACTGGAAAAAATCATTGGATAGTTTATAAGGTGTTTAATATCTTAATCGCGTCTGGATATTTGTCCAAACTCGGTAAGAGGTAGCTTCTCAAAATAGAGACAAGTCGTCTACATAACTGATTTTGCATTACTCCACAGCATCACCTTTCAAAAGAATAAAGTTTCAGACATTTGAATTCCTGTTTCGTAAAATCACGTGTCGATACTTTAGGAATACTGCCACGAATCTCCGAAGAAAGATGATATTTCTCTTAAACTGGAATCTATATTCTTTGTCTCTTGAGAATGAACGAGGACTAAGGAACACATAGAGCAGAAATTTCAGCTCAAGCTATGCTATAGGCATAATATAATTAGATATAATTGACGAGGATGGCAAAATACTAGAGGTGAATCTTCAACCTTTCCCAGGGAGGTAAACGTGATGCCGTTTGAGATTTGCGCCGCATTTCGAATAACGAATTGAGTTAAGCGCTTTATTTGTTTTTGCGTGGAATATTCTAAAATATAGTGGTCTACGTTCAATCGACCGTCAGTGTGAAAACCTCGCAGGTCGCCAGTAGCGTAGGGGGGGCGCAAAATTTGTGTAGGAGAGCAGATTTTTATGACACTGTAATTATCTATTCATAATATAAAAAGATAATTACTGTGTCATAAAAATCTGCTCTCCTACACAAATTTTGCGCCCCTCCTGTCTATGCTACTGCGTCGCACAACTTATGTAGGAAATAAGTGATTTCCAAACCCTACAAAGGAGATTCGACTGTAGCCTTCATCTTGCATTCATATAATGTATAATTTTATTAAGGTATTACGCATTTCTTACTTTAATAAGGGCAACCTTTAAAAGCTTGGAACTAACAAAGTAACTTCCCTTCCTCTCGATGACTCATCATGACTCATCACGAAGATTTCAGTGAAAGTACTTTAGATGTCATCTTATTAAAATTCAATTCGATAAAATTAAGGAACGTTAATGACTATGATAGCTCTACTTGCTAATTGCTGTCATTAAGATTGCAAAATAAGTTTATGTGAAAAATGAGCCAATGAAAGCTGCATTTTGGTAGTGAAATAACAAGGTATGGGGTAAAATCGAACTCCGAGCCTTGAAGGGTGAAAAATAAGGATGTTAGGTGATGCCAAAGTACTGCCTCGCCTACTTCAATAGAAAGACAAAGTTGTTAACACGTGAAAATCACGTAAAAGTATGATGATCAATCTTAGTCTTCATTAAAGATGCTTTTTTAAGAAAGCAATAAGCGGAATAAAAGGACAGGAAAATTTCCAAGGCATTTCGCAAGACTCTAAAATTAGTTTCCTGTATGTACACAGACTGCCCGCCAGACTGGAATTTGGACATTGGTTTGGGTTGAAGGAATTTGTACATTGTAAACTGACTGAACGTTAATAATTTAGAGAGAACAAAACTTTGAACTTTGAACACCATTAAATACACGTGAAAAATGGAATATTTCTTAAGAAAATTCATGACAGCTAATTTACATTGACATTACAGTGTATGATACGTTGAAACGAATTCCAATGTTTGCTTTGGTGTCTCGCTAATAATAACGGCATTGCTTTCGTGCGAAAGTATCATTGCACGGAAAACTAAGTAAGGTAGACGACTAATTCAGACAAAGTAGAAATAAAGCAAAAAGTAATGGAGGGAACCATTTTAGTTTATACAAACTAAATTCCATAACAATAATCGTAATATCATGTAAGCCTATACTACTGTATTATTACACGCATTACCGAGCATTATTTTGCATAAAAATGTAAACCTTAAATCGGGATATTCAAGACTGTATTCATTTTTATAGCTTTGCAAGTGTTTTGAGCTCAGGGTACAATTTATATTTTTCTTTTAATTTTGGGCGAAGAAAATGCTGGAATTTTCCCATCAACTGAAACTGATATATCAGTGAATCACATCTAAGAAATTTTGCTCTTTGCTCCCACATTCGAACAAATTCGAGGATATTAAGTGTCAACATAAGAGGCTTTAAATTGTCAAAAATTTCGCAAAAATTTCACCTTGTGCGAATACGATCAAATTTCGCGACGCAAATATCAATAATTTGCGCATCTTATAAAGCACCGAAGGAATTGTACAAATATGGGGATTAAAAATGGGGGAGTTGTAACAATTAAATCCAGTTTTATTTTGCTTGTAGGGTTGATTTCTATAAAATTTGATACTGCTCTGTCATTTTGAAATCCATGAAAATCTACCGGTTTTGTAGAGGTTCGCTTGAATTATGTTTATTGTTTGGATTATTGTATCGAATTCAACTCAAAGGAGGTCTGTATACCGTAATGAGGAATGTGATGTGATATGAAAGTTTGTTAACTAATTCCTTTCGGACTAAAGTAACGGTTCAATGCTACATCAGGCACTTATCTTGGGGGGGGGGGGTTCATGGTTGGCGGAGGAGCGGAATCGGCCCTTTTTTCGGACGGAATGGCGGAATTTGGCGAAAATTTAGACGGAATTACGGAAATTGGGTTCTCTGACGGAGACGGAAAATTAGACAATTTTAGTGCGGAAAAACGGAATTTAGCAAAAAAATTTGCGGAATTTCGGAATTGGTAAAAGATATTCAAAATTTTGCGGAATTTTCGACAAAAATATTGAATTTCAAAGGAATTTTCGGTGACGGAATTTTGGTTCAATTTAAGACGGTTTGACGGAAATTGGAGAAAAAATTGGCGGAGTTGCGGAATCGGGTACCCCCTGAAACCCCCCCTGTGCATAGCACTACTTCGTCACATATCCTTACTTCGTCTCCTATTGTTATTTTCTCTTTTACGTCATAATATATGCATGAATAATCGCATAAATTATTTCTGATTGATCTTGAGATTAGAGGTGGTTTCTACTTTCTTTTTTTATTGTATTGTTCTGTATGTAACACCTTTATAGCTGTTGAAATTAAACAAAAAAATTGTTCTTTCATTCTTTCATGTGAAGGTGTTAATAAACAAATGATACAAGAAATAGTCTATGGTTGATCTCTCTTTTTTTTAAAGGTGTTAACAAGCAAACTAATAAAGTGAATGGATGGTCGCTTTTTTGTTCCGTCTAGCAAAAAGTAATACAAAAGGTTGAAATCTCAATGTCTGAACCCTTTTTTTATCAAAAACTTTGTAAAGAACATACAGTATACGGTTTCTAAGAAGCGGCACAAAAAAAACTAATAAAATAGGAATCGAATTTGATATTATTTTTTAAATAATTTTAGATAAATTAGTTTTCACATTGATCTATCTGTGGAAGTTTTAAAAATCGAAATTTTTTCAGCTTGTTTCTTTCGTATCTCTAAAAGTAATGATAAAGTCTCCTTATAACAAGTCAAAATGTAGAAGAAAGAAGTTTTTTGATACATACATCAACCAGGTCACAAGTTCTGAGACACTTTCGTTTTCGACAGATCACTCTATCCTATCCTGATCACGGCTGGGATCCCTTAAAATCGGTCTTACCGGTTACCGATCGCCGTAAAAATTTTAATAATATTTTTGGGTTAAGATTCAAAAGAAAGAGCACCCTAAAGCTTTAAAAAAAATTGAATGTTTTTAAAAAATCTCAATAGAAACAGGTATATCTTATTCTGTCTCGTCGGGCGTTTCGGCCGCAAAAGTGCAAGGTAGCAACTCCTCTGCACCTGAACTTTCAATATATCGTAAAATTCTTTAAATATCGAAGAAATTTTTGGACGAATAATGGAAGTGAGGAGAGCTTTTAATGAAAGATATGATTAAGTAACATTTGATGGGGTTTTATGCGAAAAATATCTGAATGTTTAAGGAGTAAAGAGTTGCGACCAAGTAGTGTTTGGTGTTTTTGGTCCAAACTATGAACATTTCTAATGAGAAAAAAGGCGTAACGAAGTAGTATTAGGTGTTTGAGGTCCAAATTAGGAAAAATTCTTACGAGTAAAGCGGCGTGACCAAGTAGTGTTTAGTGTTTATGATCCAAATATCCAAATTAGGAATATTTTTTATGGACATGTTTTTTTTTGACTGTACCAAAATCAGGTTTTCGAAAATCGTGAAAATCACTTTATTTTAATTATTTCGTCATTCGCATGATGAATTTTCCCAAAATTTTGATATGTATTGAAATTTGGGAAGGGCTTTAAAATGAGCTATTTGAAAGTTCAAAATTCGGAGTATTTCAGGATTAATTAATCATGGAGTGTTTTGGATCATATCTCACTCCATGACTCATTATTCGGTCCTGAGGAGGTTTCTATGCATTTCTGAGGTAGTCTAAAATCATAAAATAGCCTGAGGAGTAATTTTTTTAAAGGCCGGAGTGAGTTATGATCAAGACTTTTTTAATCATTTTTCACTCATTTTAACAATTCCCGTTTTCTTTAGTTCGTTCCTTTCTTATCAACTAAACAAAAATCTCAAATCACTTCCCCGATAGATAGACTCGTCAGGAAAATATATATACGATTAGAATTAGCACCTAGATTTCAAAAATGATCAATTTGATCCTATTTTCCTCCGTTTTTTTCCAAAAAAGAGAGGTCGATGTGAAAATTCAATCCTTTAGCTACACCCTCATATAAGTTTCGTATATAAATTGGACACAACAAAGGCCAAATATAGAGCCGACTTTATAAATCCGAAATAGACTATGATTTTTTTCATCCCTGAAATACTCCGGATTCAACAAGCGATATCTTAAGTTCCATAAAAGCTATTAAGATCGGACAAAAAGTATCGGACAGAGCTACTAATCTATTTTCTTATTTTTGAATAACGATAAGAAAGGGTTCAGCTGTCTCTGTTAGTGCCAATTTGAAACGGGTTGGTTGAAAATCGGCATTTTGGTACAGTCAAAAAAAAACATGTCCTTATGAGTAAAAAGTAGCGATAGCGACCAAGTAGTGTTTGGTCCAAATTATGAACTTTTCTTATGAAGAAAAAAATGTGACCAAGTAGTGTTTGGTGTTTTTGTGTGAAAGTATGATCATTTCTAATGGGTAAAAAGGCGTGACCAAGTAGTGTTTGGTGTTTTTGTTCCAAGTTATTAACATTTCTAGTGAATGGAAAAACGTGACCAAGTAGTGTTTGGTCTTTTGGTGCAAACTATGAGCATTTTTAAGGATGAAAAAAATGTGATCAATTAGTGTTTGGAGTTTTCGGTCCAAACTAGGAATACACGTTTTTTTTTTATAAGGAACCTTAACTTTGCTCTGAGCCTGGAGTTCCTTATTTTTACAGAGAATTTCAGTCTCAAAGTTCCTTATCGAGTTCCTTACTACATAGGAAATTTTGAACTTTTTGCCCCTTGAAAGATCAAAATTTGGTCAAATTAGTCCCAATAAGGTACATTATTTTCAAAATCCACTTATTCTCAGCCTGAGCAGTTCCTTAACAATTCCTTATTTTTTGAACCATTTTCAGCCTCGAGTTCCTTATAAACGTGTTCCTTATAAAAAAAAAACGTGTATTTCTTATGAGTAAAATGGCGTGACCAAGTAGTGTTTTGGTGTTTGGATGCAAGTATAATCATTTCTAATGGGTAAAAAGACGTGACCAAGTAGTGTTTGGTGTTTTTGTTCCAAGTTATTAACATTTGTAGTGAATGGAAAAACGTGACCAAGTAGTGTTTGGTCTTTTGGTGCAAACTATGAGCATTTTTAAGGATAAAAAAAAATGTGATCAATTAGTGTTTGGAGTTTTCGGTCCAAATTAGGAATATTTCTTATGAGTAAAATGGCGTGACCAAGTAGTGTTTTGGTGTTTGGATGCAAGTATGATCATTTCTAATGGGTAAAAAGACGTGACCAAGTAGTGTTTGGTGTTTTTGTTCCAAGTTATTAAATATTCTAGTGAATGGAAAAACGTGACCAAGTAGTGTTTGGTCTTTTGGTGCAAACTATGAGCATTTTTAAGGATAAAAATGTGATCAATTAGTGTTTGGAGTTTTCGGTCCAAATTAGGAATATTTCTTATGAGTAAAATGGCGTGACCAAGTAGTGTTTTGGTGTTTGGATGCAAGTATGATCATTTCTAATGGGTAAAAAGACGTAACCAAGTATTGTTTGGTGTTTTTGTTCCAAGTTATTAAAATTTCTAGTGAATGGAAAAACGTGACCAAGTAGTGTTTGGTCTTTTGGTGCAAACTATGAGCATTTTTAAGGATAAAAATGTGATCAATTAGTGTTTGGAGTTTTCGGTCCAAATTAGGAATATTTCTTATGAGTAAAATGGCGTGACCAAGTAGTGTTTTGGTGTTTGGATGCAAGTATGATCATTTCTAATGAGTAAAAAGGCGTGACCGAGTAGTGTTTGTTAATTAAAACTATGAACATTCTTAATGGGTAAAAAATTGACCGAGAAACGTTTTTTATTTGTGCAATTTGTAAAGTTTCTTGAGTTAAAATATGTGAAATACCTACCATATACCTAAATTACATTTCTTTAACTGGCCAATCAAATCACTAATATATATGTAATATTTTGAAGAGTGAGTGCACGATGAACAATCGTGATTGAATATCTAAAGAAATGTCTCGAAGAAACCATAATACGCATGCGCAGGTGCTCTACACATTGTCAGAAAAAAACTTCTGAAGCAAATGGCTTTTTTTCGTGACGAAATAAAACAAGAAAGTATGAGAAGAAAAAGCAAAATTATTATTTTTTACGTTTTTATTCTGCTTTTTGGAAATGTAATCAAAACCGAGAACCGTCTTATAGAATACGGCTATAGAAGACGAAGATTATGAATTATTCGTCAATATAATTCAAAATGATGGTCGGAATATGGTTAAAGGAAGGGAGCGCACAAACCTAGCCTGGGAATCCATGCTATGATTTCTTCTTTGATAAACTGATAGCGAAATGTATAGCATGGTATGGGCTGAGAGTTTGAATTTCTCAGATCTTAATAACGGTTGAAAACATAGCCAATCAAATTTTGTTATTCTTTTACTGGTCACACTTTCTTAGAGAAAGCGCAACTTTCAAAATTTGGATTTTATTTTAGTAAGTGAGGACAGCGCTAAATTCGAATTTCCCACTGTAAAAAATGTGAGTCCAATATTGGACTCACAGCTCAAACCCATCTTGTGTACATCAAATTATAAAAAAACACACGACAGTTCTCCTGTCTAGCACAAACCAGGACAGAAAAGTGGCACGGTTATATTTATCAGGGAATTTGGACATCGAGCTTACATATAATCCTATAAAAGAAGATGACGAAGAGATGTTGGTAAGTATTTTTTTAAACTCCGTTGTAAAATTATTTTGATAATTATTCTGCACTGCGATCTTTGGAGTAATGTTTAAAAATCGGGGAAATCGAAAATTAACTTTTGTAATATGTGCTGTACAGTTTCCTAAAATAACCCTATATTTTGGGTCAATGAAGCCCCTATGTGTACAATTTGAACACAAAAATTTGTTTTGATGATGTTTGCTCAAGTTTGGGTAATTTGGGAAATGTTTGATTTTAGCTCCCTCAAAATCCCACCATATCCCGCGTAAGCTCCCTCAAAATCGGAATCGGAATAATTCCCAATTAGGAAGAAGTAGAGCTCTGAAATTTTCACTGGATATCCGTTTTATTATTCTGAATCGTATAAAGGAAAAATTCCATCTTTAAACTTCATTAATTTTTCTTTCACAACCAAAATTGAACATTTTTTGAATCCGATTAAAGATCGCCGTGCTGGTTTGACATTAATTAAAAGCAAAATGTTGATGTGTGGTCAAAAAAATGTATCCTTACTTGGTCACGATGCATTGCGTAAGGGTCCTTTAAAAATTTCGCAAAAATTTATATTCCCACTAAATGGTCACGTGATTTAAAAGTTAGATTTTACAGATTAGTCAAAAAAATTTTCATTACATGGTCACATGATTTTAAAGTTAGATTTTGCAATTTTGCAGATCAGTCAAAAAAATGTATCCTTACTTGGTCACATGACTTGAAAGTTATAGTTTGCAGATCAGTCAAAAAAATTTATCCTTACTTGGTCACATGACTTGAAAGTTAGATTTTGTAGATCAGTTAAAAGATTTATCCTTACTTGGTCACATAACTTGAAAGTTAGATTTCGCAGATCAGGCAAAAAAATTTATCCTTACTGTGTCACATGACTTGAAAGTTAGATTTCGCAGATCAGTCAAAAAGATTTATCCTTACTTGGTCACATGACTTGAAAGTTAGATTTCGCAGATCAGGCAAAAAAAATTTATCCTTACTTGGTCACGATGCATTGTGTAAGAGTTCTTTAAAAATTTCGCAAAAATTTGTATTCCCACTACACGGTCACGTGATTCAAAAGTTAGATTTTACATATTAGTCAAAAAGATTTATCCTTACTTGGTCACATGACTTGAAAGTTAGATTTCGCAGATCAGGCAAAATAATTTATCCTTACTTGGTCACATGACTTGAAAGTTAGATTTTGCAGATCAGTCAAAAAAATTCATCCTTACTTGGTCACATGACTTGAAAGTTAGATTTTGCAGATCAGTCAAAATAATTTATCCTTACTTGGTCACATGACTTGAAAGTTAGATTTTGCAGATCAGTCAAAAAAATTTATCCTTACTTGGTCACATGACTTGAAAGTTAGATTTCGCAGATCAGGCAAAAAATTTATCCTTACTTGGTCACATGACTTGAAAGTTAGATTTTTCAGATCAGTCAAAAAAAATTATCCTTACTTGGTCACATGACTTGAAAGTTAGATTTTGCAGATCAGTCAAAAAAAAATTATCCTTACTTGGTCACATGACTTGAAAGTTATATTTTGCAGATCAGTCAAAAAAATTATCCTTACTTGGTCACATGACTTGAAAGTTAGATTTCGCAGATCAGGCAAAAAAATTTATCCTTACTTGGTCACATGACTTGAAAGTTAGATTTTGCAGATCAGTCAAAAAAGTTTATCCTTACTTGGTCACATGACTTGAAAGTTAGATTTCGCAGATCAGGCAAAAAAAATTATCCTTACTTGGTCACGATGCATTGTGTAAGAGTTCTGTAAAAATTTCGCAAAAATTTGTATTCCCACTACACGGTCACGTGATTTAAAATTTAGATTTTACATATTAGTCAAAAAGATTTATCCTTACTTGGTCACATGACTTGAAAGTTATATTTTGCAGATCAGTCAAAAAAATTTATCCTTACTTGGTCACATGACTTGAAAGTTAGATTTTGTAGATCAGTTAAAAGATTTATCCTTACTTGGTCACATAACTTGAAAGTTAAATTTCGCAGATCAGGCAAAAAAATTTATCCTTACTGTGTCACATGAGTTGAAAGTTAGATTTCGCAGATCAGTCAAAAAGATTTATCCTTACTTGGTCACATGACTTGAAAGTTAGATTTCGCAGATCAGGCAAAAAAAATTTATCCTTACTTGGTCGCGATGCATTGTGTAAGAGTTCTTTAAAAATTTCGCAAAAATTTGTATTCCCACTACACGGTCACGTGATTCAAAAGTTAGATTTTACATATTAGTCAAAAAGATTTATCCTTACTTGGTCACATGACTTGAAAGTTAGATTTCGCAGATCAGGCAAAATAATTTATCCTTACTTGGTCACATGACTTGAAAGTTAGATTTTGCAGATCAGTCAAAAAAATTCATCCTTACTTGGTCACATGACTTGAAAGTTAGATTTTGCAGATCAGTCAAAATAATTTATCCTTACTTGGTCACATGACTTGAAAGTTAGATTTTGCAGATCAGTCAAAAAAATTTATCCTTACTTGGTCACATGACTTGAAAGTTAGATTTCGCAGATCAGGCAAACAATTTATCCTTACTTGGTCACATGACTTGAAAGTTAGATTTTTTCAGATCAGTCAAAAAAAATTATCCTTACTTGGTCACATGACTTGAAAGTTAGATTTTGCAGATCAGTCAAAAAAAATTATCCTTACTTGGTCACATGACTTGAAAGTTATATTTTGCAGATCAGTCAAAAAAAATTATCCTTACTTGGTCACATGACTTGAAAGTTAGATTTCGCAGATCAGGCAAAAAAATTTATCCTTACTTGGTCACATGACTTGAAAGTTAGATTTTGCAGATCAGTCAAATAATTTATCCTTACTTGGTCACATGACTTGAAAGTTAGATTTTGCAGATCAGTCAAAAAAATTTATCCTTACTTGGTCACATGACTTGAAAGTTAGATTTCGCAGATCAGGCAAAAAATTTATCCTTACTTGGTCACATGACTTGAAAGTTAGATTTTTCAGATCAGTCAAAAAAAATTATCCTTACTTGGTCACATGACTTGAAAGTTAGATTTTGCAGATCAGTCAAAAAAAAATTATCCTTACTTGGTCACATGACTTGAAAGTTATATTTTGCAGATCAGTCAAAAAAAATTATCCTTACTTGGTCACATGACTTGAAAGTTAGATTTCGCAGATCAGGCAAAAAAATTTATCCTTACTTGGTCACATGACTTGAAAGTTAGATTTTGCAGATCAGTCAAAAAAGTTTATCCTTACTTGGTCACATGACTTGAAAGTTAGATTTTGCAGATCAGTCAAAAAAATTTATCCTTACTTGGCCACATGACTTGAAAGTTAGATTTTACAGGTCAGTCAAAAAAATTTATCCTTACTTGGTCACATGACTTGAAAGTTAGATTTTGCAGATCAGTCAAAAAAAAATTATCCTTACTTGGTCACATGACTTGAAAGTTAGATTTCGCAGATCAGGCAAAAAAATTTATCCTTACTTGGTCACATGACTTGAAAGTTAGATTTCGCAGATCAGGCAAAAAAATTTATCCTTACTTGGTCACATGACTTGAAAGTTAGATTTTGCAGATCAGTCAAAAAGTTTATCCTTACTTGGTCACATGACTTGAAAGTTAGATTTTGCAGATCAGTCAAAAAAATTTATCCTTACTTGGCCACATGACTTGAAAGTTAGATTTTACAGGTCAGTCAAAAAAATTTATCCTTACTTGGTCACATGACTTGAAAGTTAGATTTTGCAGATCAGTCAAAAAAAAATTATCCTTACTTGGTCACATGACTTGAAAGTTAGATTTCTCAGATCAGGCAAAAAAATTTATCCTTACTTGGTCACATGACTTGAAAGTTAGATTTTGCAGATCAGTCAAAAAGATTTATCCTTACTTGGTCACATGACTTGAAAGTTAGATTTTGCAGATCAGTCAAAAAAAATTATCCTTACTTGGTCACATGACTTGAAAGTTAGATTTTGCAGATCAGTCAAAAAAAAATTATCCTTACTTGGTCACATGACTTGAAAGTTAGATTTTGCAGATCAGTCAAAAACAATTTATCCTTACTTGGTCACATGACTTGAAAGTTAGATTTCGCAGATCAGGCAAAAAGATTTATCCTTACTTGGTCACATGGTCAAAATATGTTTTTTATTTACCTCTTCGCCTATCATTTTCACACCTAACGGTAATTACTTTATGTATTCTAGAAAAATATATCTGTCAATCAATTTGCCATATTTTATTCAAAGATATCTGTCAATCAACTTTATTAGCTTGCATAATAGCATATGTTACGTCATGTTGTTTAAATGATTAACAATAATCTAGTAGAAACCATGTATATTTAGCTGTTTAATTTTTAGGCATACATTATGACGTAGAAAAGAAAATAACAATAGGAGACGAAGTAAGGATATGTGACGAAGTAGTGCTATGCACACCCCCTTATCTTATTAGTCGCCGAGAATCGTTTCTGAAATCATCTCACAAGAATCTTAGAAGCCGAAAATACATTTAGTCCCATCAATCGGTCAGATCACCTCTCAACTTCACAGACAAAAAACAAAACTTTTTCCTAGAGAATCTTCATGTTCGATCTAAAGTTACGTAATTTCCGCCATTATGGAAGCCCAGCTGGCACACAACGTTGTTTTAACGTTCATCTTACGTTATATGGACGTTAGATAAACGTTAAAAGAACGTTGCGTGCCAGCTGAGAGCAAACGTTCGAATCTTTAGAGGTTATTCCAAATCGAACGTTTGTTTCCATAATGGGGGAAATTACGCAACTACTTAATAAAACATGAAAAACCTTCATAGGACCTAAAATTTACTACTGACCAAATCGTTCGGTTTTTCCGATTATTGAGGCCCTGAATTGCTTTGATTGTATTTCCTAGACAAGCTTTCCGCATAGCAGTTGATCTTACAGGAAACCACAACTTGAGAACAACTAGTCCTGTTTTGTCTGGTCAGACAAGTGTTTTTCGTCAGTTAGGAGATTGATAACAATACATTTCTCACATGCAAAGTACTAGTATAAACCAGCAACCAGTAGACGAATTTGATCTCCGTTGCACGCATATGGAAAGTTCAAAAGGTGGAATATCAATGATGTAAGAAGGAGACGAAGGAAAAAGGAGGACCTGAACGAATTCTCTTTTCAGAAAGTTTTACAATAAGGTTTTGAGTGAAAAATTATCAGGTATCTATAACTTATGAAAGAAACTTTCCGAGCGCGGCGAGCTATATTATTGAATAGACCAGTGTACAGGATTTGTATCAGGTCTGAAGTGCAGTACTGTTCTTATCAAAAAGTAACTCAAGTTTTTGTTGACAATTTAGCATGATATGTAGCGTGCTTCAAGTGACATTTGCGGAAAGTACGGGTGGTTTTGAGAGATGTCAAGTAGTCCACTTGCTTTTCAATGCACGCAATAATTATTGCCTTTATTCTGCTTACCAAATACTAGCAAAGTGTTCATTACACGTTTTTTTTTTAAGAAACTAGTTTTACCAAGCAGCCTCAATGTTTCTTAAGAAATCGGCCTTTTGAGCCTTAAATGTTTCTTACACGTTTCTAAACTTTTTGACATAATCAGCCTTATGAAAGGCTGGATTGGAAGGTTCTTAAAAAAACCGAATTAAAAAATGTTATTTTCTCATTCTCAGCCTCAGCATGTTTCTTAGATGTTTCTTAGTTTTTAGGCATGCTGAGCCTCATGTTTCTTAAAAGTGTGTTTCTTAAAAAAAAACGTGTATACCAACAGAGAGTAGTCGTACAGGTTTTTTTATTTAAAAGATAATGCTGGCTTGTGTCCATAAGAATAACATTTTTAGGCTTAAAATTCAAAAAGCTGGTAAGAAAATCTGAAATTTTGAACATTCTTATAAAGGAACATGTATTAAGAAGGTGAATCATATTCGTGTATTGGTGTGTTTTGAGCAAGAAGATTTATTGCAGATTAAAAATGAATCTTATTATTTGCTTTTAGTACTTTTTAATTGCTGAAATGACTGAAAGTGTTGCTGCAATGGGTCATTTAGGTCCCTAGAACTACAACAGACAAAAACACAATTTTAAACCCTTTAAAACAACTCAAAATGAGTACAAATAGACCAACAGGATTGAAAGTGGGCCATTATCAAAATCCTGAAAAACGGTTCATTTCAGACGGGTAGATTAACTCGAAAAGAAAACAATCTTACAAAAAGGACAAACAAAACTCTGAAAGCAGTTTATACAAAGTAAATAAGTTTAATTTACGTGGAGAAATCTGCGTAAGATTTAAAGTAGGATATAGGAAGGATGATCTTAGAAAGACAAGTTAAACAGTTTGTAGATTGGGGTTTCCATTTTTAATCTCAATGTTTATCAAACCAAGTCCTTTCCATACTTTGCAACAAAAATTGTGTAATCTAAATACAGACTCGATCTATCGTGTCTCAAACGTAACCCCCGGATTACCTGATAAATCAACAAGAATTCGTATGTGAATGAAAAATAAAAACGGGGGTCAAGTCATGTTGACAGATATGACAAAGTGTGGCCGGAAACCATCAAAAATATAAAACTATTTCATTCGGCATAATACAAAGAACGTATCTGACATTCTTTTAAAGGGGGAAGGAAGTAATTTAACACACAACGCAAACCTTAAACAAAAGCCAAGTAAAATGGCAAAGATTGACATGTCAAGTTCAAAGCAGGTTTATGCAAAAGCCCGGGGGCGGGACGCTCAAGGTAAATGACCTACCATACGTGCAGCCCTTAAGGGTATATTTCCCAAGCTTCCCAAAGTGCACTGTAAGGGTCGAAATCAGCAAAGATGCACTCTAAGGATGTAAAATTTGGAAAATCTGACCATATTTTGCCTGAAAATGGTAAAATCTTTTTTCTTTTCTTCTCGCGGTCCGACTTCAAAGGCCTAATTTTGGGCCACACGTATGGTCGTTTTTGAATCGAGTGCCTCCCCCCCCCAGGTGCAAACGGAAAGAATCGCCAGTGTTTAGAACTACTTCTGATTCTGAATTTATTCACACTTAGAGATTAAAACCCTGGCCACTCACGTACGAAGCAGATAGTTGCCAAAGAGGTTGAAGGACTTCTCAAAATATTATTATCCTCTCAGACTAGAAGAATAAGAATCAAATTACCCTAAAATTGACTTTCATTTGGGTGTAGTTTAAACGTAGGTACTAGGCAACCACTGTCTTAGTTACATAATGAAATACACTATTACCTAATACCTCAAATTTCTAGAATACCATGACAATTAGGAAGGACTTTCCCTAGTTACAAGGTTACAAACGTCACATTAAAACAATGTTAAAGGAAGGGTCCATTTAAAACTCGAGAGAACGCACTTCAATTTAAGTGAATAAAATGTTTTACACTGTTATTCATACCAAAATAATAAGGGTGGTTTCTATTTATGACAATTAGTCACACTCTTATCGTCCCACCTTTCAAATTTACTGTTAGTTATAAAAAGTCATGTTCTCTCCAAACCGCACACAGTTAAACATTGGTAAAGGCTTTTTTATCTCCGATACAAAAATACCTGAAATATTCACAGTATAATAAATTTAGCACACTAAAGTGAATCGTAATTCTAAGAGGGAGTATATTAGATCTGTGACCTTTAAAGCTGTCACTTTTACTTTTAAGTCTTTAGGTGTTCTCTCTCCCTATAAGTAATGAGTGTGAATATAAAAAGTGCCTTAAGTCTTGTAACTTACTCAAGCAACGGAATTAATACATAAAAGTTACAGCCCTCTGTGAAGTCAAGCCAAAACGGCCAAATATGAACAAAAATAGACAATAGACCTACTTCACAGTACAAATGATACACTTTTGAGTTTTGTTGCTTCATATTTTTACTTTAAGACAGACCATTTCTTTATGATTATATTGGTTAAAATCTCTAGACCCGCTTTTTTATTTAATCTCCCCCTGTATTCCCATTCCCTCCAGGTTTTTTAGGCAAATCTTTTGGTACCCCCTACAAAGGGTATCAAAAGATTTGGCCCCTGTAATTTTATATCTAAGAAAGATATGTAAAATCTGAACATATATTTCAAATCATCAGCGAGGTTTGGATATTCTAAAAAGTATTATGCCATATGTTTTAAAAAGTAGAATGTTTCTTCATCTTCATATCAGTCATCTTAGTTTTGGGTACCATAATGCAATCGTTGGTAAATTCGGGTTAAAAATACGACAGACTCGCCGAAATATACTATAATTTGGATTTGAATTTAGTTTTGGGAAAAAGATCATACGATAAACGCAGATTGTTGGATAAGGAAGCAGCATGGACCTGTGAAATATTGCAGTTATAATGCTTTTATTTGCAAACGTCCATTTGTGAGCTGTCAAATTCAGTATTGAGTGATTATTTGATTTGGGCTTTCGTTTTAATCTTGTAATGTTTGACTGCTTTCCCAGACTGATGAGAAAAACGTTGATGACTTCAAGATAACTGGATTTGAATTGACAGGATTTGTATATAGAAATGTGAATTCAAAAACTAACATAAACCCTTTTTAGAGCAAATTTTGGTATCAAAGCTCTACCTTAATTTTTTACCCTTGAATTCTATCCTAAAGGGTTTCCTCTGAGTATGCTTTCCTCGTCGAGGTCTGAGTAAATTGAGGTCTAACGTAGAGTAAATACACGTTTTTTCTTTATAAGAACATCCAAAACTTTTTAAACCTTCGGAACCTTTTGAGTTTTAAGCCTAAAAATAATTTTGATGTTGAAAATCAGATGTTGAAAATCAGATGTTTTAGAGTCTGCAAAGCCTTCAAATATTCTTACCTTGTTCTTAATATTTTGGCTATCGAAACCTTATCATGTTCTTATATAGTTCGTTCTTATAAAAAAGTAACGTGTACAAGGAGACCTTTGTTTATTCACGTACTCGAAAAGTTGTATTGTCTTGCACTTACACAGTATCAACTTAATACTCAGAGATTATAATTATATTCTGACAGAACTGATGTTCGCACCGAAAAGATTTCAAGGTTGATTTGTTCATAACAATCCAAAGCTGATGAATTAAGAACGACAAGAGGGGGTTGATCAAAATCACCAGCAACATTTTAGGTTCAACTTATAAATGCTCAAATAAATGAGATGCCTTGGAGTTTTTACAAGATACTTCACTAATTGGTCATTTAAAGTGATAGAGATGACGCGTTCTTTAGAAAAAGTAATAAGATTCTTTTATTACATCTTAACGACCAACCAAATCAAATAAGAGCTTGTAAAAACTCCAGCTTGTCCCAAATAAATGTCGACAAATTTAAAAGATGTTCTTAATTCTAACTTAGATCATCAAAAACTTTCTAACAAAAATAGGTCAATAATTTATATTAGAAAAACACATCAAAAGATAACTGTGATCTCAAGAAGTTAATCGCATTCGGTTTTTACTGAGCTTTTCATAACAAAAATAAACCAGATACGCAGTTTGTACTTTTACTAGTACAATATGTCGTGTGTTGATGAAATAAGATCGGGTAACATGTTGACAAAGGAGTCAATCATTTCATCTCATATTTCGCTTCTCTTATGTCGGTTTTTTGGAGCTCCCTCAATCACTGTACAGCGATAAGGAGAATGGATTACTGTAAGCAGGATCCTTCGTTTTCCTCGACAACCTCCACCATTTCATTCTTCTATACATGATTTTTTACATAAGAACAAACTATATAAGAACAAAGGCATCGATGGGCCAAATGTTAAGAGCAAGTTAAGAACATTTTAAGGCTTTATGTACAGCTCTAAAACAACCAATGTCTTAGAAATTGTCACAAAATTCAGGCTTAAATCTAAAAAGGTTGAGAACATGTGAATGCTTCAAAAATTTTGGATGTTCTCATAAAAAAACATGTGTCGCTTATTGTTCTAATACCACCTATTGTTTTATACCACCTATTGTTTTATACCACCTATTGTTTTATACCACCCAGTTTCCAGGTGTTTCTTTGTTTTGCATGAAATGATTTCTTGTATTTCAAAAAGTATGGAAAAGGTAGAAACAGGATAACACAAAACGATAGGCCAGAGTGTGACGGAGATGACCCGCAGCAAAGGTGATAAACCTTGCGTTAATTACGTCGAACGAAAGAGCAATGTAATTATACCACGATAAGTAGGCGAGAAAATACTGGGGGAAAGTCATTAAAAAATGCAATTAAGACATACAGTATTCAACAGAAAGGAGTAGCTTTATGTGAGATAGTGAGCGAAGGACCTAATCCACAGTATACTCTCAATTAACACAAACTGATGACATTGAACTGAAAAGTTCACGAATCCGTAATAATTGGCTCAATTTCCTAAGGACCATGGAAACACCATTAAGGGATTAGGGCCCAAAATTTGATCGAAAAGATCATTACCGTGTCCAGACATTTGAAACGCGCGTACAGTATGTTGTGTAAATACTCCAGTATCAACGTCTTTTACAATCACACAAATGTCTAGTTATGCCCCCTTTAAACGACGGTTACAAAGCTGTGCAGTCCTGGTCAATTTGGAGGTGACTTTATGAATCATGTTCGGCTCGGTTATAGGGAGACACTTAAACGCTTTGCCCATGATTAACCTGTACATACTCACGGTAAGATTGAATCTCTTTAAAGTGTCAAAGACTTGCCCTGGAAGATTCTCTACCTGCTCGCTATTGCAAGGATTGCGTGACCTATGCTTAGAAACCTGGTGCGAGTTATCAATTAATTTATCTTTCTCTATTGATCATTTTGTAAAAGCAATTAACTCTTTTACTAGTAGAACAGTGTCGTGTGCAGAGCCGCTTTTTAATCAGTTCTTGAGGTGAACCAGTATAAAGCTCTATAAAGATTATATCATAAAAACATACTGACATATCTAAACAAAGCCTTTTGACATGTGCTAAGTCTTTTCTTGCAAAGTTGACAAAACAGGAACTGGAATCGCTCTTCTCCTCACCAGGCAAAAAATTTGATTTTGATACTTAAAAGACCTTCTTTTTGTTGTTTAGACCCAAAAAGAGAGTGAGAGAGGGTTGCTTTTGAGTCACATATTATATACACTCATCTTGTGTTAGAGTTATCTTTCATGGGGGCTTCTTTTGCCCATTGTCTGATTACTGCCGGGCATAATGTAAAGCAAATACGCTCAATTCTCCTATCCAACCCTTATGATCCTTAAACCTACAAAACTGTTCGTCCACGTGGAGATAAAGAACCATTATTTATAATCATCATAACATCATGTTTGACAAATATAACTCAATTTTTATTGAAACCATCAAAACCAATAGTTTTAGCCACACTTATGTAATATTATGTGGCTTGGTGTTTTCTCGATGTTAAATTATCTGTGGACCACCTTATTTTGCCAAACAAATGCTCTTGTGTAGAAAACTCTATGCCAAAGATTAAAAGTAATTTTGGGGTAAGTACAGTACACGTTTTTTTTTTATAAGAACAAAGTATATAAGAACATAAGGCTTCGATGGCCGAAATATTAAGAACATGTTAAGAACATTTTAAGGCTTTGTGGACTCGAAAACACCCAATTTCTTAGGAAATTGCACAAAAATACTCACAAAATGGTGAAAATAAGAACATTTTAAGAACATTTTTAGGCTTAAAACTCAAAAAGTTTAGAACATCGGAAGGCTTCAAAAATTTTCGACATTCTTATAAAAAAAAAACGTGTAGCCATTTTCTTACTGCAGGGTACATATCTCAAATTTCCAAAAGTGCCTCGAAAAGTCAGCTAAATGACTCATTAATTTGTTGACGTCAGCAAAAACAACAAGAGCTGATCAGACAGCAACAATACATGATGGATTGCATTGTGATGGGATAAAAGGGCGTTTCATAATGATTGATTGAAAATTAAGTTTTCTCCCAGAGGGCGGAGTAAGATTAATTGGACGGTGGAAATAGAACCACCCCCTACAATTTAGAAGGAAATATAATCGTGTTACATTGCGGGTAGCTTATACCGTCTGAAAATTATAATTATGTCGCTCTTCAAATTCAATGAGAAAATATTGACACGTTGTCTAGAACAATAAATCAATTGTTTTGCAGTATCATTGGTTTTAATTCTTTTCAAGGGTATTATTATTTCATTAATGAAAAAAACCGGATAAATTTAACAAAAGTAATTCTTCCAACCAATTTGGTTAATTCCCGAAATAAGACATCTCAAATAGCTAATATTACAACAGAGAGACATAAATTACGTTACCTTATGGTCGGGCATTCAAAGTCCAAAAATCAAACATTGACAATAAGAACACACAAACGTATCTTGTTTATAAATTTACAGAAGAAGTTACTTTTATAAACACGGTCGAAACAAAAGGAATTCCAAATTTGACGTTTAAAACGAGCTTGCAGCTTGTTAAATATATTTTTCATATCAATAAACCGTTAGATTTTTCGTATTTGCTGTTCTTCATTTCCAATTTCGGACAAAACATCATTATTTAAAGAATAGGTTTGAAGAGTCAATTTAAGGGGGAACCCGTATAGGGGGGGGGGGGTTTCACTTTTACGGTACGACGGTATTGGGCCTTTTTTTCCCCGGTAAATCGGTATTACCAGGAAAAAACGACGGGATTACGGTATTTCATTTTCTACCGGTATCGGTATTTAGGTAATTAGGCTTTTTTATCGACGGTATTACGGTATTTGACCCAAATTTTTGTCGGTATGACGGTATTTAAGACCCCTGAAACCCCCCCCGTATAGTAGAGGTAATCTCACTCAACATCAAAGAAGGAACAACCGTGTAAAATTCAAAAGTCTTAACAGTTTAAAACCTCGTTTTTAACATCATATCAAACTTCAAGACAGTGTAAAATTTCTTCCTTTCGCAATTTTCAAATGTTTGGTAATTTGACCAGACAATGAAGCTTTCTTTATATGTTGAACGCGAACGAAACCGGTTGGTGGACACCCTACTAAGTGATATGCATGGAAATGACACCGTTCATTTACAGTTAAGCCTGGCAGGGTATTGTATACGTGTATTGTCTCTCAAGTAAAGTCACTGTGAACTAAAAATAGTACCTTTGCCACCAAAGAAGTGAATTACAGTTTAAACTTTGAAGAATAATGACAATGAAGGGATGAACAATACACGTTCTTTGTAAAAAACAAGCTATTTAAGATCGTAAGGCTTCAATGGCTAAAATATTAAGATCAGGTTGAGAACACCTTAAGGCTTCGCAAACCCATCCTAGAAAAATTGCACAAAAATATTCACAAAATAAGAAAGCTTATAAAAATTTGGACGTTTATATAAAGAAATCGTATATCTTACTTTGGGGCAAAAACAGTTACCTCTAATTTATACTAAGTGTAACTATCTAAGGTCAAGTTAATACACATGGCCCACCCATAAATTTCATTTATCTTGTACCAATCACAGTGATGATAATATGGAGGGCGATTATCATCACTTTCATTCAGTCGCATTAAAAATGTCGCAACATTACGAAATTCAATCCGAGAAGTAACCATGTCAATTTTATTTCTTGTTCACGTGCATGTAAAATATTTCTGCTTGTAATAAGAGGTCTCGCGTTTGAAAAAACATTTTAGTTTTTGCCTAAAAACAATGTTGGTGAAAGGCATTACAATATGCCAAGTCAGTATTATGTCCAACAAAACTAGAAAGGGTCTAATGTTTAACACAATTCTTTAGCCTTAAAAGTTAGCACTCGTTTTGTAAAGAGGACATTTTGTTGCATTTGGATTGTTGCTACTGCAACCAGTAACAAATATAATATTTCCAAAAGAGAAATATTTGAATAAAAAATGTTATGAATATTGGTTTCCAAATAAACATGGCTCCATTTTCGCAGTGTGTGCAATAAAAGTTGAATTAATTAGTATGCTGGTACTTGTTTAACAACTACTTGTTAATTGATGTGAATAACCGTCCATTCCAACATAAATCACCTTATTTAGGGATTGAACGGGAAACAAAACGCTTTTCCTAATTACGTTCAAATTGGCGTCAATAATTGGTCTGTGTTTTATACTGGCACATACTGATAAGAAGACATAATGGCAGCCGTTTGACGTCATTCTCTGCTCTTATCTTCCTGTTGATAGCTCGAGAGATGCGACCTCGTGGTGTTTTATTAAATTAAATTTCTTGTCTTGTCTTTCAGACGGTAATATTTTGAAAAATTGATACCACTAAATAAATTTAAGACATCCTTTTCAGAAGACCCCCCAAGACCTTAGTAAATGAGCCCTAATGCAGAGGCGAACACAATGGACCAATTTTCGAATATGGACTGGCTGCCATGTAAAATCAAAGAAGTTAGAGCTATCCAGACTATGCAATGATTACGATTGTTCGAATACTGTAACTATTTGCACAGCATGCAAAGTTGGTGCCAAAAAATGATAGTCGCTTCCTTCAGACATTTTTTATTATCTTATAATATTTCCCTTTGGCTTTGTTTTTCTCCGCCATGTTCAACGTGTAAAGTAGCATCTAAATTGAAGCCAAAATTTGATGCCAAAATCAATATTCAGACAGCTGGCCAAAGACATTGGAAGAGATTTCCAAGTTTCCCAGACATGTAGCGATAGCAACATGTCTGAGACATTCTCTTAAATCAATAGAAATTCTCGTATTCTCGCTTCTTCTTACAAGTTTTCGTTCATTTTGATACATCAATTCAAATCAGAGCGAAATATGTTTTTTTCGTTTGTATGTAAGCAAGTAACCCTCCCCATAAAATTCATTCACAAAACTTGAAGAAAATGGCGATGCGTGAGATTTGGGTCCATTGATGGGAGGATGTCTTTTTACAACGAAGCATGAAAAATGTTAGAGCTTGAGGTCAAATATTTGTTTCAATGTATCTATTCATAGATATTGAGTACTGAAAGGTCATCCTGGGAATATGGAGGAGGGAAATGAGTGAGGAAATACCTTACGCGTGAAATAACATGATATTTAGAAGTGGAATCGTTTACACTGACGTCACACATTCACAAAATTTATCAAAGCTCTTGAAACAGACGTGCTCAAAAGCATCTAGGGGAGGTTCTTTTAAGTCGGAAACCAACAAATCAAACCTTTTTTTAAGTTTCTATAAATAAAAGTGAAATTGACTTGTTAACGCTAAAAGGGGACTCAAATTGTAGTTTGATGTATCAGCTTTGGAAACTGACTCAAGCGACCCAAGATTAGAAACATAAAACCAACCTTAAGACGGTTTAAGAATACAAAAACACACAATTTTGTCAACTAAATCTCAAAAGTTTCAAAATGGGCGCTCTTTAAACATATTAAGCAATTCTGCAGGAGAATCCTTTTTGGGGAGAGGTAGAGTACAACTTAGGTAGGAAGCAAAAGCCTCGACTAAAACTCCAGACACAGACAGTTAACTGAAACTTTTTGTTGATAAGATAAGAGGAAACTTTTAGTAAACTTTTTTTGGCTTTCACAGTACATTAGCTAAAAATGAGACATAACTAGATCAGATTTCAGTCAAAATTTGCATCAAATTTCATTCAATGTCATTTTACATCTGAAACTATGAGGGTGTCGATGGAGGTGACGGATTAGCAGGGTCGCTTTTTTTGGCAGAATGATCGAAATATAATGCTATATTGATCGGTTCTTTGAAGATGATGAAAAAGCGTGAAAAAGTAACAAATATTAGAAAATTTGAAACAAAAATTGAAAAATATCATTCCTTCACTCTTTTGAAAAGCGTTTTTGGATGTGAAAACCATTGCAAGTACAATATGTATGTCTTGGAATTGAATAGGGAGATATGGATATTAAAGATCTATCTAGTCCACGCATGCTCGAAAATACCGTTTTTAAGAACACACAGAGTATCAGAAACAAGTTCTGACTTGAATATCTTTGAACTGAAAGAGAGGAGAAACCCGACAGGAAAAATTCTAAGAATCTTTATTCCCATATCGGCATATTGTCAAAGGGTGATCGAAAAAAAGTGACGTATGATAACTTACTTTTCTTTAAGTAGATACGGAACAGATCTTGAATCCTCTATGATTCAAGTCTAGTCCTGCGTGAAACATGTGGTGAGATTTTTTCGAATACAAATCTATGTGCATAAAGTCATCCATAATATTTCCTGTGTAAGGCTTCGTTCTAAAATAATGTATACATGCAGAGAATAGAGCCTAATTATGAGAGAGCTAAGAATTACTCATTAAAATGTAAGAACTTTCACGGACTTCAAACACGAGTAAGTTCTATAAGGCACTGTTAACTTAAGAGACCATAAAACTTGTCGGAGTTAAGAAGACATTCGAGGAACATAGGTTCGAGTTATGGAAACTACACTATAATACCCATTGGGGAATTAAGAGAAAGCTAAACTACCTTCACTTAGTTTATACACACATACAAGCACACCCCTTAAACTGATCAAGATTTGCCAAAACACAGTTGACGTATGAGAGTAAAATAAACATTAGTGTATAAAAATACTTTAATAAGACCTGAGCGATTGCATTGTACTGTTGACACATAAGCCTGAAAGTGTCAAAACTGTACTAGTAAAGAACACTTTTTAAAGAATTCCAAAGCTTTGACCGGAACAAACCAAAGGCTACTGAAAACCACAGTTTGTCTAGAACCGTATTTTTATACATGGGTGTTCCTGGTGTTGTCATTAGCAAAAGTGAAAACTCCTGAGTGAAAAGTCAAGAGTTAAACACCCATGTTTAAAAATACGGTTCTAGACAAACTGTGGTTTTCAGTAGCCTTTGGTTTGTTCCGGTCAAAGCTTTGGAATTCTTTAAAAAACGTTCTTTACTAGTACAGTTTTTGTTTCACTTCGAGAATGTGAAATATCGCAGCAACTGAAGAATAATTTACATCTATTTTAAGGTTTTAATTAAAAACGAGTACAAAGTAAGGATATAAATACTAGCAACGGATTTCCTCCAATTTAAACTTTAAACTGATACAAATTACTTCAATAATCTCTCGTAGCAACTTGTTAGTTCCGTCTGGGCTTAGTAGTATTAAAAATGATATAGCAAGAGTAGCTAATGTGCAAAGCTACAAATTGGATCTGCAAAGGATCTTTAATAGATGGATAGAATTGTGGGTCCTTATCTTTTAAAGCTATTTCGATTACTCATCAAGAAGAGTCTCAATCCGACGGCCCTGATCGCATCTGGCTTCCTTTCATACAAAAATTGTTCTTTATGCAGGAATTACCACAAGGAGCATCACATTTTCTACCTTCTTAGGCTTATAAATTTTGCTTAGGAGAACCATGAATAAGTTTCTGAAAAAACGTCAAAACAATGGTCTTGACACCTTTGCAATGATTATCTGGAGTTTAGAATCTTAAGTATTTCCATGATTTTGTATGAGAGTTTTCCCATTGTTTGGATGTGAGGTTGTCAGGTGAATTAGAAAAGAAAATAGACTCTTGAGATAAGCGTCAACATGATAGATTTAAAATTTTAACTTCGATATTGCTCAACACTTCTGCTCCATTTTGAGATATCCATTTTGGTTGGGTCATCCTACTCAATACCTGTATACTCAACAAAAGGACCAAAGGGGTCTGGGCTCGATTATAGAAGGTGTCAAAAATTCTGGTTCGACCTTATAGAGTCAAATAGATACAAAATACCCTTAGCAAATAGTTAATGAAAGGCAGCGTACTGGTGATTTCATTTAGCAAGGTTATTAACTGTACTTAGCTTCCTATCTTTAAGTCAGTAACAACAGCATCATTTAAAGCTGAACTTGACGTCATATGTACGTTAAAGAAGGAAGCAAGGAAAAGAATTTAAGTAAGTTAATTTCGGAATACTTAAGTAACACATTTTGTGCAACAGAAGAGAAATTTAGAATTAAAAACGTTATCTAAAGCCTTCATTTCCTGGAGATGTCAATGTTGACAAGGAGCTTATCTGCAAAAGGGGAGTGTTGAACTGTAAGCTCCTCTAAAAAACATTGGAAACACATGTTTATAATGATGTAGTACAGTCATAATTCACTGACTTACATTATTTCCTTGAGAGGATTAACTTTGCGAAGGTTCACGCCCTTTTTTATGGCGGAGAGAAACATGCAGTCGTCAGTCACTGATCTGAAAACTGTAATTTTTTTATTATTTGAAAGTAAAATGGAGGTTTGCCTTATTACCTTAGAAATTTCGAGCGTAAGACAGCTTTTTTAGTCTTTGCGGTCTTTGAAAATCTTAGCAAAACCAAAGCTGTTCTGAATTAATCGGTCTCTCGTAGAGCAAGAAACAAATTTGACCCTCGCTACTAGTAGCCTGATTTATCTTATATTAATTCTGTTTAAAAGTTTAAAATCAGCTACAACGTATCGAAACGCCATTTGCTCGTTCTGTTAATGGCTCAGAAATATGTTTTGTAACTTAGGAAGAAAGATTGAGAAATTTCACGGATTAGTATGGTACGATCTCATCTCCCGTAGTGAAGCGATGATGACCTCATCTTAAAGTCAAAACAACACGACAATAATGACACGGACTGTTGGTAAGAGAAGAAGATTCTATACTCATAATAGAGTAATTAAAAACAATTTTTATTAAGAATATTTTGGGAACAGGTTGAGGCTTTGCTTTAAACCTGGAACTTCTCTGTATTTCCTATTTAAGAACCTGTTCCTATTTCGTATAACCACTCCTGTGTCTAATAAATACAAACGATGATACCATAGTTTACAAAACTGGATGTGCCGCAAAGAAGCAAGTATCAGGGAATGACTAAATTGCTTATAACTGAAGGCTCGAGTGCGATAAAGCAGCTTTATTATAAGGATTCATAGTTGGAAGTGAATAGGATAAACTGTGTTGATGCTAATACAAAGAGGGCTTCATCACCAAGTAAAAAGATTTCACCATAACAGAAGGTCATATTTGAATTAATACAATATGACCTCATTTCCTCATCTTTTCAATAACTCCACCCAAATCCTTTTTAATCAAGCTCTCATTCGCTTTAGGAGGTCCGGGTGACTGCTGCATTGTTTTGAGATAAAATGGTTTTGATGTTAAATAAAGGGTTTCCACAGTTGATAAGGAAATATCGAGCAAATCGGCATTCGTTAACTTTGACCTACATGGAATTGAAACTTCATATGTGTATAAAGTGATGCGAGAATATCTCCCTATTTGATGAATCAGACAATGGGTCCATATCAATGACCTAAACTACTGAAAAACTGATCAAGAAAATTCCCGAACAGACAGTCATAAATATTTTTAAAAGTAACACACGTTGCGCAATACGGTTATTCTGGAAAACCCGAGTAAAAAAACTCGGTAGAGCATAACAAACGTCATACAACAAACACAAATTTCCATAGCAAAAACATCAAATCTCTCCATGGTTTCTTGAAATACTTTTTAAAAACATCGGAAAGCTTTGAAAAGAAAATAATGCAAATTTGATGATGAGATAGAGTGCTAATAGGTGATTAGGTTGGCAGTTCACAATTTCCCTAAATCACCTTTTCGTCCAACGCAGTAAATACCTTTTATTCAGACGAAAAAATGCCATTACGACCATTCATTTGTAATTTCGATGCAATTAGGAAATAAATATATGCTTAGTTAGCAACAAACAATAATTGATTTAGGTAATACTGATATTGACCAAAAAATAACCCAGTGTTTGATTAGAAAATTCTCGAACGGACAAAAAATACCCTTTTCATAATAACAGATTTCCTAAGTAGATTGGAAAATAATACCCCAAAAATGATCGATTCTTTAGAGGTATAAAGTGTAGAATTGGGCTTTCTTTGTTCGTGAAATAAGCCAATCAAGTTCAAATGTTCTGTTCAGTTTCGTTTTGCAGCAATGTGTATCTATTCTGTTGGTTTAAAATAGCATTAGTGCCAAAACTGACAAAGAGGAGACTTTTGTCTCGTTTTGGGAAGATAAAGATCTGTAAAATCTAAAGGACATCTCAAACTCATTGTATTTGTACCCTTCAAGACCACCTGATAATGTCAACCTTGCTCTAATAGATAAACCACACAGAAACTCGTCCAATATCTCATAACGATGGATGGCATTGATAAGTGATTATTACTTACTCGATCGTCAAAGAGTCAAATAATTACCACATTAATGAAATCCAGGCAGGAAGTTGATTTAAGTGAAGATGATTAAGAAATTCTCAGTCACGAAGAACTGCAAAGATGGATCATGTAGATTCAAGAATCATAACCGGTTAGGGGGGGGGGTATTCATTTTAAATGCTGTAAGAGGTCTACTCAATTTTTTTTTTCATGTTTTGACGAAAAGTTCATTGATTTTCATTCAGGTTTTCTATACACGTTATAAACTATACAAGAGCATTAGGCTTCGATGGCCAAAATTTTATGAACAAGTTAAGAACATTTTAAGGCTTTGCGGACTCTAAAACACCCAATTTCTTAGGAAAATGGACAAAAATACTCAAAAGAGGGTGAAAATAATAAAATGTTAAGAAAATTTTTAGGCCTAAAACTCAAAAAGTTAAGAACATCCGAAGGCTTCAAAAATTTTGGATGTTCTCATAAAAAAATAGTATTGCTCAAACTAAACATGCGCCACATAGTATTGAATAGATGCTGAGATTAAATTCACTGGTAAGAAGTTCTTTGATGATCTAAATATGGTGCAAGACTTTCATCATTCTAGAATGTTCCAAAGAAGCGAAGAATTATTTTGCTTCTCGATGATTGCATGCATGCGTTCGATTGTTGACTCATCGTGTTCTTTAACAAATAAACAACTTGAAAAAGAATACACAATTCTTCGCTTGCAAAACAAATATATTTTCTCTACTGATGCGCGCTGACGCCATTGACCTCGCGTTCGAACAATTCGTCATCGCGCAGCTTTGGACACAGCAAATAATCGAATGCCAGATTGAACTAATATATAACCCATGCTCCTTTGAAGTATCCGCATTTATTTGATGCAACGCGTTACAAGGTTAAATACCAGTCAAGTTTTTCTATAAACAGAATTCTAACTCATTATAAAAAAACACGGAAAAAACTCTAACAGGATTCATGAATCGGTTTTTGAGGAATAATCACTGATTAGGGTAGAAAACAAACGCGCATCCGTGTAAAAAGGCACGGAAAATCAAATAATGTGTCACCACATTTTTCTAGAATGAAAGTTAAAAACTGCTGATCGAAGCTTCAGGACCTTCAGGGAAAGATTACACCAACAAGGTGATTTTTAAACTGATAAAAATATTACCTGATGACATAAAAGAGAAATGAGTCAAATTAAGTAGTTGGGGAAATAACCCATTGATCACATCAAGGCCTCGAAAAGCGTCGAATATTGAAACTAAATCGATTAAACTTTATTTAATTAAATGTCTAAAATTTGCATTTATTACAAATTGTGATTAGTTTCGTCAACATGAATCTTTTAGACAATGGTTTGTTTGGTATTTTGTTTTGAAATCGAAAGTGCGAAGAAGGCGGTGTAAAGTGTATATGCTCGTGTTTAACAATGCTTTATTTAGTCTTAGAGTTCACTTCAGGTAAGGAAATCTCTCAATGCATATTGTGCAGGGGGAGGGAAACCAATATGAAAACATGTTACAGTATGTTGCTTATATAATCATTAGATCACCAATCGATACAAATTCAAAAAAAATGACACCAACACGCATTGGAGCTTATGTAGAAAATCTGTCAAATATATAGTATGCAAATTATACCTAGAGTGAGAGAGAGAGGGAGAAATATTTGGTAAACACTGGTGCCTTTCTTGTTAACCCATGAACCGGAAAACAAAAGGAAAATTGTATGGTCATAATACACTCTCAGTTTTAAAGGTTTTTACTGAGACCTTTTGTAGTCTCATATCATTCGAGACTTTACAAGTCTGAATCTATACCTTTAAGGTTCCAGTACAACACCTTAGCGGGTCTGGTTTACCAGCTTGGACAATCAGATCATTAAAGGTCTCGATCAAGACACTTCTATTTCCGAAAGAAACCTTAAGAGGTTTCATTTCAAATATGGTTTGGTTTCATACACCAGAGGGTCTCTTTGTAATGCTAAAACAAGACCTTCGAAGAGTGGAATTCACAAGCTTTATCGAAGGTCTCAATTAAGTCCATTTGAAAATCAGACCTTTTCAGGTCTCTCCGGAGTAGGCTTTTCTAATAGACACGATAGCAAAAAAGTAATAGACGCGATGGAAAGGGTCTCGATTAAGTCCATCCGAAAATCAGACCTTTTCAGGTCTCCCCGGAGTAGGCTTTTCTAATAGATATAGACACGGTAGCACAACCTCGTCCCCGTGTATTCCAGGCTTTTATTTACGTTACTGATTGACGCCAGAGAATACCCTGGTGTTGGCTGATGCGAGTTCCCCCTCTCTCAAAACAATACGTCATAAAAAAATTTGACGTTATAAAGTTCAAAAAAGAAGAACGATCTTACGCGTTCGAAAACCAGAAAATGCCAGGGTATTATCTAGCGCTATCATTTAGTATAAAAAAGCTGATAAGACGCAGGAGGGAACGACGTTGACGATAGCAAAGAAGTAATAGACGCGATGGAAAGGGTCTCGATTAAATCCATTCGAAAATCAGACCTTCTTAGGTCTGCCTGATACAAGCCTTTTCAATAGACACGATAGTGAACATCCGATAGACAAGATAAAAGGGCTTTTATGGAGACCTCTAAAGGTCTCAATTTCGCGCGCTGTAAAAAGTCACCAAAAAGGTCTCCTTCAAGACTTCTAAAGGCTCACTGGTTTGAAACAAGACCTTTTTAGGTCTGCCATTTACAAGCCTTTTCAATAGACACGATAGTGAACACCCAATAGACACGATAAAAAGGGCTTTTATGAAGACCTCTAAAGGTCTCGATTTCGCGCGCTTTAAAAAATCTAGAGCAGTGTAACGACTTCTTTCGAATTTTCGAATGTTTCGAACGTCGTTCGAAATTCGAAAAGTTCAAAATTGGAAAGTGCAAAAATAAAATCAAAACAATTTTGGAGCCAAAAGGGTGAAGACGGTCTGAAGAGCAAAAAGAAAAAAAGGTAAGTCATAAGTAACACAATCTTCACGTAATAAAATTTCTTAAAATCCTTTTTTTGTCCACTGGAGCTATTATTCTTTTGATCGGATGAATCCTTTTTTCTTCCACAAACATGGAGCTTTATTGTTGCAAATACACCCATGGAAAGTTTTGTCGAGGCTCGATCGAATTTTGTGCTTGGATTTATTGATCCTACTAGCTAGGCTTTTACGAAATTTTATTTTATTTTTTGTGCAATATTCGTTTTAAATCTTTTATTATATTATTTTTTTCAGCTTCGACATTAACGAGAATCTAACCCAATATCATGTGAGCCCATGTCACTGTCGCTGTAAATCCCACCATCACATTTTCTAAACGTTTGTTTAAAGTATGGCAAGAACAAAATCGACTCTCTGCTGAGGTAAATTGTTTTTTTTTTCTGGAAAACTTTGAAGAGCTGGATCAAAAGTAAAGAATTTTTCAAATTTTCTAAATGACATTTGATGAAGTAATAGGCCTAAAAACCAGTTTTGTGATCTTTATCTCACTTCTCTTGAATTTTTTAGCACGCAACTATCCAGCTTTCATGTTAGCACGCAACTATCCAGTTCATTAAAGTTTTGTGTCACCGTCACCAACAAACGTCTATTCAATTTTCAACTCTTGGACACACGTTTGTTTGACAATCTGGTTTACAGTCGTACTTACATAAACTATTATGTAATATACACCATTTTTTATTACTATATGTTCCATTATGTAACTGATTATTTACATTTAATTTATCAAAATTGATCTATTATTTCCAGTTCATAATTCTTAATTTTAAATAGAAAGTATTTGATAAAAAAAAATGTTTTCAAATTGATTCCAACCATCTTCTCTCGTTACGTACATTACCTGAAGTATGAGAGAAGATCATTAGCGTCTGATTTTAAAACAGACCTTTTAAAAGAGACCTTTAGGGGCTGCGATAACGGACTTTTTGAAGGGTCTTATTTCAAATGGAACCATTGGGTCTGGAATAGAAGCATACCTTAACTGGTCTTAAATATCAAAGGAGACCTTTAGGGGCTGCGATAACGGACTTTTTGAAGGGTCTTATTTCAAATGGGACCATTAGGTCTGGAATAGAAGCAGACCTTAATTGGTCTTAAATATCAAATGAGACCTTTAGGGGCTGCGATAACGGACTTTTTGAAGGGTCTTATTTCAAATGAGACCATTGGGTCTGGAATAGAAGCAGACCTTAACTGGTCTTAAATATCAAATGAGACCTTTAGGTGTTGTGATTACGGAGGTCTCGTTTCAAACAAGACCCATGGGTGTCTAAACCCAGACCCTTAAAAGTCTTTTTCAGAACACAACACGTGGTCTTGATGGGCACCACTTAAGGGTCTTATTTGAATCAAGACCCTAGAGTCTGATTTGCAACGAAACCTTTTAGGGGCTGCGATAACGGATCGCTAATTGAGACACCGTATAGGTCTCAGGAAAAACCTTTAAAACTGAGAGTGTAACGTCTTTAAGTAGGCGGTCATAACTTATTCCTGTCAACTCTTTTGCATATATGACAATGTTAAGATCTCAGGGTTCGATTAATTGCGTGATAATTGAACAGAAGTCTATTTTGGTCCTCTACATTTCTTAGTGTTTCATCTCAGACGATACCATTATAATGGTATAGGCATGAGTATATGATTGGAATCGAACAAGAAATTGAAGAAACTATATTCTTATAGTGCGATAAAAAACGACTATGAATTAGGAACAAAGCAATCCCTAAAATGGCTTTCCCTACGGTTAAGCTCCTCCCAAAAAACGAACTTTTAAGTCAAAATATGATGAAATTAAACTCAGCATGGAGGTCCCACTGGTTACTATAAACGCCTGGTGGCTAGTCAGTCTTTATACCTTTTCCCTTTACTCTCTTTTTTTATAAAAAAAATTCAGCCATTCCAGGCTTAACCTTGTTTCTTAAATTGTTTAAATTTTGAGCCTTACTGTATTGTGCTTGTAAGAAAAATAGTGCATTTGCTATGTTTTCGAAAGTTTCTTCCCTGTATTTAAAACCTTATTCCACGTTCTTAAAAGTGGATGATTTTTTCTCTTGAGAATTATGTTTCGTGACCTAACATATCTGTTCTACAACCAATCCCAACCGCAGGAAAGAAAGATTAAAGAGAATGGAATAGATTCACATATTAGAAACAAAAATAAGAAAACATAAAGTTAAGAAAAAATATTCCGGAAAATTTTTCTTCTTTTGTATGAAAATTTTAATATTATTTTTAATCTTTATTTAAAAAGTTAGAAAGAAAAATATAGAAAGGAAGAAAAAATAGCTTTAAAAAGAAAAAAAAAAGCATAACTTTGGATGATCTGGGGGTAATTTTGGAAAGAATAGTAATAAAAAACCACACCCCTCCCACATATGAATAATTTTCGTGATAAGAAGAGCATGGGGGAAGTGTAAGGAAAAAAATTCAGCCTACTTGAATAAAAATACGTGGAAGCTTAAAAAATTTCCCAAAGAAGAGGAAAGATTTCTCAACGCGTCAAGAGAAAAGGGGAAAATAAGGTTTTTCCTTGAGTATGTGAATTCACTAGTGAAATAACTTTCCCTTAATTTAACGTTCCCTAGATATGTTTTAAAAAGTGGAAACTGAAAAAAAGAGAACCCCTGGACTTAAAAGACAAGCGAACGTCAGGGTCTCTGCTATTTCAATTTTCACATTCTTTTTCATACTTCTTATTTTTATCAACCTGGACATCCTACGCAGAAAAAAGAAATTTCTAAAATAAGTACTCGGTTTTTTGCCTCTGCAAAACAGGGAACCGTTCTGATAGAATACAAAATTTCATACTAGTGAAAATGGAAAAGTTATTTTCCATTATAAATCTGTATGTGTCCTGTTTAAAAAGTTCACGTAATCCCAACAGCTTTCATGAAGAACTTTGATGAAGAAATATTAGCTCAAAAATGAGGGGGAGTGAAAAAGGCCGGAAAATTTTCCTCTTAAAAATAAAACATTTCTGATTTCAAGATATGAGAAATTTTAGGCTTATTTTGCTATCTTGTGGGAAGCATCTAAAAGAGAAGTGGTTATCTATCAATTTCTAAACATAAAAACGAAAAATATGAAAAGTAAAACATGTGAAACATTTTATGTCCCGTTTTTTTCATAAAAATTACTCAAAGAAGGAATTCCTCACTTTTCTCAGTAAAACCAGGTTAAATCCAAACTGCCTTTAGGATAGAAATCTATTCAAAACCAGGAACGAAAAGAATCCACAAAGCTATGTATAGGATGAATCTCTTAAAATTGGGCACATATGATATATTTCGGACGATAAGAATGTGGCTTATCTCCTTTTTGCGGACACCGTGTCATTAAAAGATAAGTTTGGAGAAACAGTAATTATACTCATTTTCATACGATCATTATTCGCGATTAGATAATTTTGGAAAATATCACTTTATCATGTTCAAGTACTCATAATTTTCATATTATTTCACATGGGAAAATTCACATAATTTTTCCTGTATGGATTCGATTAGTACTTTCTAGCAATGGGTCAAATCAACAACTGGGTGGGGTAGAGTGCACGTTCAATTAGTTAACAAACCTCAAACGTTATTTTGTATGACCTGGCAAACGTTCGTAAAATAAATTACAAAGAAACCATTCAAAACATTTTGGAATCAGTTGTTCAAACACAGCTTGTTTATACCATGTTCATATATTAGGTGACCTTGCCTCGAAATTTAAAAGCGAAGGGTTTCATCACAACGATTAATAGGTGAGCAGATTATAAATCTGGTTAAATATAGTACCAGGAAGCCGAAATGAAAGGTTTGATGAGATTAAGGTCTTCTTTATTTTTTGATTAAAAAGTGAGCAAAGCTAAATACCGCCCTCTACCTTAACCGCACTCTGAAAACAATACACGTTTTTTTTATAAGAACAAACTATATAAGAATATAAGGCTTCGATAGCCAAAATGTTAAGAACATATTAAGAACATTTTAAGGCTTCGCAGACTCTAAAACACCCCATTTCTTAAAAAAAATGGACAAAATTACTCAAAAAATGAGAATAAGAGCGAGAATAAGAACACGTTAAGAACATTTATAGGCTTAAAACTCAGAAAGTTAAGAACATCCAAAGGCTTCAAAAAATGTTCTCATAAAAAAAGACGTGTATGTAGTTATACGAATTATAATTTCAAACGTTGAAGACATTAAAATTGAAAACTGTTTATTTGTGTTTTCACATTAAAGATTTTGCAAATGAAAAACATTTAGCTGGTGAAGGTGGATTTCATGCAAAAAAAAGTTTATTGAAAAAGTGAATTGTAAGTTGCAGAGCTGTACTAATAAGAAAAGGGTACCGAAAGATTCGTCGAAAAGAGCAAAAAAAGGTTGATATTTGTTTAGGTTTATTATGTTTGAAGCAGCTGATGAATCAAAGTGTAGAAAGAGCCTTCTTCGAGAGCATTGATTTGGAAAACAAACACTGCAGAAGATTCATTATAATAAAAAACATAAACAAAGAAAAATTAGGTACACTTTATAATGAGGGTCTACAGTACTTTATCATCAAATAAAGGTTTTTGGCATTGTGAATAAAAACAGAATCTGGAAAAGGCGAAGATTTTGACCTGATGTGAGGGTGGATCCTGATCCTGCCTGGGTAATGCATCTTGAAAGTACTATTAAAACCCAATAAAGATTCAGGCTAATAATATAAAGATCGCAGAGAATTGGGGGACTGAGAACAAGACAAACAAAGATAACAAAATATATCTTAACACCACGATCACGTAAGTCTAAATATACATCTAATCAACAACAAAAAAGGGTTTTGTAGGCCAAGAAAAGAAGCTTCAAGCCTTTTCACACTAACGTGTAAAACTACCCCAAAACTCTTACATTCATTCTCGAGTTACTTAAAAGAACAAAAGGAAAGTGAACAACATTACGGTCTAATGTTTAGCTGTAAAGAACCTCCCATTTTCTATTGAAAAGTTAGCACCAAGTTGGTATATCTAACGTAACTGTTATAATTATAGCTTTCTTCTTATTTGGCATTGTTAAAAAAGCTGTAAATATCAGAGCTATGCACGCGAACTTTTTTTGCAACACCTCGAGTTTACCTCCACAGTAAATTATCTGAATAAGAGAAACAATTTTGCAAAAATTCAATGGAATATTCCATTATCCGGATTCAGTTTGAAGCGTTTCTTCCGAACAACTTCCTGTCGTGTACTTTTCAGACTTTAGGCTATAATTTGTAAAACAGGGAGCAGCTCTCTCACAAATTATGTCACATATGAATGTCAAAGTCATTAGAAAATGGAAAATTATATAGGCAATTATAAAAACTAATTAGACCAGTATTTAAGTAAACTAAGCAAACAAAAAAAAACAACCACCATTTCGAACAGCCATTACTTTAAAAACATGCATGAAAATTTAAATTTTAAAGACGTCATTAGAGGTCCCATTAATTCTGATCATTTTTGACAGCTCGAATATACCGAAATTACTGAATAAGTACCAGTTCGACATTGTGTAGTAATTTGCAGCAGAATATAGGTCTCTTGTTTAGCAGTTTGAGGGCGTTAATATCATATCGAACATTGTTTTTATAAGAACAAACTATATAGGATAATGTTTCGATGGGCAAATATTAAGAACAAGATAAGAACATTTTAGGGATTTACAGATTCTAAAAATGGTGAATATAAAAACATGAAAGTTAGGAGTATTAGAAGGCCTAAAGATTTTTGGATGTTCTTATAAAAAGAACGCATATTAGATTCCGAAAGTATAATCTCAAAGTTTCTAGAATACAATGCCAAAATAGGCGAGCAAGGTGTGAAAAAGTAAGATTATGACGTATAAATGATTTAAAGTGCAAACTTTTGCAGAAAATATCAATTCACGAAAAAATATTACAAATCCAACAGTTGAGATCCTTTGACATGATTAACCTTTAGAACTGGGTTTAGTATCAATTTTAGGAAAACTGCTATGAAAGTTTCTTTCGTACAGCCATTTCCCATCCCTAAAACGTGACTTAACACTTGATACAATACCATTACATAATACTTTTTCAGCCTAAATATTTTATCCTTTTGTGTTTGCTCGGTGGACCCAAATTCTAATGAGACACATTATTAAAGATTAATTTCAAAACTTAAAATTTTCCAAAGCGAAGTACAGTAGGACAGTAGGAGTATTTAACTAGTAAAACGAGGGGGCATTGAGATCATCACATCTAGATTACGAATATTAAAAGTGGCAAGACTGGCAGTGAAGAAATAGGGAGAAATAGACGAATTAAGAAAAGGTGATTAAACAAAAGGCTGTGATTAGTTGCCATCTAAATGATTTTGCAAGTAATTATTCTTAATACGATTTACAAAATTGTTAAAATGACTCTCCTCTCTCCATCGAGTGTACTCAGGTGAAAAGAATAAAAGCGATAACTTAATTAGTGAAAGGTTGCTGAAATCGCTTTGATAAAGAAAAAAAAAGACACGCAAAGATGATATTGCAATCAAAATTATTAATCTATAGGCAGAAATTGACGGAGGGCCCCTTTGGTACAATTTAGCGATTAAGAGATATTCTGAAAGCATTGTCAACTTTGGAAAGTGTCATATCTTAAAAAGAGCGCACCAGATACTGACATAATGTAAATAAAAAAATCTATTGTTAACCTTCAAGCAGTAATTAGGACTTTTTGATGGAAACTTAAGTACTTGAAATAAAGCAAACACGATTTTGACAGGCTGTTGCGCAATGCACAAAAAGAATCGAGGATTTTTTGAAAAAAGTATCGTATGACATTTAGATTTTTTGTGCTATAGAGTTATAAAACTGGCAGGAAGAAACACACGGCGTTTTCTTTTTTGCACGCAATGTAACTTTATCAGTTGTCATATAATGTTCATTCGATACTTTGTATAAAAATCAGCCATGTTTAAAATAATACGAGGTCGAAGAGCCGATCAAAAGACGAACAATGACCTTGTTGTTACACTTGCACTCTGTTTACGACATGTTTTCATATAGTGCAAAGATTTTTTCTAAAATTGTGCAGCTTTCAAAAATATTTATGTTTAATTATTTCCCGAATAGACAAAAAGATATTTCTGACGACTCAATAGATTACAAGCGTCGATATAGAGGCTTAAAAAGGTTAGGGGAAACCCTAACTTATTTGTTACCCAACTAAATATCCTTCTAAAAAAAGCTAAAAAAGGTGACATTATAATATAAAACCTCATCTAAACAGTTTTGGCAGATTTTTATACTTTAGCTATTTAATTAGATTTCTGAATCTCTTTTTTAATAAAAACCTTCTATTCGCTTTGATAAGCTTTTCTCTTTCTCCTTTCTTTCATGATCAAATCGTCCGTTATTCCATGTTTGCAAATCTCCTTATAAGGAAGTTTACAAAGAAAACAATAAAAAAGATTGTTTGACGTCGTAAAGTTTGAACAAAAGAACGTATTGTTCAAACATAAACAAAAGCAAAGCTAAGCAGATATTATACAAGGCGAAATTTCTGGATGGACACATTTAACTCATGATACTCATCGCGACAACATGACGCTAGACGGCGGATTAACTAAGCGAAATTTCGACATTACCTCATCGACTACTACAAAAACAACACATAGACTTTCTTCAGACGATATGAATAAAAAACGAAAAGCACAAAAATCAGTCAGATTTGCAGACGATCATGGTTATCTATTAGTAAAGAACTTCAATTTACCATCAAGACAATGTTCACCTAAAGACTCTGTTCAGACTCCTGCACGAAAGCTGTCGAAAGTAACGAACTTTACAGAATGCCAAAAAGAAAACAATAATTTTGTCTACCTGGAAAGTGTAGCTACGACGAAAGCAGCAGTTTTTGGAACCATTGTAGTTCAAGATAAAACCATTGATACAGATTTACTTAGGGTTATTTATAGTTGGGACTCGAGGACGAGGAGAACATCAGAACCTTTCTTGGTTGTACCTGGAAAATCTGGAAGACTTTTGTTTAAAGTTCCGGTACCGAGATTAAAAACGAAAACAGTGGACGAGACGAGGACTTTGTTGGTGAATTTCTACATCACGTATAAAGGCAAAAGATTGAATATGGTAAATGATGGCAAAGATTTTGTTGTGACCTGGTCCAATCGTCAATAAAGTTTTGATTGGAAAATGAGATGGTTGATTCTACTCTATTGCATGATATATATATATTTTTAACGTTAAAAAAGGAAAAAAGTTACACGTTTTAATTCTAGGTAAAAACTCAAAGAACCTCAGTGTCTGAAGTTGTTAAATATATATTATCTTTTCAAATTTATTTGTTGTTGAACTTGACACAAAGTGTTCTTTGATTTTTTTTAGAAGAAAACGTGTTCGACTTAGCGCGATGCTAGTATACAAGAGAAAAATGTTCCACCTTTTTAATTTCAATTTTTTTGTTTTGTTTTGACATTTTTTTCATTTCCTTTGTTGAGTGCAGATTCATTAGATTTTGCACAAGTTGCATTTTTTTTTTGAATCTGTGATTTGTTTTTGTTTTGTTCAGTTTTTTGTTTCTGCATCTTTTCTTTCATCTGTTTTTTTGGGGGGATATTGAAAATGAAATCCAAAAAATATTGTCATTTGATGTCGCTGTTGCACATTTTTTATTTGTGGTGCCTAGCACATAACTTACACATCCGTTTTTATTAATTTTTTGAAGAAAAAAACCAAAAATATAAAACAAGTTGTGTTATTTCAACTTTTTAATGTTTTCATGTGTTGTAGTGTATATTTTTAAAAAACCTTATAAATATATTTTTCTGTTATTTTTTTTCGCTTTTCTGTTCATAAATAGTTTTCATGTTCAGTATGCCTGCTATAGATAATTTTATAATATGAGTTCTATGAACTCGACAGAAATAAAAATTTAAATAAAAAAACTAGATTTATTATAAATTGAACATTTAGTTTTAGTAAATTACATTTTCTGTCAGCTTTTATTACGATTATACGATTATTATTTTATTGCAATTTTGAATCTACAGTACGTTTCAGTACCTTTAAATTTGATTGTGATTTTTTTCGCGTTGATTATTACCTTGTTTTATATATTGCTATAATTGATATACTTTATCTTTACTGCTTTTATTTTTCTACTAAACATTTTGAGTTTTCCACAAGAAAGAAAGTCGACCAGAGATATTTAACTGAAATGTTTATCTCAATAATTCGAGTTGCTTTCAAGAAAAAATACAAATCAAAGTTCAATTTGATAGAGATATTATTGGGCAGGCAAAAATATATTTTTGTTTATTTTCTAATTTATTATTTTCATGATTTTCATGTTTTGTTTTTTTAATATATAAAAATAATTTTTTGGACGAGTATTTTTACTTTCAGAAATCTCGTACCACCACTACAACACTGCAACTCAGGGAAATGTTATTTTTCTCTCTATTTCTAAATGGGTTTTCCTCTGACTTTTTACACGTTCATCTTGGTTAAAAAACATGAAAAAGGAAACACGAAATAAGCTTTTCAAAATTGATTTCTTTTCTCAATATTGTCATTTTTAATTAATTTTTGATGTTTTCTAGAGCCATAATAATTTTTCTTCGATTTTCCCTCACTTTCTAGTTTTTCTTCAAGCCGTTCTAATTTTGACAGATGCGTTTTTTCATGACTTGTCTAGCTACATAGCACTATTACTGTTTTTCTTCTCTTATTTTGTTCATTTTTGCTATTTTTATTGGAAATAGATAGAGTTAAAATATAGAAAAAAATTAGACTTTGTAAAAGTTTTTAAAAAGAAAAGAAAATAAAAGAAAAGAGTTAACATTAAACTTATAACCGTCGTTCTATTTCTTTTCCAAACACAAAATTGTATTTTCTTTCCTATTTCGAATATTACTCAGTAAAAAATTACGAGTGGTAATTTTTGGACGTGCCCTCTTGCGCCACTCGAGATTAATCTAGATATCATCTTTGAGACGTACATACGTGTAAGAATAATAGATATTAAGGGGTTTCCACAGATTAAGCATCAACAAATGTTAATTAAAACTATTATAGAAATCTTTTTTTCATGAAACAGAATGTCAGTACTTTTGAGACGAAAAAATGAATTCTCGTTCCATATGTTGAAAGGTTTTTTTCCTGAAGTCTCTTATTCTATAGAAAGTCATTTCCTATATTACATTGTCAAATCGTTTTCCCCTCCGACAAAAATGGATGTAATGTGACCCTTGAATCAATAATGACAGTTTTGTATTTCAGGACTGCTTTCTTTTGAAATGTCCTTTCAAGGAGAGATAAGAGAGAGGTACAAAGAGAAGTATTGTGGATTAAATTGCAATGGGCTACCATGACTTGAAGAGAGTTTGTCAAACATTAGTGATACATTAAATCTATCAAGGTCATATAACTTTATCCATTTTTTTGAAAGTCGAGGTTCACAGCACCTTGAGAAAAGGCCCCTCTAATCTCAAAATCTGGGAATTTGGAATTTTAAGAATAATAATCTTTTTCATTACCTTTCCAAATACATATAATATAGTATCTTTTCATAGACTCGAGACTCTTGGATGGGAAATGAAGCCACTTATTCAGAGCGCCCGCGCGTGGTTTTTACAACTGCCAGATTGAAAGTAAATTATATCGCTAGGTTTAAAAAAATGTAGTCCTCTAAAATAAAGGAACCACCAGTTACAATCTGTCGTCATGATTGCGGCGCGTTGGGAAATAAGTGGATTCACTTTTTCTTGCCTGGGGAAGGCTAGAAATTCTACTCTAGCCCTTCGGGCTTTAAACTCAATGTATCTTTCATGGCAAGCCTGTCTTTATTTTTGGCCGTGTGAATACTTTAGACTCTATACACACCTGAAATGATACTATATACAAAGGAAAGTATACAAAGGAAAGATATCATAATGGTTGCGGGAAGACTTTTTATTTCTTTGAATTCTTTAATTCAGAGAACAAATAAAGTCAACAAAGACTTTTCAAAATCGTTAAAAATCGCCCCTAGAGACGAGAAGAAAACGAAGAATAAACGTGTTTCAAGGACCGATATTTTTTGATCAAAACAGCTTTTGTTGGACGCGATTTGGATGTGAAATGGACGCGCGCCTCTATTCTTCGCAAATATACGAAGTAAATATAAAGTGAAAATCATTTGGAAGTTCAATAAGTTATCACACGTGGGCAAAAATCTTGAATGCGTACGTGATCAAAGCGAGGAGGGTTTCTCACGCTGTGAGCGCGCTGCTGGAGTGTCTATCCACTGATCTCCACTAACTTCTTGTTTACGGTGTACAGTTTATCAAACAGTCTTAAAAAAATCTAATTCTATTGTTTGTTCATTTTCATTTCAAAAGCGGTAAGAATACAAAAGCGTAAAACCTTGAGAATAATTCTTATGATACATCTTGAACATGAAAAAACAAAGGCAGGCCGCCGCCCATTTTGATAATTATTTTTCTTTGAATAACAAATGTTTGGGTTGTTTGACTGATCTCATTTAAAAAGCGGCATTCTTTGCTGTGCACATTATTGCGCATGGGTGCACCGTTTGACCGCAATGCACAATACTCAAATCATCTTTCGTCGACCTTTTCATTCTCTTCTCCTCTCTCGAAACAAAAGAGGTTGCGAAGAAAACAGACGAAATTCTAGACAGCATTGTTCGAAATAGAAATAGGCGCGCAATATTCCCCTAAAGGATTAGACACCTGATGTGTTTCAAAAGTTGTTTTGAAATTGAATCTGAAGCCAAAATAGACACAAAGCACTAACAGAGTTCTCCTATTATTCAAATTATTTCTCAATCTCTGTAGCCCTGTTAAGGAGAAACTCTCATAGATAAGTTAATGTATAGAATTCAGTGCAAATTATTTTGCCCGCGAAATATCGAGGCACGTTACAATGGTACGGAATCAAAAGACTAGTACAATACTAAAAATACCTCAAAATTAGAGGGCTTGGTGGAAAAACTCAGGGTGAACTTGCCAATTATTCAGAGATTGGCCGACAGAGAATCAACTGGCTATCTTGCGTGACATGACGCAGGTGTTTGAAATAAAGTATGGAGACAAAATTCATTAACTAACAGAGAGTATATTAAAAAGCGGATTAATAACCTGGGGTGCTGATGATTACTACTAAAATTTAATAAAACCACGAAATCGGATCGAGTGGAATAATAAAAGAGGAGTTCCTTTGTATTCTTTTGAAATGGCATCGTTAGTGAGGCAAAGGTTTGCAGAAGTTAGGACCTAATTAATATGGTGGGTTGATGAGATCATTAATACGCCAGCATCCTTCTTTTGTGGGTGGGTATTAATGCTTCAAACACCCTTATATCAATCTGAAAATCTTACTCAATGCAGGTTCAACCCGTGAAGGATAAAACAGTATCGTGACTGCGTTAGAATGAAGAAAATTTGGATTTTTACCGAATAATCAAATATTCCATTTTCCCATACTATGAGCATTTTTTTCATTACCGCTAATCTTTTTTTCTTTTTGAAAACAATAAATTGGCAAGTTATATATTATTTGATGACCCCCGCCCGTTGACGCAAAATAAAATCATTTTGGTAAAGAATAATAAATCTCAAGGATAAATTTAGCAAAGATAACAGATAACAGAGGACCTTTTTATAGAAAGATAAGATATTATCATGAAAAATATTAAAATTTTCTGCTGACTGGGAATTTTCTTAAGTTTACACTTAGTATACTATTAACGTAAGCTGCAAAACAGTAAAAACACTACAATAGTTTTGCAATGTCATCGAATTTTTTCCTACCGTACGACTTTTCGAGCAGCCATATCCGGGTAACTTGGCCAAAATAAATCCTTGAGAAATGCAAGTTATCTTGCGTCAAGAAAGCCAATGATCTTGTGTCACGCTATTGGTGTCTTTATAGGAGAAACTTCAGCACGCCTCATCCCGGAATCCGAGAAAGAAATTTCGAATCCTAAGAATTCAGGCTCATTGCAGG